>NC_140251.1:3635833-3648333 GCF_949987555.1 Borostomias antarcticus | reverse complement strand
GCCATGTAATATCTGAATACGCTGACACTGCATTAAACCTGAGGTCACGTCACCGTCCGAGTGTGTGTGTGTGTGTGTGTACAGTACTTTATCACCTGCATCTCCTCTCTCCCTGTCCCAGAACCTGCGTATCCAGGGCAATCCCCAGTGGAAGGAGCAGTTTGACTTCAACCAGTATGCGGACGTGCTGGAGCCACTGCAGGTGGAGGTCTTCGCCAAGAGGGGCAGGAAGTGCGAGGAGTGCTGGGGACTGTGAGTACGACATCACCCGATCGCCGTCTTCAAACCGGGCGTCGACCTGACTCTGCTCGGCCGCTATAGCCCTTCTCTGACTCTGGCGGCGCCGTGCCCGCTTGTGCGCAGGTTCGAGATAGACCCGACCAGACTGGCCGTGGACCAGAAACAGCTCTACACGCACATGCTGGACCCGGGGAAGGGCCGCCTGGTGGTGTTGGTCATCCTGATCCCCTGCTGGGGGGTCTCCATCTCCCCCTTGCAATCGCCCCCCCTGGCACGGACGGCTGAGAGGGACACCATCATGGAGAAACTCGTTAGTGACATCCTCCCTCTGTCGCCAACTGTATTTATTTAGGAATCAAGAACCTATCGCGAGTAAATTTGATAAAGACTGTCGTTATCCTGTCCCCCCCCCCTTCTTAGAGTCTGAAGAACACTCACAGAAGCATGAGGGAGGTGGGCTTCCTTCAGGTCAAGGTCATCAAGGCCACGGACGTGCTGTCCGCCGATCTCAACGGTACAGTGTCGCGGCGATACAGTCCTTTATGCCTGCGTGTGTCCCTCCCCCCTCGACTATAACGCGCCACGTCTCCGTTGTCCGCAGGCAAGAGCGACCCCTTCTGTGTGCTGGAGCTGGGTAACAGCAAACTACAAACCCAGACCATCTACAAGACGCTCAACCCCGAATGGAACCAAGTCTTCACATTGTAATGAAGTCTTTCATGCTCTTACGGTCGGCCTGTCATGTCACTTCCTGCTGTATCTGTGCAGCTGTGCCCTAACGTGTGGCCTGTTTCAGCCCAGTAAAGGACATCAACGAAGTTCTGGAACTGACCGTCTTCGATGAAAACGCTGATAAGGCTCCAAACTTCCTGGGCAAAGTGGCCATTCCATTGCTTACTGTGAGTCAGGTTCTTCCTGTTCCTCTAGTTCCCCGGCGCCACTCTGCGTATGTCATGTGACCGCCCCGTACGTCGGCTTTCATTCATCTATCCTCCGCTGTCCCAGGTCGAGAACGGACGGCAGATATCGCGGCTCTTAAAGAAGGAGCACCTGGGAGGACCGGCGAAAGGATCCATCACACTGGAGCTGGACGTCATCTATAACCCAGTAAGAACATAGCATAGCTTATCTATAACCCTGTAAGAACCTAGCTTAGTTTATCTATAACCCAGTAAGAACATAGCTTAGCTTATCTATAACCCTGTAAGAACATAGCTTAGTTTATCTATAACCCAGTAAGAACATAGCTTAGTTTATCTATAACCCAGTAAGAACATAGCTTATCTATAACCCAGTAAGAACATAGCGTAGCTTATCTATAACCCAGTAAGAACATAGCTTAGCTTATCTATAACCCAGTAAGAACATAGCTTGGCTTATCTATAACCCTGTAAGAACATAGCTTATCTTATCTATAACCCAGTAAGAACATAGTTTAGCTTATCTATAACCTAGTAAGAACATAGCTTAGTTTATCTATAACCCAGTAAGAACATAGCTTAGCTTATCTATAACCCAGTAAGAACATAGCTTGGCTTATCTATAACCCAGTAAGAACATAGCTTAGTTTATCTATAACCCAGTAAGAACATATCTTATCTTATCTATAACCCAGTGAGAACATACTGTAGCTCTGGTTTTCCGTTTACCACTAATACATTCACTGACACACAAGTAAGGCCCTCTCATATTTCTCATTATCATTTTGATTGAAAATATAATCTTATTTTTTATCTTATTTGATCTTATTTTCTTTTGCAGATTAGAGCCGGCATCAAAACCTTCAAACCAAAAGAGACCAAATTCTCAGAGGACAACCCCAAATTCTCTAAAAAGGTTAGTCTACACTGAGCATACATTATAGAGTGTAATACAGTACAGAATGTAGGTATTGCAGTTATTACAGTGCATTCATTAAGCTATGTGAACATACCAAGGAAAGACGGAACATGAATACATCTCCTCCCAACACACTAATGAAGCCAGCACAGGAAGGCTGCTTGTGGTCATAGCTCTGATTGGTCACGGTCACCAATTAGCTTTAATAAGCTCAAGACACAGAACTACACCGCAGCGAAGAAGGCCTCGTAAACCTGAATACACCTGAACGCAAAAACACAAACACCACGTCCGGTGTCACGCTACGCTAACTCGCGTTTTCCCCCGATTATGTCCCCTTCAGGCTCTCGCCCAGAACATATATCGGGTTCGCAAAATCAGCACGGCGGTCCTGAACACGTTACAGTACATCCAGAGCTGTTTTCAGTGGGAGAGCAACCGGCGGAGTGTGATAGCCTTGCTGGTAAGTCCAGTCCAGCCCCATGTTAATGAGCGAGCGGACTGTGGGCCCTGGCCTGCACCACCCATGTCTCCCTCCTGTTTTCACTGCAGCGCAGTTCTGCCGTCCTCATTCTCGACTTTAACCAAATGGTGGGGAATATATATCCTCTATATATATATCCTGGGGTGGTGTGTGTGTGTGTGTAATAATTACAGGACCTGAGGGGGTAGGGGGGGGGGTCTTTATTCCGCCACACAGTGATCACACATTACATATCGTGAAGGGCACACACACACACGCACACACACAACTTTCTGGGGGCCGCTGGTGGAAAGTGTTCCCTGCATTTCACCCATCCCAGCCGTCGTTTACGGCGCCCGAGGAGCAAGTCCAAGTGCTCAGTCCAGGTCTTGGTCAGGGACCCGACTGAAGAGCCTCTGTTCTTCTGCGTGTTTGTCGTATCGTGTGTGTGTGTGTGTGTGTACTGTATGTGTGTGTTAGATGCGCTTGATCCTTGAATCCAAACGCCACTCGGCTTCCTCCCGCCTTCTACTGACTCGGAAGCGTTGGCCGGGGGAGTTTGGACATCAGACTAGCCGCCCCCCACCCTGGGGATGGCGTCGGGAGGATCACGGTGTCAGGTCCCCCCGCACCGAGGAGGGAGGAGGGACAGGCCTCCTCCCAGATCTGAACTTTGTGTAAATGTCTCTGTTCTGCTGTTTTAATGAGGCTATGTGATCTGCAGGCCCTAAGCTAAAATAGTTTTTTTTTTCCCACCCCGGTCAACCCCCCCCCCCCGCGTCCTTAGAGCATGTGTCATATCATGATTAAGAACGCATGCTTGGCATGAAAGCCCTGGCAGCGTGTCGCCCGGGTGAGGAAGCGGTCACTGGCGGGGTGTGTAAAGAGCTGTTCTGTTTCCCCCGCTCCCGTCTCTGTCTCTGGGGCGACGTGCGGATCGTACCCGGCGTGCTCCGCCTCCGCGAGCCCCTCTCACCGATCCGGAGGTGAACATCGCCTCAGGCTATGGCTGCCCTCCCTGGATCACAGCCCTCGGTTCATGTATGCATGTAGACAGGTAGGCAGACAGGCAGTAGAGAGAGAGAGAGAGAAAGACAGACAGACACATAGACAGACAGACAGACAGACATACAAACAGACAGACAGGAAGGTAGTGTATATAGACAGACAGACAGACAGACAGACAGACAGACAGGCAGGCAGACAGACAGACAGACAGACAGACAGACAGGGATAGTGTAGTGTATAGACAGACAAACAGACAGACAGGAAGGTAGTGTATATAGACAGACAGGCAGACAGACAGACAGACAGACAGACAGACAGGGATAGTGTAGTGTATAGACAGACAAACAGACAGACAGGAAGGTAGTGTATATAGACAGGCAGACAGACAGACAGACAGGGATAGTGTAGTGTATAGACAGACAAACAGACAGACAGGAAGGTAGTGTATATAGACAGACAGGCAGACAGACAGACAGACAGGGAGAGTGTGCGATGGCACAATCTTTTCCACTTCCACCCCTCCCGCTGCTGTGGAGAGAATAGAACATCCTTTTTTTTAATTTTTTTACAGATTACTCAGGGGGTCAGCGGGTCATCCCACAATTGAGTTTATGGGATGCTCAGATTTGATTCGACCGGTCGAGTTGCGTGAGCCCCCTCCTCCGCTGTTGTGTGTTGTGTTCTGCACGTACAGTACAGCGAGAAAGTTTAGTTTGGCGACAGGACAGGGGTGACCTGGCCGTTATTACAGTACGACAGCCGCACAGCTACCGTACAGGAGCGAGGGGAATTGCACTCAGATGAGGTGCTGTACTGTACTTTGCATAAATGTAGAAGGTGTCTGTGAGACTGCCTGAGGAGAGAATGAATCAGCCTGCTCCATCACCCACTCATCAGCAGAGAGAGAGAGAGAGAGGGAGAGAGAGAGAGAGAGAGAGAGAGAGAGAGTCAGACCAGAGAAAAGTCAGGCCAGATAAATTTACAGCTGAATATGTCCTGTGAATGATGGTGAAAGCAGAAGTGCTGGACCTGTGCTCCTTTAGAACCCAGGCGGCCGAGACAGACAACATCCCTCAGAGCTGAGAGGAGAGGGCAGTAGAGGGGCCTTCACAGTCATTACCAGCCCAGCACCATGCCATCACACACACACACACACACGCACACACGCTATCTCAGGGGTCAGCCACAGCAGGGCCACAGTCCGCCACTCCTCAGAACAAGTCATCATCCGCAATTAAGTTAGTGTTGGTAGCTGTCTGAAGCACTGTGCAGTAATGAACGCGCCTCCCTCGCCTGTATTTATGCCTTAAAGCCCTGGTAATAAGGTAACCGGTTCAGACTGTGACAGATGGCCCCTTGCTGCTTCTTAGATGTGCATAATTAGACCTGGACTATTTGCTCTTTTCTCTAGCGGACGCCGCGGCGTTCATCCTCTCTCTCCGCCGGTAGGCCGGTACCGTAGGCGGGGGTGGAGCTGTAGCAGCGTCGGCCCTGGCTTTAATATACATTACAATCCATTATTAATCAAGTCGTTCCTAGCGTTTTACACCATATCCTGTAATGCATTACTGCCGGTAGTGCCCTACCAGGAATCCTCCGCCAATATGCCGCTCTGCGTCCCACAGGCGAGCGCGGCGCTTTGACCCCCCCCCCCCCTCCTCACAACATGCAGCATACATTTTTAAAGCCGGTTCATGTAGACGCCGGGATCCTCATGTTAGCTTGATGAAGTGCCTGTTAGTGTGTGTGAGAGGGATCGCCGGCCTGGCCAGTTTTAACAGGGGGGGGGGGGTGCTGTCGGCAGCTTTCTGGAAACTTCTCGGCGGCCTCTGGGGCAGACAGCTCCTCCCTCCCGGCCGGCAATCAGAGAACTATGCATCCCGAGACACTTAAATTGGGTATGCGGTGGTTTAGAACGCCAGATCGATGGCTCATCAGACCTCCGTCCTGCTCCTGCTGCCAGACAGCGCTCTGTATGGAGAGGAAACTTTGCAAACTTCCCCCAGCTCTGTCACTCCCAGCTCGGTCATTGTTTGCAGGTGTTGGAGGTTACTGGTTTTGATTGGGTAATCTCCTCCGCAAGCAGAGTCTAAACTGTTTGAAGCTACTGTCGATTTCCCACCCATGGGCTTCAGGTTTAAAATAGCCACTTTCTAATTAGGTAACGTTAAAAGAATGTTTCTCACGCGTTTAAGCCAACTTCTGGCAAAGCCACGCACGTCTGCATCAGTGAATGGAAATACGGTACAAACAAGAAATATAGATTTTTTTTCTGAGTTTTGTTTATGCTACAGTAATGAGCCTAGGATCTGCGTTTTTCCAAAGTTTGACAATGGCGTGTTCCTTTCCCTGAGTTAGAGAGAGTGTGACAAGCAAAAATCTTCATAAAATAACAAGCTTTTAGATATGCTTTTCCTCTAAGACTGAGCTAGATGAATGTACTATACATCAGCTGAGTGTGGAGGGGTCACCCAGAGTTCTTCCCCTGCATACAAGCCCAACGCCTGTAGATGGCGCTACAGCACTGCTGAACTCAGAGCAGAGAAGCTGAGCAGATCCATTGCTTCTCCCAACAGGAATCCTTCATGGGAAAAACTATGACATTTTACATTTTGTGCACTGGACCGAAAGAACATGAAGCAAAAAGAAAGAGAAAAATTAGGGTGAAAAAAAGCTAAATAGTCGGCCAAATTAATCTGTTTCGGTAGTTTAAGGTTGAGAACAATTTTGATTTAGATGAAATGGATGAAAGTAAAAAGAGAGAAAAAAAGAAAAAGGATCATTAACACTTGAAAGCTGATTTTCGGCTTCGCTGTCATTAGAGCGCCTTAAGTATTTAAGAATAATTAATATTTTAACATATGAGGTAGGTTGTCTGTCAGGAGTTTGTCTAAAAAGAAATCCCGCACACCTTATGGGAATATTTGAACCATTTTCTTTTTGACACTGCCAGGTAGCAACGGGCTTAGACATTATTTGACAGCCTGTGAAATGCTGATTGCCTCACATCACAGACTGTAAAGATGGCATTTGATGAATGTTTGATGCGGTGCAGCTGTAAACACAGTTGGCAGCTGTGACGGGCGCTTTTTTGGGGCCGATAGGATGCCCATCTCCCCAGAAGAGAGCAGGACAGGGTCAGATCTGGCTCCAGAGGTCCTGGGGGAGCCAGGGGGACCACCTGTGAGTCGGGGGGCCGTTAACCGGAATACCAGGACGGCCGGGATCAAAGCCATGATCAGCGCTGTCATAATTGTTCTTGTTAACACTGTCCCTGAAAGTGACATGTTTAGAGAGCCTTGGAACAAGCCTGCACTACTTCACTGCAATGCTGCGTGGCCTGCGTGAGCGCTGGGGAGGAGGTAGAAGTGCGTACGCGCCTGCGAAACATCTCCTCGTTTCTCGTCTGCATCTGCTTTCTCTCTGTGTGAGAGGGTTGTGTGTGTGGCTCTCCTGGCCCTAAGGGAGAGGGTCCCTGTGTCCCACGGGCCCTGCACTTCTCAACTCCTCGGCTGTGGGAGTTCTCACAGAGTTTTCAGTGGGAATGTGGCAGACAGAAAGAGAGATTGAGGGCCCTTGATGGCGATGTGTGTGTGTGTGCGCGTGTGTGTGCGCGCACACATACGGTTTTGAAAATATCCCAAGATCTATTAATTATTAAACAATAGACGATCGGTATCTGCAAACAATTCAGCGATGCCGTCAGATATGACAGTCCTGTTATTGAGATGCCAGAGAGTGACAGTGTGTCAGCTGACAGGTCTTGAGGGCTAGCTGGATGCACTGTAACCTTGAGACACACCCTCCGATGACAGCTTTTCTGACAAAATGCATCTAATTAGAGCTGCAAAAATATCAATTGTACAACAAATAAATAATATATTGTAACTTGTTGTTTTCTTCTATTACAAGGACATATTTCCCCCCCCAAAGAATATTTCCCAGCTTGTTTTGAATGTAGTCTCTCTTGGCTGATGCTAACCTAGCGCAGCGCGGCGGTGGTATTAAGGCTGGAGCAGAACGCCGTGTTCCGCCGCCCTGCGCTGTCCTCGTCCGCCCGGCTTTTTTTTTATCTCCTGCTTATTTTCAGCCCAGATGAGGTGTGCGCTGCGTGTAACCCCGTTGTGTGTGTGTGTGCGCGGTATCGTAATGACCACCTCCACGCGCGCACACACACACACGCCACCTTGCCCAGTCACAGAGGACAACTCTCCCCCGGGCGGCGGGGCCCACGACCCGGCCGGCCCTGCGTGTGGCCGCGCCCCGACGCCCCCCCCCCCCCCATGCTAACGTGTCTGTGAGCAGAGCTGACAGGGAGGGGGGGGGTAGAGTCCGTGCACCACGCCTCCTCCTCCTCCCCACCTCCTCAGGGGGAAAGGCTCGCTCGGCGGATCTGTCACCCGGGAGGTCGCTGAGTGTTAACGCTCCCGACACGGATTAAACACTCGTGACCAGCGCCGGAGCGCCAGGGTCGGAGTGGCCGCCACTGACAGGCTTCGCAGGGCCCCACCACCCACCACCACCATCACCCCCTCCCCCCACAGCCCCTGCTCCCCACCCCCGACCGTCCCAGACTGCCCCCTGCTCCAGCCCCCTGCTCCTGCCCCCTGCTCCAGCCCCCTGCTCCTGCCCTAGCATGTGTCAGACAGGCGGGGAGGCAGTGGTCAGAGCTGGGCCTGGAAGCTAATGCTAATACTCTCCTCCACACGGCTCCCCCTTCCCAGGCCCTCTGATAAAGAGACACTATCACTGTGATACTGCGACGTGTACATCCTCACTGACCCTAGCACTTCCTTACTGTGCTTTCTCTGGCCCCTTTCTGTGGTGATTAATTCAGCTTTTGTTACCGGTATATCCTTTAATATTACTGCAGAAATATACATTGATGTAAGGAAATTTTAAGGGACCGATTATACAATGTCCACCTTATGGTGTGTATTAGTACCAAAAAGTTTAAAAGTTTAAGTTTATTATTGTTTTTTTTGGGGGGTACAGTAGATAAGACTGGAAATAAGGAATGATGTGTGTAACAGGTTTCTTTGTTCTTAGTGTGTTTGTAGAATCAGCTGCAGCTGAGAGAGTCACGCTCAAGAGGGAGATGCAATTTCCCCTTTATCTCTCTCTGTAGAACGTGGCTCCCCTCTTCTCTCTCTCTATCTCTCTCTCTCCCCCTCAGTCGATAAGACTTTAGCCGAGCGTACGTGAGGTAGGCGTTCAGGTTCCCGGCACTGCGGCCCGCCCGCACACTCACCTGCCCTGCAGAGACGTCTGATCTGGGCTCCCTCTGCCTCCTCCTCCTCCGCGGCCCCTGAACGCCTGTCCTCCCAACACTGGCCCCGAGCTCGCCACAAATGACATGTCTCATCGCTCCGCGTTCACTGCTGCCTTCAAGGTTGTCTGTCTGGTCTCCAGTTCGAACCCTCAGCCAGAGTCTCTCTCTGTTCCCGCCCGGCTGAGAGAAAGCCCCGGCGAGTAGAGCTGCCACTGGGGCCTTTGATTCATTATTAATCTCTTCAGTTTTTTTGGTATTTTAATTGAGGGAGCGATGCAGATTAGTCTCTCCCTGGCCTTGATTTCACCCAGAGAAAGTACATACTGTATATATCAGAGCGACCATGACGCAACGTTTCTACCCTTTCTGAGGCGGAGCGTTTTGTTCCGTCCTCTATATTCGCACGCGCACACTGTACGCACGGTACACGCACACTGTACACACGGTACACGCACACTGTACGCACGGTACACGCACACTGTACGCATGGTACAGGCACACACAACCACACATGCAAACTGCCCAGACATGAACACGCACGCACACACACACACACACACACAGACACACCCTGCAGCAGCCTGTAGTCAGCCTTGTTAAACTCTCACAGCTACGCTCATGTAATCTGGCGCCCATCCACAGCCCCCATGACTGACCCTCATAATGCTCGCTTGCTCTCTACGCGCTGCGCTCGGCTGTCCAAGTTAGCGCAGCTGAAGAGAAATGAGAAAAACAGAAAACAGTGCGCTGCGTGTTTCACCCACTACAGTCGCGGAGGTGAAATTGTCCGAACATCAATCCATTTCGCTGGTTTGCCTGGCGTACAGCGTATGTTTACTTTGCACTATGTGGGTGTACCATATGTATGTGTGTGCTGTATGTGTGTGTGTGTGTGTGCGTGAGTGTGTGTGTGTGTGTGAATGTGTGAGTGTGTGTGTGTGTGTGTATGTATGTGTGAGTGTGTGTGTGTGAGTGTGTGTGCGTGTGGAGCAGTTGGCTGCCCCGTCGCCGAGCGACGACTCCGTCAGTCAGTCGTCTGGGCTGCCAGACCAGACCCGCCTGTCCGCCATTAATCAATTTGCAGGCTGGTGGGGACTCTCGGTGAGGGCGTCTTTGTCCTTTTGTTCCCGCGGCGGTCCTGGGAGGGGTGGGTGGCGAGGGCTGCCATGCTTGCTCAGCTTTAAGAGTTATTTTATTCACACTTTTAATCGCTGAGTGCTTTATTATTAGGTGGCGGATTCTGCTGGCCCGGGTATCTGCATGAGAAGGCGCAGAATGCATTTAGTGGAATCATATTAATGGCACTATAAAACAAATCTGTCAGCCAGTTCTTAACCCCGCTGGCAGAGTGGCGGGGCCTGGGGTCAGTCCTTCTCCCCGTGCTTACAGGTGGCTAAGGAGAGTGCATCTCCATCACCTACTCCACTGCACGCTAATAGTTTTATTAATTCATTCTGTTTTCCCCTGGACACCCCCTGCATAATCACACAGGCATTTTTCAGCTAAATGGTGTTTGTCAAGGGAGGTTTCCTGCATTAGAGACAGTCCTCCCAGACATACATACTAACACTTGTTCAATTACAAGTCGTTCATTACCCAATTCTGCCGTGTGTAAACCTAGACGTCCAGGTAGATCATTAATTATTGGCTCCCCTGCTTTTTCTGTGCGTTGCTTTATGTTGCTCCAGTGAAATAAATGACTGTTTTGCCGCCCATGTAACATATTAGCGTTGTAGTGTTTGGGGCTTTAAGGTTCCTGTTGTCATGTGTAATTTGTGGAGGGTGGAGAAAAAAAGAAAGAAAAAAAAATGCGGCAAGGCTCTCAAGGCTGAAATGGAGCCCAACTTTGAGGCCAATTAAAAGGTGGATTATTTTCAATATAAATTTACACTCAAGCCTGACAGGTCGCACTTTGTCCACCGTGTCCTTTAATCACTCAGCTCCCTGCTAATAAAACACAAACCACTTAGCGGGGAATTAGTTCCGTCTCCATTTCACAGAAGCCGCGCAGAACGTGAGGAAACGAGGGAGAGGTGTTCCTCAGCTCATTAATGGAGGCCATCTGACAGCTCGGTCACAGGCTTTGTGTCTGAGTGAAGCGGCTGGAGAGAGGCTCTCCCAGATGTTCACAGTAACGTTTTTATTAGTGGTATAAAAACATTTTTTTTTTAAAAAGCAAAGAAAAAAAAAAGCCATGTAAATCAGACCCGCACACAGGCGGACACGCTGTGAGGGAGGAATGGAGGAGGTATTTCTGACAGTTTTGGTTTATACCCTCATTTAAGCACTCAGTTTAGACACAAGGCATTGCATTCCTGTAGGCTTTTATCTTGTCCACCAAGCTGGTGAGCGGCGAGCAGAAATTTGCATTAGTGGGCGATTATGAATACCGGTGACAGATTCTCCACGCCGGCTCCCTGGGAGGAAATGAATTGGCTCCCTCTGTTGACTTGCACAGGAAGACAGAGACCAGGCAATTAGACTTTAGTGGTTAATGTAGCAGCTTTTGCAGGGAGGCCAAGGAGGTTCAACATTCCTGCTGGGCTCATGTCAGTTTCTAGGCACATTTTTTTTCCCCCTTTCTTTTTTTTTTTTCTTTTTCGGAGGATGCTCTGGATGTGACAGGCTACCTGTCCGCCAGCCTGACAAATTCCTCTGGGGGTGAACAGAGTGTTGCCGCAGAACTGCCTCCTGGGAAACGGAGGTGACAACGTATGACGTAGGTTATTCATAACCGAGAGCAGACGCGATGCGGCTACTTCCTCGCATCATGCATATTCATTGTTTACCTTGGATTTCCCCACCAGCTTTAGTTAGCGGCTGCATAATTCAAATGAGTTGTTATGTACGAATAACAGGAACATATTGTTCATATTATCACATACCGGTCGCCCCACTGTGTTCCCTTTGTACTCTCACTAGTACAGCAGGTGTTTGGGCAGCGCTAACCCAGGCTGCGCTGAAGCCAGGGGCTGTGAGGGCGTGGCGCCGCGGCTGTGGGCATTACTCACGGTTCACGTTTCTCCGGAGGCGGTTCGGTACACGAGTAGAGCAAGAGGGCCAGACGCTGGCTGGTCTGACAGGTCCAGTCTGCTGTTTCCATCGGTAGCAATGGCCGCCCGGAGGCCAGGCCACTTCACATCTCATCTCAGGCATAAGTCTTAACATAGTGTTTCCAGTCCCAGCCTCCAGCGGTCCCCACCGGGACTGAGGTGGCGTGGTGTGCTCCTGTAGCCCCAACTGAGCAAGCAGTGTCACGCCACTGGGCACAGGATGGTCTTAAAGGAAGCCCCCCCGAGTCACACCCAGTGTTTTAAGGATTGGATGGCGCAAAATTAATTACATGTATCCAATCAGATAAACAGTACTAGTCACGCATAATAGGAATTAATATTTAACATTTGTGTAAAATGAGTGCAGCGTGTGTTAAGTGCAAAGCACATAATTACACCATAATAGATTTTTTTAGATACAATTTGGGGGGGGGGGATTATGTCTTCCCAGCCTGTCAGACAGCAAGTGGGATCCCTCTCGCACATCCCTGATAATTTGGGTTTGAGACAGACTCATTAGGCTGTCACTAAACGGGTTTAAATGCTGCCGTCCAATTAGAGCTCTGCTGTGAAGAGCTGTGGGTGTCGCGCGGCGCGCTTAGTGCCGCTCCTTTACAGAGTTATG
>NC_140251.1:3565833-3630833 GCF_949987555.1 Borostomias antarcticus | reverse complement strand
AAGCTTTGAATGAATATTCAAATGTGGTGCCATTTATTCAAATTAAAGCAATGTTAAATCAGCTTTTCCCAGCTTTTGATGATGCCGATGAGAGTGCATTTCCTATTTTACCTTTTGTGCAGGAGATCAAATCTCTTCTCCATTACACCACCTTAAAAGGTAGCTTTCACAATTTGATCTGAAATGAGATTTGACACAGGTTTTGTAATCAGTAGACATTTAGGACTCATGTAGCCCATCCCTTTTCACTTCAGAGAGAGCAGTTTTATTTATTTTTGTTTTCCCAGAGCGCTGAACAGTTTTGTAGGGGCTGAAAAGGGAAATGAAGAAAGATAAATAGAATATCATCAAATGAGTGATGCAGGGAGGACTTCCAACTGCCATCGGTGAGGAAATGGAGGACTTCAAGGGTCTTAAGGAAGATGAATGACGATAATCATGAGAGCTTGTTGATGCATACTTTAGAGAACGCCTGTATCTTTTGGTCTCTCTTTCCTTTCAAACGAAAGCTCCACAGTGTTCTCTCGTCCTCTGTATGTATCCTGCGCTTCCTATCTCGGGCTAAATTTACCACGCCAGTGTATCCGTTTCAGTTAAATAACAGTTCCTATCTCTGATTAGGTTTAAGCTCTGGTTCGTGTAAGAGCGGCCCTAAACAAGTTAAGATGGAGATTTGAGAGGGAATCTGAGCCTGACAGCGAGGCTCCATGTCCAGCCGGCAATCACTTCCCCACGCACGGCTCTCTCAGTCCATCAGGAGCACACTGACATGGATCTTAATGGCTTTTAGCGGGCGCAAACAGTTTCCCCTGCTCTCAACGAAAGCTCGGGAGAAAGAGCTCAATTAACACCTAATGTGAAGTAAAGCATCTGCATGCACATTAGACAGGGGTTGAAGGTTTCCTGTGCCCCTAATGCAGTGATGTGTAGAAAAGGGATGCCTGGTAAAAAATGATGCATAACCCCCCCCACCCCTCCCACCCACCCCCACCCCACCCTCCGCTTCCACGACAGGGTGGATAGCGATCTCTTTGTGGATCTCTGAAAGAGGGCATTTTTTTTTGATATTTTCTCCGTTTTTGGATGGCGCCGAACATCATCTGCGCGCATCCAGAGTGGAGCCTGCTGGGAGGGAGGGGGGGTGGGTTCTAGTGGTGTGGGAATGGCTCTCTTCCCGTCAGGGAGGGGGGGCTGACAGCGGGGAGCCTCTGTGTTCTCCCAGGGGCCCCCGGCTCACCAGGCTCTGATAAAGGCGTCCTGTCTGGACGCTGTCACCGCGCTCAGGCTGTGGCTGAGGGACTGCCTTCTAACACAAACAGAGACATCCTCAAGCCTCCTGTTAGAGTCCATCAAACGCCCCCCCCCCCACCCCCGCCCCCGCCTCCTCTCGCTCTCCCTTTTCTCTCGCTCTTCTCTGTCATTATTTCCGCCTTTTGATGTGAGGCTCCTCGGCCCTCTTTAGCTTGCATTACCGGCGTTACCGCCAGACTCTCCCCCTCTCCCTTCCGGAAAGTTCCTCAGCACCTGCGCCGACGTGCCCACGTCTCATTTCACCTCCAGACACGCTGGAGAATAACTCCCTGTCCTCCCTTCTGAACTCCCTGTCCTCACTCCTGAAATCGACTTCCTTGCTTCAGGCAGGTCTGTCCGCCGTGCCGCTGGGTCCGTATCCCATCACACCCGGGGAACTATTATGCGGCCGCGTCAATACAAGATGACGACCGCGCTGCCGCATTGTGCGTCTGCGATGACAGAGAAGCTCATTCACATGTGACAAAGGACGATGGGTCCGACGCGCGAGAGTGTTTCCAGCTAATCCAGCCGGCGTTGGCGGGGTGGCGGAGCTCACACACCCAGAGGTGTTAGGATAGGACAGGACATGCGGGAGAGACGAGCGTAGAGACAAGCCCAAACCCGCCGGCGCAGAGACTTGTCGGATTTGAGTCTTGCAAGTCGTGAGCCCCGCGCACTCTGTCTGAGTCGCCTCAGCTGCCTGATTGCCAACGGCCATTTTGTCTGTTTTTTTGTTTTTGTTTTTTCATCCCCCAGAGAATCTTTGATTGTGCCGTGCGTGTGTAACGCTCCTTTTGTATGAAGCGGACAAAGGCTGAAATCTTGCCGCCATCTACAGTGTACAAAACGTCTTCTCGGCATTGAATCTGTCTCATTTTCAAAAGCATAGTCTGAAGAGAGATAGAGTTTGCTCATTACCGGCCATTCAATATGGATGATAGCAGAGCAGATAGAAACGGCTCTTGGCTACGTTCCTCATCACTGTTCTCTGTGTATTTTTAGGAACCTGGGAAAAAGGGTCTGATGGACAAAATCCATATGGTGCAGGAGATAGTCATCAGTGTCCAGAGCATTCTGGGTGAACTTGCAAACATGGGAGAAAGAATCAAGAAGTGAGTTGAGTTTTTCAGTTGCCCCCCCCCCCACCCCCCCCTCCAAAAAACACACATGCACACACACACACACACACACACACACACACACATACATCATCCCACTGCAGTACAGTTTCATATACTCAGTAGCGTCAGTGTTGACTGATCTTCTCAACTAATCTGCAATATTTCATCCACAGCACATTCAACTGGTCGCTGCCCTTCTTGTCCTGCCTGGCCTGCCTGGTGCTGTTTGTGGCGACTGCAGTGTTATACTACATCCCACTGCGCTATATCGTGTTGATATGGGGTGAGTAACATTACATTACAGTCATTTAGCAGACGCTTTCGTCCAAAGCAATTGCATTTAATGTAGATAGTGTACTTCTACTCGCCAGAATCTCTTAGTGCATCTCCTTTCTAAAACAAGTGACTAAGAGCATAATCTAGTACCAAAGCCAACGAGCCAACAACATATAAATACAATAGGTGCTTTAAATTTTAGCATCCCACATCATGTTGATACTGGATGAGTAACATCCTCATGTTGATACGGGATGAGTAGCATCCTCATGTTGATACGGGATGAGTAACATCCTCACGTTGATAGGGGATGAGTAGCATCCTCATGTTGATACGGGATGAGTAACATCCTCACGTTGATACGGGATGAGTAACATCCTCATGTTGATAGGGGATGAGTAACACCCTCATGTTGATAGGGGATGAGTAACATCCTCATGTTGATAGGGGATGAGTAACATCCCCACGTTGATAGGGGATGAGTAACATCCTCACGTTGATACGGGATGAGTAAGGGATGAGTAACATCCGTTGATACGGGATGAGTAACATCCTCATGTTGATACGGGATGAGTAACATCCTCATGTTGATACGGGATGAGTAACATCCTCATGTTGATACGGGATGAGTAACATCCTCATGTTGATACAGGATGAGTAACATCCTCACGTTGATAGGGGATGAGTTAACATCCAGAAAGTACTTCTACGGTCTCTTACTTTCCAGTTCTGGCCCTGTTGTTTGAAAACGAGTGCAGTTGAATATCTATTCCCAGTTGTGAATCCATGCCTGTGCTGGAGTCACGTAAACACCCAGCCATCAGCACACCTCTGCAAATGCCCAGAGATCAGACAACTGCAGGGGCGCAGTCAGCTCTGCTCAGTGTGGGCTGTGAGCGAGCCTGTCAGCGACCAAGCCCAGGGTGTGTGTGTGTGTGTGTGTGCGTGTGTTTGGAAACAAAGCATCATGTGGTATATAATATATGATGTCCTTGGGCAGTCTGCAGGCTCCACCAGGAGCCTCTCATTATCTGCTGCGGTCATCCAGGGGGAGACCGTGGTCTCGGTGGTCGGGGGATAGGGGGGGGGCTGCCCAGAACAGGCTCTCCTCCTCCGAACTGTTATCCCACAACCACGGCAGCTCCACACACTGCCTCCAACTCCAATCAATACCAAAAGATGATATCAAACAAAAGCACACTCACCGAAACGCTCCCCTGCCTCCCTGGTTAACCCCCATCTCTATGGTTGCGAGGTGGACCTTTCAAGTTGTTTGCACATGTTTTAGTCCCGAGGTTCTTTGTCTGCACGTTGAGGTAAACGCAGTAGCTGGCTGTGAATAGAATGCGTCCATTACAGCATAACCCTAGAGATGTATGTACTGTATTTCTCTCTGATACACTACATACTGTACATGTCAGATGGAAAGACCGATCATCAGAAATGGAGATGATTAGAGTGAATAAAATGTAGATATTTGACTAGAAGAGTAGCTCTAATCCTGTGGTAATGTATGGATGGGAGGGCTACCCCATGATGCTTTTGGCTATCCTACTGTATGTATTCCAACCGGATTCGCTTTTGGCTGCACACTGAAAACTACGATCGGCAGTCAACCAGCAAAGCTGTGTGTGTGTGTGTCTGTGCGTGTGTATGTGTGTCTGAATTATTGCATTCTATTTACCAACTTATCTATTTAGGTAACATATCCATGTCATTGTCTGTATCTTATTGATATGCCTCAAATTCAATTTGGTTCCCAGGGATCAATGGAAATAGCATCCCGAGGTGCAATTTCACACACAACGGTTTACAGCACAACGGAAAGGGTCCCAAGACCTTTTCTTCCTCCGTGGAAAAAATATCCCCGTCTGTACGACACATTTATTTATTAAAATGTTCTTGTTTTCCCAGGCGTTAACAAATTTACCAAGAAGCTGCGCAACCCGTACGCCATTGACAATAATGAAATACTGGATTTCCTCAAGAGAGTGCCTTCTGATGTTCAAAAGGTAAGGGTCCGATTTTACATACAGATAGAGCGAGGGAATTCCCTGAAGATATCTGCATTATTTGCTCTAGCAGAATTCCCAAGTGTGAGAGAAACATATCCTCTGTCTTTGTTTGATTATTAATGGGCTCACGCCTTTAAAGCACCCCTGGCCCAATTATTTCTCGGTGTAGTTTGATGCTGTGGCCCTGGTGTCTGAGTGGGGTATACTGTGATCTGTCGTCCACCATATCGCTCCAGCATTGTCCCTGATTAGCAGTTTTGTCTGCCTGTGATAGCAGCGCCGTGACACACGAGGCTTGCGATTGGCCAGGGGCCGGCGGAGGGGCCCTGATGTCCTTGGCTGGTGCGCTGAGCTCTGCGTCAGCTGAGAGGCCCTGACGTGGCCCCCGTCACATCAGGGTGGGGGGAGTCAATTAATATAGTCGTGAGCCCCGGCCGTCCTGCTGGGTGCCATATGTGATCATATATTAGCCATGGCTGATATGTCATTTGCGGTTACATCACAGGGCGGATGGGCACTGCGAGGGTGTCGTTAGAGCCGGGTGTTCATCCGCTCGCTGTTCTCTCGCAGAGAGCCGAGCGTGGGCAGGAGACGGAGCGGCGCACGGCGCCTTCCTCTCCCAGGCGCTCGACAGACAGCGTTCAGCCAGGAGACGTGACTGTCTGGGTCTGGAAAGACGCTCTCACCCCCGGCCTCGCTCTCCCACAACCCCTCGACGCCCCGCCTCCGCCAGCCGGGGACAGATTCTCCGGCCATGTCGCATGTGACTGTCTGAGATTTGGCTGAGTGAGTTGGCAAAACAAGATGGTAAATAAATCTTTTGCGCCATCGTTTACATGTCTTCTCCCTTAAAGGCATAGCTTTTTTGAGACGTTGAAAATGACTCTGTTAAATCAAAGGAAAAGTACTATATCCCAAATGATAAGAACATCAGCAAAACCAAACATCCATAGTGACTCATCAGTACAGTCTGTTGCATTCTGTAAAAGAAAATCTTGATAAACATTATACTACCGATGAAAAAAAATAAAAAATCAGATCAGCGGACCAAAGCCCTGTTTTTGTTACCTTTGAACTTCAATCCTTAGATAGGTATGTGGACACGAAATGGACCACAAAGGCTGGAGACTAACTTGTGTCTACGGTAGGAATGACTTGGCAATTAGTGCCTGTACAAATCTACAAAGCCCCCCCTCAAATGGACTTCTGACAGCAGCGTGTCTGTCTTAAAATAAGAAGCATCTGTCAGTTCTGAGAACGGTTTCATGTTCTGATTCAGACGGCGTCACTTTGTTCCATCTCTCCATCTCCCATTCTAATCAGCGCCCAGTGATTAGCATAACGCCTGTACCTTTATTCTACACAAGCATGCCATTGCTGGAGAAAAACAAAAACGCTTCCCAAGCAACTTATGCTGTCTTCGTTTTATGTCAAATCTTCTAAAATGCTCCACAGTCAATCTGTTTCCCATTATAGTTATATAATTATATAATTTTCTATGACTCTATTTCTTTCAAATTATGAACCATTATAAAGCAATGTACATTCCTTGTTATGACATGGCTGTCACTTTTTTTTTAAGATACTTTATGTACTGTATTCCAGACACTTGCCATTGCAAACTGTTGCAATCCATTATTGATTCATCATACAAATATGTTTGGACGTGATGGAATCTGTGAGGAGCGAAACGGTGAAACGTGAGACGTATCTTTGATCTTGCGCCTCATAATTCTGCAAAACAAAGCAGCGAGGGAACGGTTCAAAAGTCACCGTTTCAGGTCTCTCTTTCTGACGGAATCAAAGTCAACTTTGAGGTCCAGCGGAGAGACATGTCAAAGTGAAAACTGTAGCTTAGGTTGCTATTTTAGCTCACTGGAGGAGGGGGGACACCCAAGCCAAGAATATTTCTTAGCATTGTATGAAGTTTTCTTACCAAGGACGCAACTTAATTTGAGCGACTATTAACTATCAACTTAAGTTTACGACTCCCTCACTGGCAGATCTTCTCACCAGTTGATGTCTGCTTCTAATATTGTGATGGTGGTGAACGGGAGGAGGGGGGCGTGCGCTGGTACGGAACCCTTGGCTTCTCAAATCCTTCCTCTTTGTGATTAATCCCCTCTGCTCCTGTGTTTAAAAAATGATTCATTACAGGCGCGGCCGGCCGGCTTCCCCCTGCTCCAGCCCTCCTCTCAGGGGAGCCATTACTGCGCGCTCCACTGATCTCCGATTACCTGCGTCCGACCAAAACTCCTGTTTGTTTGTACAGGTGCAGTACAGCGAGCTGAGAGCGCCCGGCGTCCACGGGCCGCCGAGGAGGAGGAGGTAGACCCGGCAGACGTGCCGCGGATGAAAGGCCGAGGCGGCGTCGGAAAACGCCACGGACTTGGACCGCTCCGACGATGACGCTCCGGTGCCAGCAGAGCCCCCCCCCCCCCCCCCCTTCCCCCTGCTTTCCCCTCGCCCCCAACCCCACCCACCCTCAACCCCCCTCCTCGCCCCCTGCTGCTGGGGTGCAGCCAGACGCTCTCTCGCTTGTGTGTCTGGCGCCCCCGCCCCCCCCTGCGCTCTGCTCCGACTAGGAGGGCAGCACCTGGAGCTGTCAATCACAGAGCCCGGGGCGGAGAGACGAGGCCACCGCCAGACGCTGCCTGTGTCCACCCACACCGTGTTGAGAGAAGCGTTAAGGTTTGGTTTACCTCAGCTGCTTTCTTCCACTGCTTTCCTTTATTGACTGTTGTACAACTCTCAAATATATTCTAGATAAACTTTGAACATGGCCAAGAATGTTTATGGTAATGCATACAGTATATTTTAAACCAAGGGGAAAAGGGTATATACTCTTCCTGCTTTCCCAACACTTGTGATGAATTCTATTTTTACATTGTCCTAACATTTGAAGGTTGATTACTGTGTGTGTGCCTACAGTATGTTACAGTACTGCAGGAATATCTGTGGTATAATGACAGCAATTATGCTTATTGAACCAAGATATAAAAAGTATATCCTCTTGTTATATTCTCTTTCAATTAATGCGTTTATTTTTCTGGTGAAAATGTTACTTCAGCTAAATTCAACTTAAAACTTGTGCATGTGAAAACTTGTTGCTTTTGCCATGGAGGTAATATCGACATTGAACTTCAGTGGTGGATGTAACCCTGATATATTTGTTTAACAACAGAAATATCCAATGATATAAGTTTAAAATCACCGTACATATATATTGATTTTAATGACCTCTTGTAAATTTTACAAATTGAAATGTGAGTAAAATCTTGAAAATGCAGTACACTACAGTATATACCATCTCCAATGGCTGAGCTGTTTTTGTCCATAATGGCTCTGTGGTGAGGATTATGCCACTGCTGTACTTGAATACACAGTAAACACATCTGATTACACAACACATCCGTTGGAACTGGGCTCACACACATCGGGCATCGCTGCGCCTTGGTAACGCGGCTCACATCAAAGCTCCGTGGCTCTGGCCTGGTGGCTAATGCATGGCTTTGTTGCTTCCTCACAATAACACGGTCCAGAGAGAGAGAGAGAGAGAAAGAGAGAGAGAAAGAGAAAGAGAGAGAGAAAGAGAAAGAGAGAGAGAGAACTCATCTCTCACACGGAGCACTTTCTCCATCCTCAGCACTTAGCTTAGTGCTTCACATTTCCATTAAAAACGCCTCCCCTGCCTAATGGTTAGTACGCGAGCACACACACACACATACACATACACACACACACACACACACACACACACAGGCAGGCACATGCATGCATACATACACACACATACGGCTTCTCTCTGTCTCCCTCCACGATGGGACTCCAAGATGAGTAATACAGTATACTGTATTTTTCCTACTCCATCAATTCATACACTAATATTATCTTTACACTGGGAATGATCCTCAATCAAAGAGCCGAAGTCCATTTGCATGAAGAGGTTTTATAACAATTGAGCATATTTAAGTCTTTATTAAATGTTACCACTTAGAAGACTTTTGAATATTAAATGGCTCTTTCATCATTTAGTCATTTTATTTTCATAATACTATTACACTATTGCAATATAATACTATTTACAGACGGCAAGCTCATATTGCTGTAAGCTACAGTAATAGTGCTGTGGGCAATTTTCAGAGAAGCACTAGCTGAACATGGTGTGGAAGAAATATGAGATTGGTCTTTTTTCGGCTGGATCTTCATCTACAGACTCGGGGAAAAATAAAGTAAACGTTGCGCTGTCAACTCAGCCCGATGATAGAGAAACTAGCAAGTTAGTAAGTAAGTAACACTCTTTAAAAAGAAACTTAGAGGTGAGTTTGGACTGCGCTGACCCTGGACCCTAGTGAGGGGTGTTTGTTTTAACGGATAAGAGTGCTGGGCGTCCCAGCCGGGCGGGAGTGGGTGCCCCCCTCCTCTGCAGTAGCACGCTGGTGAAAGAGCATCCGTCTGTGCTCTGTGAGGAGTTTGATTGGCTCAGGGGGACCTGCTGGAGCCCCGGGCTATCTCTTTTGACAGGCTGATAGAGACATCACTGGGTTCTCCCAGGAGCTGCCACCAGGGGTCCGTTTCAAAGTGAGGGGGAGTGGAGGTGACCCTGAGCTTCTGACGAGCTAAATCCCACACACTAGCTGAAACCTTCCCACATTCTGGGCTCCGCTGGGGGGGGGGGGGGGGGGGGGGGGCAAGGAGGACGAGGGTACCCACAGATCACTAAGGAGACCCTATAAGGTGTCCCCAAGAGGTGAAACCAATTAAGCATCGCTCCCAGGATACTTTTAATCATCATATATTAGCAAACCGCCAACTGTCACGCCAGGACATCTGCATCTAACACATATAGTAAGAAGGATACGGATATTTAAAGGATATGTTTTCCATCAATCCCCATGCATAATGGACATGAGTCGTGATTAGGTGAGTTCTAGCTGTCTCTGAGTCTGTAACTCCTGTGTCTGTAATGTAAGTGTGATGATGTTGCAATAGCTCATTTGCATGTATGTTGCATACACAGGACACTTTTTAGGAATTGCACAAGCTACATCTATCAAGAGCTTGCCCAACAAATAATGATATTGTGCATCATACAATACCGTACAATATGAACATTCAAATATAGTACCCTTTACATTTCAGACAAATCTGAAATAAAACACTTTTATTTTGTTTAAATGTTAAAGGACAAGTTCACTATTTTGGACCTTAGGACCTATCCTCAGTCTGAGGTACGTAAACCTGTGGAGACTATATAATTTCCCTGATTGTCTCAGTATTGAGCAAGCTACAGTTGTTCTGCAGGCACACACTCGGCTACAATGGAAGTCAACAGGGCCAGCGAGAGGTTGGAAGAAGATGTGCTTATCCGTGCACAGGGTGTAATCTCACCAGACTCAGTATGCTGTCTTGTGAAATGCTAGAATAGCTATCACAAATGGAATGTTGAAACAAAAGTTCCATTTGAAATAGAACTATTCCGCAGTAAACGTCACTTTCACTTCTACACTATATGTTGTAGAGAAGGGAGTGCTGACATGCTTGAGCATCTCACTACCCCGGTGACTTCCGCTGTAGCCGAGTGTACACCAGCAGAACAACTAGCTAGCTCAATACTGAGGCCATCAGGGAAATGATAGTCTCTACCTGTCAGGTTCATGTAAGACAGACTGAGAATAGGCCCTTAAGTCCAAAATAGTGAATTTAGCCTTTAAATTATAAAGATGATTTTATAAGATTTAACTTATAAAGAAGAGTCATCATAACATCAGATGATTTAAATTATACAAGTTAAAGCCACCTCATGTCTCTGGATAACAACTGTGTTGTACTGAGTGCTACTGCGTTTCAGTGGGTGAAACTGTGTTTCGGTGCCTAGCAGTGATTCTGTTCTGAGCTGTCATATGAGCGGATGATATTGAGGCAAGTGATGTCACTGAGGCCGTGGTGAGTGTGTGTCAATGGCGCCGAGGGCCTGGTCTAGGACGCTCCTTGTTATGTCCAGTCATTTAGAGTCGATGAATCAAACCGGAGACATTGACGGAGTCTGAACGACTGCGGACTTCTCACCTCCGTTGCTGTAGTCTCCATAGAACACAGTATAATGTTTAAGTGTTTCTGTTCCCTCAAGGGAAGCCCTGGAATCTCCACAGAAGATGTGACCACAATCTGGTCCCAGAATGCATCAGAGAATCCCTCTATGTTTTACAAGCTTGCTAATGAACATTTGAGCCACACAGCAGTTAACACCGCCTATCCCCCCACCCCCCCCCCAAACCTCCACCCCCCTCACCAGTAAGTTGTTGTTGATGTTGTTGTGCACTGTGTGGCAGTGATGTCTTCATCAGCCTGTCAGAGAGGAAGTGCCTGCAGCAGTGGAGAATCCCCCCGGAGCCTGTCACACGCCTTGTTTCCACGGTGTTGCTTCAGGCAGCACCACGGGCAGGCTGTGCGCGAGGACCCCTACAACCTGTTTTTTCAGCAGTCAACTCGTCTGATGTGCGCAGCCCCGAAGCGGGCGTCGAGCTAGCGAGCGCGGAGGCAGAGAACACAGACTCCTCTCCCTTCTCCATCTTTTGCAGGTGCATCCCTGCCTTTCAAAGGGAGGGCTCATTTTAATAAGCCACTACTCTCCGCACCTCTTTAGTAATTGTTACACTGGCAAATTTGTTCAGGTTCTCTGACCTCGCATGCTAGAGACGTTACCCCCATCGGGTACAACAAAGTAACAGAGGCGCTAGCATGTAGCATGTATCAAATCACTTTGGCTTGTGCTATTTGTTGTACCAATTGAAAAAGCGAGCCAGGGAGATTAGCAGTGGGGCTGTGAGCTGCGGCTGGCTGGTATTAAAGGACCTGCAGGGGTCAGGTGAGAGGGCCCTGACACTAATAAAGTGGAGGGCTTTCCTGGCTTCAGCTCAGTAATTAGATCCAAATGACGGTCCAGATTGTGTTTGCCACACTCCCCGATTGCTTCGCATGTATAAGCACGTCCACCTGAGGAGACTGCATTAGTGAGCTTCTGAGAGGCGTCGCAAGAGTCCTTTTCATTCTGGGTTGTTTGGGGCCAGCTTGCTGAGGAAAAGTTTGTCACATTGTCAAAGGTAACTACAGTAAAATAAACAAACAAAAACAGACAAACTACAGTGGGTTATACATAAAACAGCATTGATTTGTATTGTCCAATCTAATAATTAGGGTTAGTGTAGTTATGGTCAACTGTTATGATAAAAAGACTCACAGCAAGTGAAGGATGAGTGTTCTCTCTGGGAAGAGAGGGTGTATATAGGACTGAGAAAACAACAAAGAGAAATATGGCTGCTAATGGTGGCTGTTTCTTCAAGTCAGTGTTTAGTAATAATTTATACAGTGGCCCATGGTACTCAGAGGTGTAAAGACATGGCAAAAGCCATAATTCTTTGTAGCATCAAGAATTGAGGATAGGCTTTAAGAGCTTAAATTAAATCATTGGCCTTTAAAAGCATCTCTCTGTGGGGCAGACAGCATTAATAAATTCAACTGATTCTGCTTTAATATTATTCAGAGTGCATTAAAATGAAGCGAACAGCTGGGATCAGGGGCGGTCTCTGGAGTATTGCTGGGACGGTTGAGTGCGGGTGAAATGCAAAGCGTGTGTGAGCGCGCCCCGGCTGCCCTGCCCCGCGCGTTGGATGCGGGGCCACAAGGTCTGGGTGTTACAGGTGCAGGCCTGACAGTCGCTGCTCCCAGATCACGGCTTCCTGGCTACTGACATCGGCCTTGGGACAGCCCGCAAACGATGTCGCGCGTGAACAGACGCCTCGGTCTCTCGGCCAATGAGAGCCTCGGCTATTGGAATCACAACAACACTGCTGAGATCACAACCTTCAACTTTACTAAAGGAGTCGATGCTTGGAAATAATGTACGCTGAGGCCTTGTTTCCATCCATCCACACTAGGATCCATCCACACTAGGTTCAAAACACATTCTCTTGTCAACAATCAAACAACCTGAACGCTTCACAAAGAACCTTGGGGATATCTGCACCAACTGCAGGCCTGAGACTCAAAAAAGATAAAATACAAACCTTAAAGTCGCACTGAAATGAAAAAAACATTCTGCCCCATTTTGGTTCACATAATTAGTTTTCACCTATTCAACGATGTATGCCAAAAACATTTTTACTACTTTTGTTGTAATCTTATATCAAAGTATATAATTTCTTACTTCCTGGAAAACGGTATGTCACGTGCAATGACGACAACAGGTACCTTAGATTTTAGGCCAATAATCTCACGACATCCACCCGTCAATCAACGCTATCCTTCTATCGAATCCGTCTAAAGTTCTTAAAACCGTCCACTTGTCAATGTTCCAATCAAATTCCTCGAAACATATGTCCCACCCTCATAGCTTGTTTGCGTCGGAAATACGTCAAACTACGGAAGTTAGATGATCTCAAACGTCCGTTTCAGTGCGACTTTAAAGTCTTTGTTAACCTCATGCTTTATCCATGAGTGTACTCGTCAGGCAAGGAATACAAAGAAAAACCGAACTGCACACACACACACACTCACATATATATATATATATATATATATATATAATTGTAATTAATAGTGATAGAACGCAATGCGACTCAGCCTCCCGAGGAAAGAGAACAATATTTGGTTTGATGAATCTGCTAAAGCCACGGATAGTCTCGCCAGCCAAGCCCCGGGGAATCAGGTATCATTAGAAATAGGAACAGATCTGCTTTTTGTCTCACTGAAAGAGAAACTGGAGGGTGGGCACATTTCCACAGAGCAGGCACACGGGTGACTGCAAAAGTCTTCCATATTAATAGCCTTTCATCAAGGACACAATTAGGACACCTCTATTTGACACATTCTACAGCATCAAGGATGAATATGTATATGCCGTCCTAGGGAAGGGGCCATGGCAGCATTACAAAGTGAAATTGTGGGGCAGAACGAAGAAATGCACAACATGACAGTCATGAGCTGATGTATTTTGATCTGCTGTGAATTTAAAAGCAGCACGAGACTTAAAGTCTATTATAAGCCCAATTCATAATTCACAGCCCAGGGCAAGTTGTATATTTATACATATTAGCATGCATTCATACAGCTACATATTTGAAATATCAACAACACCACAAACACACACTCGCACACAAAATTAAAGTGGCCTTACTGCTTTCATCTTGTTCAGTCAGTGACAATATTTCAGAACCTGCTGTGCAGTAACTCCTATATTCTGCTTTCAATTGCATAATGATTATCTAGTAGTGAGTATCAAGTTGGGGGTTTTTGCCAGGAGGACAATGCAATTTCCTGTTTATGTAAACCACTTGCTTATCAATATCAATAGAGCATTTAAATCAAGGGATCAAGCTCTCCTAATGCTACTGTACATGCTTTCTGTGTCCGCTATGCTAGTCTATCTGACCACCAGACACAAACGAGCTGACGCTGCTGTTTGGCCATGCTGGACCAGTGGAGGATCATGTGGAGCCTCCTATCCCATGCCTGGGTACTGCGGAGCACAGTTTAAACTGTGGACTGCGGGGTGGCTGTGAAGCCCGAGCCGCCCGGAGAAGCCAGTAACCGCATGGGTCTGACCTCAGAGCACACACCCCCGTCTCCCTCCACGATCCTATCAGAGGAAGCTCTGCGGAACACACAGGCCCTATTAACCAGATCAGCTAATTACCCTCCCCCCCCCCGCTAGGGCCTCCAGCTCCCGGCCACGGCTGCTACAATTTGATTTCTGATTAAAATACATAAATGCATACGGGAGAAAAAAAGGATCAATTACAGCGAGACACCTGAAAGCAACCTCGGCCAGAGTAATTAGACACGGTCTTTTCGCCGGAAGCCCCCGTCCCTGTGATGAAGATTTAAAGAGTCCGGCGGCAGAAACGCTAAAACTGTGTTTGTTTTTCTATATGATGCTGCGCTGTCACCCACTGGGGCCCAATTAGCACGTGACTGAAGTCTCTTCACCCTGTTCCTCTTTGACAGGAAATGAAAGCTCCGCTTGTTCACCCTGTCCTTCCTGACCCCGCAGGCTCCGCCTTCAACCTGTCCGCCGCCGCGTGGCCGCCCGCAATGGCTTCAGCACGCCACCGGACGTCCGTCCGCTCCGCCAGGATCTCACATCCCTAATCTGTGTCGCCAGGGCGGAAGCGTGGTGGCGATGCGCACGTCTAAGTGGAGTTCTTCAGGCCGAGCGCATGGGACACAAACAGGCTGCTCTAGATTCACTCTCTGCACACTGGACTGGATAGAGATGGAGAGAGCTGCCTACGGTCTCTAGAGAAGAGAGGGCTCACAGTCTACAGTCTCTACCCGCATGAGGGAGCTGCCTGGCTGTACCATAACGCCTGATTGCCAGGCTGGCTGGCGTTCCTTTGCAGCTTCAGACGGTTTGTCAAAGTAATTTTCTTAATTAACTGAGATGTGCACTGATTAAAATGATATTTACCAATTTACATCCTTTCAGGCGGCGTTGAGCTTCAAATTGCTTCCATGGGCTCAAGGCATGTATTTTGCACCAAGGACATACAAATAATGTAGAAAATTATCTAGCCCATCATGCTTCTATAGCTTATTATAATACAGTAGCTATGGCTTCTTTAGCAAGGACACATGCATCACACTGCATGCAACCCTAACCCTTCTGCACATCCATTCAGTATTTCATACATCTTACATCTCCAACTAATTAATGACTTGAACACCAGTCTTTCATAACGACACTATGAAACCCATACCTGTTATGTTACAATATCATACTTTTATGTAATCCATGATTTACTGTACCACACAAGGACAAGGAGTTAGTTTCAATAGGCAAAATCCCTGAAAAAAACACCCTTACTAACCACGGATCTTTAAGCAAGCAGCAAGAGACCAATTAGCAAGTATCTCCTTTCTATTCTCCTGTCCTATCTGTGGTAAGCGAGTGTGAGAGAGGGAGAGGTGTGTGTGTGTGTGGAGGGGGGGGGGGGGGGGGGGCAGCACAGACAGGCAGGGAGAAAACAAAGCCATCATCTCCCAGTGCTTGCCCTCCTCTCCCCTCTCCTCTGCAGCTCCAATTACTGCCTCCTCTCCCTGCCATCAGTATGCAGCGAGGCCGCTCCACTCCTCTACTCGCCCCAGGCCATTGAATACGTTACCTCCGCTATGGGGCTAGGGGCTTGGGGGCGCCGCGGCCCCTAACCCCCCGGATAATTTGGGATTCCTGCTTCTGCCTTGGAGATCCGAAAACAAATAAAACTCAGAGATAAATAAAGAAATAAGGAAGCCTCGGAAATATCCAGAGATCTACTGATTTATTGATTTGTTCATTCTTCCGTTTATTGTTATTTGTAAATCATTACTGAGCTGCATCCACCCACACCTCGGACATGAGCCAGAGTGTAAAGGCTAACTGATGGGCACACTCCTGAAAAGTTGACCACTTCCAACTTAAGGGGCTAGCTAGTGTTTTGGGCTGGGGCATAGAAAACAAACGGGCCCATGTTTAAAAAGGGTACTACAAGATTTTGAGGGGCTCATTATACTGTATGATTCATGTTTTGCTTTATATTTTACTAAATCTATATCTATCTGTTTGCTGCAAATTATTTCATATTCTTCACCACTGTTCCTGTGTGATGATCCTGTTTCATGGTAAGTGTATCTTCATGGACTGCTTGAAGTTAATTCTTCCTAACGACCCACTTCCATTGACTAGACCAAAACTATAGACTAGTGTAATTCCTGTCATCCTGTTAAACTCACATGACTGTACAATTCTCGAGGCAAGCCTTAAAAGCTGTTCAAACTAGAACGCCTTTGGCTCAGATTTCCTCCCCATCTTCCTCTCTTTGGGCAAGGTTTAAGATACCACGCGATTCTTATTGAAGCACTTAACGTGACTTAAGGGATATTTGTGTTTGAGCTTTGTTCAGAAAGTCCCTCATGCTACTGAATATCCAACCATGTAAAACTATACGATTGTAAATCAAATACTGCATAGCTTTTACAACATATCCATACAGTACATATGTACATCAACAATGAAAACACCTTTTCCCACATGGAAACCTTGGATAAGAAATAAATGCTCCTAACAGTATCTAATAGTGTGAACTAGCAATGTCTGCCTTTCATCTCTGACTAACTCCTATATCGTGGTGTTCGACAGACTTCTTTGTCCACAGCTGCCCTTCCCACTCGCTCAGGAGCAGATGTAGCCTACTGCATGGCTCACTTCCTGGCTATAGCCTCACCACTGAATTGTGTTGAGGATTGGATAATAATAGTGGGGGAAGTTCTGTGAAATGGAATAGAAATGGCGGCTTGGAAAAAATAAATTCCACTTCACTGTGCTTCACGGATAAATTACAGAGAGTACAAAAAACAACAAAGGGTGCCCTTAGCTCTCCAGGTCAGATAAAGCTCACATTGCACCTAGAACATTTTATCCCTCTGCTAGTGATATTATTGCCTGTTTAATATGTAATTGATTGGGCTTACCACATTACTTAATGTAGCGAGGAACCAATTCAAAAAAGTGTCTGTCCCTACAATGGTGGCAGTGAGGAGAGAATGGACGTCAGATATCCAGTGTGATAGAGCCATAGGGGAGTTATGAGACTATTAAGGACATGCTGTTGTTACTCTTGGCTTGCTGGAGGATTGTAGTAGTTGGTGGTGGGTGATCAGTTGATGTTAAATCAGCTGCAGCTGGTCATGGTACTTTATATTGTGATATCCTCAAATAATGTGTTCACAAATTAGGGGGTGAGATAAGGAAAGGTGAGGTAATCCACTTACAGTGATTAAATGAGCTTCTCGACTGTTGTTTTTGTTTCCATGGCGCACCGCGAGAATTCCGGTTCAGTCTCAGGGGTCACCGACACCCGCGTGGTGCAGCACATCTTGAGGAACAAGTCCGACAACGAACCGGTACTAGACCTAAGGTACTATGAAAACCCATTCCGAAAACCCACTCCGAGTTTTCATCGACGACGTGAGATGAATGGCAGCCCATCCGGCGCTGCGGCACCTGCTCCTCAAAGGCCAGCTCTAATCACTCTCATCTGCCCCCCTCCCCTCCCCCACGAGCCCCCTCCACCCCCCTCCCGCTGACACACTAACCTGCTGTTCCAGAGGAAAGGAGATCCGCCTCCCAGATCCTCAAACAGTTCTCCAGGCCCTGCCATATTACCTTCCTAATTCAGCCCAGATGTGACGTCCTCTCTCCAGGTCCCCCCACCCCCCTCTCTCTCTCTCTCTCTCTCCGTCGTCTCAATCCCACCTGCTTGCTGACCTGGGGGCCCGGGCCCCAGACTCTCATTTGGTTTGGCTTTCCTGAAGTGAAGGCCTGCTTTTTGAATCGCTGCAATCCTTCTCCCTCTCTCCTCTCCCGTAGCAGCGCGGAGGGTCCAATCTGCCCTGGGGTCCGCTCTGCCCTGGGGTCCGCTCTGCGCCGGGGTCCGCTCTGCGCCGGGGCCCGCTCTGCGCCGGGGGCCCGCTCTGCGCCGGGGTCCGCTCTGCGCCGGGGTCCGCTCTGCCCTGGGGTCCGCTCTGCGCCGGGGGCCCGCTCTGCGCCGGGGTCCGCTCTGCGCCGGGGTCCGCTCTGCCCTGGGGTCCGCTCTGCGCCCGGGGCCGCTCTGCGCCGGGGTCCGCTCTGCCCTGGGGTCCGCTCTGCGCCGGGGGCCGCTCTGCGCCGGGGGCCCGCTCTGCGCCGGGGGCCCGCTCTGCACCGGGGTCCGCGTGGAGAGCGCTGTCTCAGCCCCCGTAGCTTTTGTTACTTCATCAACGTCTCAATCAGAATCCGCATGCAGATCCATGACCCCCGAGTGGCCGACCTCCCATGTAGATGGCTGAGGACCAGGGACTCTGGCGAACACACACACACACGCACACACACACACACACACGCACGCACACACACCGGATCCCTTTATATTTTGCCTTGCATAGTGTAAAATCACATGCAGCCATGAATCTCATGAGAAAACTGTACTTCACCGAAGGGATAAACATATGTAATCTCAAGTCTAAAGGCTTGCTTTATTAGTACAAACTATTGATGTCATTTGCAAGCCACACAACTCACCATGCAGCCCCAGAATGAAAAGCACCCCCTTTTTTGGTCTTGAGAACACACTGCATGTAAATGAAGAACCCCAGGAATGTCATTATTGGAGGATGAACAGCGTCAGCTACCGCACTGACCAGCTGAAAGATCTACACTTTAATTGGATTGGTTGGCCATCCTGCTCTGACGGACATTGCCGTCTCCCAGGACCGCTGAGTGTCTGTCTTCCCTGGACGGGCCCCAGTAAATAATCTCCCTCCCCTAAACGCTCGCTGTTAATTGTGTTGCGTTTTTTTTTTTTCCAGGGGATAATTAAGACAACGCCTTTGCGCCTCGCTCTGGGGCAGGGATTCCACCAGGGCCGAGGCAGGTGCCTCTTACCGGGAGGAGACGCACTGACAAGGGCTGTCAATCAAAGCTAAAAGAGCTCTCCATTTCCTTCAGCTCCCCCGGCCTGTATTCCCTTCAGTCAGTTTATTCCAAACACAATTTTAAAGAGCCGGGGATTAAGCAGGTAGCGATCAGGCCCGGGCTGCCAGAGGGAATCGGTGCTCCCCAGCTACACCAACTAGCTCTGCCTCGCTCTATGCACAAGGCTCTGGGATGGTGGACAGATTTTACTAGCCAATAATTAGTTGCTCATACTTCAGGGACCTGCGATGGACCTAGCACCATTCAAACGGCCGCTGTTATCAAGGCTACAGGCGGACTCGTTTAGGCATGAAGAGGCCACTAGACCTTCACACAAACGCCTTCCAACGCTCCAACGAGTTTTACGCCTCCGTTTAATTTCTTAGGACAATTCATGTTTGGTTCTATTACTGTATGTAAATTTCTAATCTGCACCTTTGTTTGCCACTCCATTAGGAATGGCGGTCAAAGGGATGTTTTGAGTGCCCTTGTTTCTTAAAAGAGGCTAAATAGAATGTGTGTTCTTGTGTCCTATCCTTATTCACAAAGAGAGTTACTGTAGCAGGAGCATGCTAACAGAACAACACACAAGAGTCTTTGAGGAACATTGAAGGGGACGCCTGTTATTATTCTTATACCTGACCTGGAGGGCATTGTCAAGCTACGCAGAAACAGGCGGACGTTAAGAAGCGTATAGTCTCCTAACACAATCAAAAGATATAGCCATGGTGGCACTCAGGCACTGTGTCTCTGTAAACTCGGGCCTGATCTCGGAGACAGGCCGGGCGGAGGCGCCAGCAGCTATTCACGCAAGAGTCACTGTGGCCAAGCGGGAAAAGCAGGTCAGGGGGTCACGGCCACTAAGAGCTGCGGAGGCGCAGAGTGCTGCTGACAGCCGAGCACAAGGCCAGAGCCCCAGACGGCAGCGAGGCTGGAACCAGGGGACTGGATGGAGCTCCTAAGACACAAAAGGAGATAAATAACATCCGACTGGTTATGAGAACAGGAACAAGCTCACATCCAGACCTCACCCCCCCCCCCCCGAAAATAAATAAATAAAATAAAATTAGCAAAGGTTGTGAAGTAGTTGGATGGGAGAGTGTTAATCATACGCCCCCCCCCCCCCCCCCCCCCCCTACCGCAGCGTTTCAAAGCGCATGCTCCAAAATGTTGATATTTGAAATAATGTGCTGTCACATTCTGTGTGCTTTGAATGGGCTGGAAGACACCTCAGCGCGAGAGTGAATCTGAGCCCACCAGCAGCCCGCTGTAGCCGCGCGTCACACACAGACAGGAAATGGACATGCACTTTGGGGGAATTCAATTCACTTGTCGTCCTCTGTGAAAAAGATTGAATCACTTAGACATTTGAGGTGATTTAATGGTGTTAACATGTGCACAGCAGTGCACATTGACTTAAGCTAAACTGGCTTTATGGATTATTGAGTTCAGTGTAAAATCAGTCACTTCTTTTAAGCCTCTCAGTCCATTTCACTGAAAGCAATAGATGGACATTAGCTGCACTTTTGAAGGTGATTTCTTTGTGAACAGACTGATGATGGATTTAGTTACGGCTAGTATACAGTAATAGACATAGCTACACTGCAGTCTCATTCTTACTATGAATAATGTAACTTCTGTTCTGTACTGTATCTCAATTATAGGACAACGGAGGAGAAAACAATTTACATTCATGATGATTTCTTGATAATGATTCTGGAGATGATGAAATCATATTGATTTAGATTGCATGGCCCTCCACTCATTTGTGAAACACATGATTTGATACTGGATGGAGCTCCTAACTCACACTGCAAACTGCTGCACAGAATAGCAGGCTTGTGAAGCTCTCTGGTGATGTTGTCTTCGGCAGCTGAGTCAAACCAGCGACGACCACAGGGGTCCCAGGGCAGCTACCCAGCAGAGATGTGAGGAGTGTAGGTGGCCAGTCCAAGACGGCCTGCACCGTGGGAGGATGGGGGTCTGGAAACATGCTTTGCCTTCTCCCCCTTCTTCTTCTTCTTTTTTCTTTCTCCAACTACAACAAAATCCTCATCCCTTTGCTCATACACTTGCCCCCTCCGGACTCCCCCCCCCCCCCCCCCCTCCTCCTCCTCATCTCATCTCTCAATGTATCTCTCTGTCGCTCTGTCTCTCTCTGTCTCTGTCTCCATGCATTATAGCCCTGATGAGCTGACCACATCCTTGGAACACTTCACAAGATAAATAATTGAACTCCTTGATGGACAAAAATTGCTCCTCCAGCTGCCACGTCTTTTCCAGCTTTGTTCTCGGTTGCAACAAACAACAAATGGGGCTTTCTCAGAAGCACAGAGCAGTATGATACCGTTTACAATTATAAATGATGTAGATGAGTATAATCTGGCCAGGATGCATTACTCCCTGTTCACATGATTAGTGCTATTAGAGGTATGTATTGTACTACATATATAGGTAAATAAATCATAAAAAGGGATATTGACTTAAAAGACTGTTTCATCTCCCCCAGCTGACTGGTGACACGGTGGTCACTGATCTTTCAGCACCTAACTTGCCTCCTCACTAATGTGTGAGGAGACAAAGGTTTGGGTGAACAGGATGCATATTATACTCTGAACTATAGGTGGCAGTGTGCTACCGCTAAATGGATCCGTGCTGTCTATCTGGACAGAGCGCCGGCAGGAGCAGGTTTGAGACTGCTCTGCCGATTTAATTAGACAGAAACGTATACTTACATGTTCATTTCTCAGCTGTCTCACATCCATTTCTTAACAGTCTGGTGAGGGAAAACTCTTTATGGCCGTATTGTAACAGACTGCAACCACCAAAGGAAGAGACCCACTTTTACTGTCAAAATCCAAGACCTTGTTTCACATCTCCGACGAGTCACCATTACGGCAGGTATAGATCGGTCAAAATCACAACCTGAATGGGATGGCGTAAACTAACTATGGAAAAAGGAAATAAGTTGGAACATTCCTCAGGTAGGTCATTGTCATGACTGTATCCCAGTGATTAACTTGATGCTTACCCTAATACTAAAAGAAAGAGGTGATAAGCAGATGACAAACGTGGAAATTGATCGACAGACTGCACGTGTGAGTAAAATTAACAGTGACGTGGACTCGTGGAGGGTAGAACAACGCAACATTAAAATGAATTGGTGCTTCTATTAGGCTATATGCAAAAACGCAGTGCGGAATGGAAGCAAACTGATGAGAGAGGGAGAGAGAGACAGAGAGAGACTTCCCCAGTGTAAGACGGTTGGGTCGGAAGCTTGGCATACCACTAACCCCCGTATCCCTATTAAAGGCACAGGGCAACTACATGCAAATTAAAAGTAGCCTGCACACGCACTGTCTAATGAAGGCAGACATTGGGGTGCCTAGCAGGCCTGTCTTTCGATAGGTGCTCCATAAATAGTCTGTTTGGCTGGGTGCCAGCGTGAGAAGCTATGGCAGAGTAACTAGAGGCATAGCAGGGGCCTTTATTATGTTATGACGGACAGAGAAGACGATCAGACAGGATAGAGATATGAGCTTTCCTTTCCAGATTAATTAAAGAAAGGATCAATTAACAGTGATGAAAACCATGGCAGCATACTGACTAGCTGATAGTCCAATCATGCCTTGAAATGCAGAGCTGTTGGCATGTTTTATCTCTCCGAACTTAATTGCAATTTTCCAGAGAGAATGACGTGATCAAAATGACGGGGTGAAATTAGCATCATATGAATACGTATTTACACCCTCTGTGCATAACAGTTGCATTTGTTCCTCTGTGATTTCGGGAGTGTGTCTATTCCAACTACAGTAGCTTACCAACTCTCCTCCATGTGCTTACAAAAGGAAATATTACAGCGGGCAAAACAGGGCCTCTTCATTTTGCAATTTACTCTTCTCCTCCTCTCTCTTTATCATGGAAATGATGAGCAGGTCTCCGCTATTAAGAACATCAGGCATTAGCTCTTGCTGAGTCGCAAAACGTCTTGGCCGAGGACAATTTGTCCCTCACTACCCAATCATGCCAGCATGTGGTTATACAATATGGAGCCTACATTTGCATATTATGACTTTAGATTCATAGCCCTCCCCTGTACCACCTTACAATAGATGTTAGATAAATGATGACCCTGCAATGGTCAAACAGATAACACAGGTTAAAACTGCAGCAGCCTACTGGATAGATGAATAAAGTACAGGGGAGGGGGGACTGATAGTAAAGCAGGGCTTTGCCAATTCAACAGTTACGGTTCACCCTAGAAAACGGAGATTATGTCTGGAGATCATTGGAGTCAATACCTGCTCTAGGAGTCTGGTGGTATATCCAGGGCAACATTTGACCAACGGAGCTTCGAATCAACATAATTACACATCCAACCCTCACTGTACCAATCGTAATTGTGGTGTAATGCAGCATTTTGCAAAGTCCACTCACATTGGTGGTCTTTAGAATGTTGCTATTTGCTTGTTTTTAATAATTCATCCCGTTATTATAACAATATTAGCTGTGATTAAACACACACACATTGCTCATTACCTTGGGAACACAGCCCACCAAAAGCTCATTTCCTGTTGAGGAAGACTGACTAACCCCGATTGACCCCTAGATATTCCCATTACCAAGACCCAGGGTTGGAAGGACGGCCTATTGAGCTACCTCAGCTGGAGAGCCCACCACTGATTTATGAGCTACACACACCTCCTCTTTTCATTATGTCTTTATTTCTTCTCACAAATCACGTATGCAACAAGGTTATGGGAAACATTTACACATGCAAATGTATATCAAATGGGAATCAAAGTAATGCAGCCCTCTTCTTACCGGCTTCAACAGAGAAGCTTTAAACAGATGGAGGGAAATTAAAAGATTTTGCCAAATTTCCTTTAACAGCACATCCACATGAATGGGTTATTTTGAAGTTACAGTAGGTTACATTTGATGATATGCTTTTAAAAATAAATGTCAAAAAGGAATCCCTTCACTTTGGAGTATGTGACAAATTGATCTAATCTCCTACGAGTTTTTTTTTTTTTTTTTTACATCCCTGTGGGATTCTACCCACCTGTCAGGATAACAAGATGGTTTTCTACACTGCCTGCAGTCCAGGACCAGTGTGGTACATGCCGTCTCTATTCCAGTTCATGGCTCCCTTCATGCACAAGACGGATTCAAAAATACATCCATGTAAATAACGGAGGAGCTACAGTAGATAAAGGGGCTTAAGTGAGTCTGTCGTGGTAATTACGGCGGATAGTTGACGGCTACCAGGTCCTCTGCCTCTGAGGCAGTCTGATCGCTCCTCTGTCGGCACCATCTCCTCTGAGCACTGGTGGAAATTGAAAATATGTACTTACAAGTATCTACCCTCAAAGCAACAGCCTGGTTAAAACCACATGCATTTAGCGGCATGAAAATACTGTATTTGTAATGTATCATCAGAGTGCCCTGTAGGTCATATGCAGCTGCCAGAACTGATCATCTAGTGGCCAACAGTGTCAGAGCCAGAGTAAATGTAACCAGCTCACTGGTTAAGGTAAACGCATTGTCATAGGATTTATCAATCATTTTATAATTTGTTAGCTGACAATCCAGACAGTCGTTGACAGTGAGAGTATGTCCTGTCACAATGCTTATTAAGCAGGTAGTCATCTTCTCTCATTTGACAGATGTCCCGGCAGTAATGCCTGCTAAAAATAAAACAAACAAATAATATACTGGGAGGTATAAATAGCAAGGACATGTTTGACTGAGAGCGTTTGGTCTTTGGGGGAGAATCATACAGTACTTAGACATGACATGTAACGAGACAGTATCCAACTCAATCCATTATCTAGAGTGCGTGAGTTACCTCACACAGACAGTGGGACTCTATGAAACAAGAGTAAGACAGTAATTGTAATGTGTTTGCGCGTGGACGTTTGTGACGAAGCACCGCCATTTCACAGTCATTTGTTTCAAAATGGTAACATAATGCAATCATGTTTGGGAGGCAGTTGTTTTGATTGGGAAGGGATACCCACTAGAGCTGCGGTTACAAAGGGAGAACATAATATTAGTGTCCATCATTTGAGGTAGCTAACAGGGCCTCGGTTTCAGCTTTTTCAAAAATCTAATTAAGTCTGCCAGACATCCAATTTGCGTTTTTGTCTAGTCAAATCTAGCTGCTGCTTCAAATGCTTTAGGGCGCTGATTCAATGGCCTCCTCTTGCCTGCACAGAGAAACTATACTGTACTCTAGTCTTGCTCGGAACGGAAACTTAAATTTACTAGAAAAATAATGACCAGTACTAAACAAAGTAATTTGTGGCAGTTGCAAGTCTGCAAGGATCACATAAGGGGCTGTGAGAGTCTCTAATGTGACTAATCTATTCCAAGTCAAAGTCTTCATTGTAATGATCATTGGTCAATAAACCGGTAATGGTAGGGGCTGGCCAGTGTACGGGCTTTCTGAGCCACCATGGCGAGTACCTAGTTTCTCAACAGTGAAATCATATCAGATGGGCTATTGACAGCATCCTGTCAATGACTGGGCCCGTAGAGGGTTAGCTATTTGCACACTGACTGATTGACTGTTTCTTAATAGACACATAATTGGTGACAAAGACCTTCCAATGAAGTGTCATTTGCCAGAACATTTGTGATAATTCACAGCCTGTCTCATTTTCTGTTGGACACAATCCCAAAGTAGGAGGACTGTGATGAAAAAAATAAAGTGCTAGCGGGTGTTATATTGAATAGGAAAAAAAAAAGCAAGGGATGTCATCTCAAAAGTCAGTACTGTAAATTAAGGGTTCAAATTCAATTTTCAAAGTAACCATTCTTTTCAAAAATCAAGTTACTACAATGGAACAACACCAATTGAACAGGCTAGCCACTATGGTTGGGAAGCCTCCATTACTATACATGGAGAAGTATTCTACACATGGAAAGACGAACGCATGGGGAGCAATATGGTGCATCTCGAACTTTAACCTCCTGTAACATTATTCATGAGCAGTAATATTACAAGCTGTTTTCTTTCATTCCAGGCCTCGGACAATGTTGATGGATAGCAATGTTCACATGACAGTTTTGTTTGCCTTATTTATCTGCTCTCGCATCTGACATATAGATCATCTACCTCCTCACAGTCTCCTTCAGAGAGAGAGAGGCAGAGAGAGAGATAGAGAGAGAGGGAGGGGGGGGGGGGGAGAGAGAGAGAGAGAGAGAGGCAGAGAGAGGGAGGGGGGGAGGGAGAGAGAGAGCGAAAGAGAGGGAGGGAGAGAGGGAGGGGGGGAGGGAAAGAGAGAGAGAGGGGGAGAGAGAGAGAGGGAGGGGGGAGAGAGAGAGAGAGCGAAAGAGAGGGAGAGATAGCACTTTTAAGAGGCTGAAAGTAATAATACTGTAGCAGAGACAGTGAAAGAAGAAGAGAATCCGCCCTCGTGATCCACCAGCATTTGGTAAAGGCCATGCTTTTCAAATCCAGCTGCTAAGATGATTTTTAAACATCTATTAATGCAAAATTACTCCAATTACAAGGCTTCTGTGCACCAAGGCCTCCTTCCTCTGTCCGTGTGAGATGGTGCGCACCTCTGGGAGCCAATCACAGCCTTCCCAGCCACTGGCAGCAGATGTAAGCAATTTACTTTTGATTTCTTCATATTCAGTGTGAGACGAGCTCCTGATGACCTCCGACCCCGGAGCCTGCAGGATTCTAACCCTATCAAATTAAAGCTCTCTGCTCACTTATTCCCCAGCGCTCCTCCGGTGCTAAGCAGCCATCTCGCTGCATAGCAACGCCGCTGGGGCGTGCTCGCTCATATGCCCTGCCTCATCAGCTGCTATTAGGGAAAATATACAGTGCTCTAATTGGATGAGATTCAGCTAAGGAAGTGCAGTTAAAGGTCATTCTCTACCATGTGTCTCCTGCTCTTCAGAATAATTTCTGTGTCCTCCGTCTTTGGGAGCATTTAAACAATAGGGCCAAAGTTGCAATCCTTCCTCTCTCCCCCTGACAGACAGTGGCATCGGCCGTGATGAAAGGAGAGTCCTAGGAATCATGTAAACAACGCGGCGAGGCCCTGACTGTTGTGCTCCCTGCCGACTGCACGCCTCCTCACCTGCACTCCTCCAAACGTCCTGCTTCCTGGGCCACACAACCTTGTCGCTAACCAATTTCATACATTTGCAAAATGGTTTGCGGGGCCCGCCACCCGTTCTAATCAGCGGTCCTTTTGTTGTAATCTTTCTTGCCGGCGTCAATTCTAAAGGCGGTCCTTGTTCTTAAGGCTGATGTACATTCACATACCAATTCTAAATCACAGCGTTCAAGGTCCTAGATGAGCCAGACAAACAAATCCATTATGAAAAGCTAATGGGTATTGGTTTCGAGGAGCCATTCATCATGAAGGACTGATGCATATTACTAAAGGCACTGTATATTAAAAAGTTTGAATGCAGATCGTGTGAGGAAAAACCTGGTTTGTTTACCTTTTGTTCACTCGTAAAGTGGTGTTATGATTTAATTCTCTGAATCCACTGGGATATTATCATTGATTTTTTTTCCAGTCTCCCTATTTTGAAAACAGCCTGAACTTTTGGTGTCAGAGAGACACACATTTTCATTCAGTTTAATTCTATTGAAAAAAAAAAATCAATGTTTTATGCGATTCTCAGTGTGATGTGAATAACTAATGTTTGGGCCTTGAGATCTATCACCTTAATTAGCGCAATCTAATTTTCTCTCATTACTTTCAATAATGTCGGCTTGTAGCTACAGTATGAAGCATATCCTTCAAGTTTCTCAAGCTGGTTGTAGACCGTTCTCAATACCATTCATAAAACATATCAACAAAGCATTTCGCCAAGCATATATCAGATACAGTAATACATTTTCAATACTCATAAAAGCTTAGTGGCTTAAGGACTCAGCCAGGGCAAATGCTGTAGTCTTGTGTGGACCCGTCCATAGAGGGGGTGGAGGGGACTCCCTGTCAGCCAATTTTACAGCTGGAAGGGCAAAGGCCTTTTGAGCTCCGTCGGAGAACTGAGAAGCATTCAGCGAATGAGGGCTGCGCCCCGAGTCCCACGGACTCTCCCACCTTTTGTCCCGGATGAAAGCCTTCATCGCCTGAAACGCTTCACTTGACACCCAGTGTTTGCTGTTGGGAAACCTGATTAAAGGAGGCCAGACACACACACACACACACACTGCCTAAAGCCTAGTTTGTACTTCATGAGTCGGCTCATGGCTCATATCTCATGGCTCTTGGTTGCCATGGAATGGAATGCCCGGGCACTGTCTTTAGCTTGGGTTTCCATGGCCGCCATGAGCCATAGCTCATCTGATGAAGTATAAATCATACACATATACAAACTAGACTTAAAGTCGATCAATGATTCCCGGTACCCCCCCCAACCCCCCCCCCCAGATACTGTATTTACCCTTGCGGCTGGGGCGCTCTGAGAGAATGCTGCCTTCCACTGATCTCTCGCCTGATAAAGCCCTTGGCATGGTGTGCATGGTGCTTTATGGGTTTCATTCCGCCCAGGCGAGCCCATTTCAGAGGGCTGGTGGTGGAGCTAATGTGGGACACGCTGTGCCAGGCACGGCCTCCGGGATCTGGCCTAAGTGCTGTGCTGCGCTATCGGCCGCTTTGCCCTGAGATTCTTGGGCAGCGCCAGGGCAGAAGTGCAGCACTTTCACACTTCCTTTGGCAATTTGCTCCGAGCTCTTTCCAAACGTCTGGGCGAGAATATGAGGGGAAACAATGGAAGAAATGTCTATTCTGTAACTAGATTATGAATGAGATAATGCCTGAAATAATAGCAAAGGGCGGGACAATGATTTAGCACTGAATTTAAAACAATGTGGGGTAGATTTCACCCTGAGACAACGAGGTAACACCTGTCCATCTGTAAAATCTCCATGTCTCTTTAAAGGACTGGTTTGCGATTGCTGAGCACACAATCCTGTCCAAGATGTCTGACAGATGCTCTTTGAGGTCTATTGGCTTAGATCCTGCTGCCTGTCACCTTTCACATCTCAACAGGCCCAGAGGTGACGCCTCTGTTGCCACTCAGCTCCATACGTGATCGGCCCAAACACAATCAAATGCACGTTCAGCACTCAGGGGGTCGAAGAAAAGGCAGGCACCGAGGCGCCCTTGCGCACAAAGAGGGCCAACCCCCGTGACCTATAGCACCTGAACCGTGACCCTCATTTACAAGCAGGTCACCTCTGCAACAACTGCATTTACACAGGGTCAGCTAAGATCTCTGTCCTCGGGAACGGCTCTAAAACATAGAGGGATCTTAATCATATAGTGTTCCCTAAGAGCCAGGGGCATGGCTACTCACTGGCTGCACAGAAGAGCCGGGTCACTAGCCTGGCGTAGGAGGAAATACAGTGCTCGATGTAAACATCACACACACACACACACATAATTTCAAGCCTAAACAAAGCTATCATCTCAAGTAATAGAAGGAACATTGTTGCAAGCGTCTCAAGTATTAGTTCTACTGTCTCACTGTAAATACGGCAAATAAGCTGTTTCTCACGGCCTCACAACTCAACAAAATAGACAGACTACAGAAAGGAAAACACTAGACTGTCTTCCGCAGTCACATTAAACAAAGATTTCTTTAACAAAGATCTCTCAAACAAACATTTATCCCCAGAAGTGACACGTTTAGGTTAGTAAATCGTATTCACAGCGTGGAAACTTGATAAGCCTGGTTGATCCAAAGTGCGATCTAGTATCGTGAGCCAGCATTCCACAATTTGCGAATGCAGCCGAATCCAATATTCTTTAGGAAACAGTCAGATGTCTGAAATGTGATGGCACAGAGCAGCTCATTGTTGCTGATTGCCCCTTCTTGGCATACAGCTGTGCTGAAACACTACCCTTATTGCTGAGACATCTCAATAAAAGTGAAAAAGGGGTCTTTTTGCTCTGACCTTCTGGCAATAGTAAATGGCCCTAATAGCGGTGACATAATGCATCGTTTTATGGTTAATCAAATTCCCACGGAGCTCAGGAGAGGCATAGCAGGCCCATAGTTGGAACCTGACAGATGCTGGGTGATGTTCATCTGCTTCATGTTAAATTAATGTTGACAGACTATGCAACTTTTATATTTCCGTTTCAATCTTTATTGTTGGGCTCCTACAGTACAGTGCAAACAAACGACTGGTCTTGTCTCAGTCGCCGGTCTCAATGAGTTAGCACACATTTTGTCTTGTAGCTTCAAAAAAAAAATCTCAATGTATACCTGCTGAATATATATTCATACCCATTCAACATTCTCCTGTACACATTTTTTTTCAATTTTATAATTTTATACTTATGGCTGTACTGTGTAAATGTTCAAGGTACACATGCCATATTACAGTTACATACCACACACACAGCAAGAAGCACCTGTCAAGAGCAACGCCTTTCTCATAAGATCATAACAGTTATATGGACAGAGACAGAGAAGAGAGAGAGCGTGAGAGAGAGTGAGAGAAAAGAAGAGAGCGAGAGATAGAGTGAGAGAGAAAGGGAGAGGGTGAGAGATAGAGGGAGAGGGAGGGAAGAGAGAGGGAGGGAGGGAGATAGAGATAGAGAGGGATAGAGATATAGGGGGAGAGAGAGATGGAGGGAGAGAGAGATAGGGGGAGAGAGAGATAGGGGGAGGGGGAGAGAGGGAGAGAGAGAGGGAGGGAGAGAGAGAGAGAGAGAGGGAGAGAGGGAGGGAAGAGGGAGGGAGGGAGATAGAGAGGGATAGAGATATAGAGGGAGAGAGAGAGATAGAGGGAGGGGAGAGGGAGAGAGAGTGAGAGAGAGAGTGAAAGAAAAGAAGAGAGCGAGAGATAGAGTGAGAGAGAAAGGGAGAGGGTGAGAGATAGAGGGAGAGAGAGAGGGAGGGAAGAGAGAGGGAGGGAGGGATAGAGATATAGAGGGAGAGAGAGGGAGGGGGAGAGCGGGAGGGAGAGAGAAAGAGGGGGAGAGCGGGAGGGAGAGAGAGGGACAGAGAGAGGGAGGGAGAGAGATAGAGGGAGAGATAGAGGGAGAGAGAGAGAGAGCGAGAGAGTGAGGGAGAGAGAGAGGGAGAGAGAGAGGGAGGGAGAGAGAGATAGAGGGAGGGGTCACAGGAGCCGTGTGATGGTCACTGACCCGAGGGTTCATCCGGCGGTCAGGTGAAGCGTCTGACGGGGGGGGGCAGACCCGCGGGCCAGGCTCTGTGGTGCAGGTGCCCCCTCGCTGCTTTCATCCCCCCTCCACTCCCACGTCGTCCCGCCAGCCCCGCCCGCCATCCACCAATCAGGGCACAGGGGGGCGGCGGCACAGCGGGGACACATCAAAGCGTTCTCTCGCTGAGGGGCTCAGAGCTGATGCTGGCACAACACAGAGGCACGCAGAAGAAAGCAGCGACGGCAAGGGGAAAAAAAAAAAAAAAAAAAAAAGAGTCCAAATGGACCCTTTCTTGCAGAAGGGCACCACCAGAACAAAACATCTCATTCTCTTCACAAACCAGCATTGGGCCAGCCATGCATCCAGAGATCCAGACACATTTTTTCTCACTGCCTTGAGCCAATGCCCCCCTTGAGTGTGTGAACAAGGGGGATAACTTAATAAAGAAAATCCAATCTTCCAGTTTGGGGGAACAAAGTTAGATGTGAATGAGCGCAAAATGTTCCCTTCTTTCTTTTTTTTTTTCAAATGATAATTTCATAGCTGAAATCAAAGCACTGCTGACGTGCCCTCGTCTCGGGAGAGTCCGCCTTCCGGAAGGGCCCAGATGATGACAGAAACCACTGTGAATTCCATGTGTCCTCAAGCCTATTCAAATATAATGATTTCCATAAAAACCTAGCTAACATGAAAACAGTATAGCACACCCTGCAATGTGCATTGTGGATTGGATTTACAAAGCTACACCTTAAAACCTGTCACACAACATTTTGATCGTGGAAATTACAATTACAAATCAATCGAGTCCCGAATAATAAATAATGCCACATTATAATATTTTTTATTCATTTTTCTTTTTGAAAGAATAAAAAAAACATCAGTGGTTCTATGAAGTATATTATGGGATGTAATTTAAACAGACAAGCTCACTCTTGTCATCCAAACGTTGGTCTTTTTACAAAGCCAACCCAACCGATTTAATTATGATATGCCTGTCGTGGTGTTTTCTTTCTAGAGCAGGTTATGACTCTCCGTGTTCTCTCCAAACTTAGAAGGACTTTTTGAGTGAACGCTCTCGGAACGAGGAGGGCTTTCGAAATGTGAAGCACCCCAACAACAGTGGCGAGCAGGCTGCACAAAAGCCTGAGCTCTAAAATACAAGTGTGTCGAGTCCCTGAGTGAGTATGATACCCAACCTAGTGATCTGTTGCATATGTAAAGGCTAATAATGGGTTCCTATGGGACAAGGAGCTGAGGCCCACTAGTGAGCATGACAAGACAAGGGCTGTGACGGGGATCCTTGCCGCATGGAAGAGCACACCAAAGAGGTCCTGATAAACAAAACAGCAGATATCCAATTATGAGTTGCAGTTGGGAAATAAAGCGCCATTTGTGTGTACAATAACAACCGTTTAAGGATTTGCATTCCATGCCCCGGTGGAACATTAGATTGAGCAAAATGTTCCAGAAAATAAAGACAGAAATAAAGAAAACATACCCTTCCCTAAAAGAATATCTTTTGATTTACTAAACGAAACTTTTCTCCCCATCCATTCTCCCAATGAAGGCAGAACACAAGCTCAAGATCAATAGTGAACAAAAAGAACCACAGAACAACACCGCAGTGAATCAGCCAGAGCAGCTCCTGCTGTGAGACATACCAATAAGCTACAAGGTCTTTCCAAGTCCAAGATGTTCGACCTCGCCGTCTCTTGAGTGTACAGTAGCAACACAGGACATTCAGCCCGCTCTCCGTGCACATTAACTGCTACACTACATCGGGAGACAGACAACAAACACATAGCTTGTCCCTGTGTTTTGCCCTAGATAGCAACTTCTCTATTGACTGGGAGACAGGCCTTGTTGATCATTACTCATGTGGTGAGGAAATACACCAACTCCGCCTGTCACAGCCTCACACGCTAAGCTGAACCTACGTGGGTGGAAAAGTGAGGCCTTATTGATGAGTGTATCAGAGGCACAGACAGATGCTGTTGACCCTTAAGTGGAGTTGGCCGACTTTTCTTCCATTGGGCCCAGTGTAAGTGATAATATAGACATGGCCACTCACCATAATGAAGACTTATTGATGCCCTGTGTTTCCGTAATGATGATATTGACTGAAGGCGGCAAGCTATTAATAGTATTATTCACACGTGTTTGACGTGTGTCAATGTGCAACTTCAGGGGTGAGGTTTTATCTGACGGGTGTCAATCATATCTGGGGGGCATTATAGACACTTTGGAGCATGTCAATGTCTCAACAATGTGCAGCAAATGCAAAACTGTGGCAGCTGTGTCAAATGTCCGGGCTGAATACACGGCAACAGCAACAAACTCCTCAGCAGGAAATGGGCATATCTAAACACATGTTCCACGGTGTGTGGAATCTCATGTACAGACACCGCTGACATGTTGGCAACGGCAGCCGCTCTGTTTTCACTCGCTGTTTCCCCGGCTCCTGTGCCAGCGCGTCCTGTGTGTGGTCTTTGCTGTGACTTGGCACGGTGTTTCCTCAGCTCGGATTTCCACAGCACCGGCGCAGCACTTAATCCTGAGGAACCTACCATGCAACGATCTCTGGAGGAGGAGGAGGAGGAGAAGGAGGAGCCAGCCCTGACCACAAGCGCTTGCACAGAGAGGGTCTTGTCTGAACGGGCGGGCGTTATTCTCAGAGCAGTCAGACATGCGGTAGTATGAGGCTGCGGCCTTGTGCGTTGTGCGGCGGTGTTCGGGGTGACCTTCCCAGTGTTCCCGAGCGCGGGCTGGGTCTGCCCCTGGTCTGGGCTGTGTCTGAGCCCCGGAGCCAACCTCATCAGGCGCTCAGCCACTACCTATCTGTCTTCCCTCATTGTGCACAGAGGTGACAGCTGGCATTCAGCTGTTTGTAAAAGGCCTTTAAAAAACACGCAGGGCTTCCGTCCTAGGCTACATTAAAGTAATTAGCTGCCAAGCTAGTAGAAAGCGCCCCCCACCAAGTGCCAGCAAGACTGCGGATTGAAGCCGGCATCCTGTTTGACACATCTGGGCAAGGGAGAGTAATGAAAACAGCTGCTTCTGCCCATATGGCTTCCAAAGGCTGGCAGCGCGGCAGTGTGCCGTGCCAACCTTAGGCAAATTATCCATCATTAATCCCAGGATCTGACCGGCATACGAATCGCTGCTAATCAAAACATCTGGGGGTGGTAGCAGGAGAAAGGGGGGAGGATCTCACTTGAAAGGACCATATTTTGCGAGTGGAAGGGATGGAAGGCGACTCTTCAACAAAGGACCCTGGGTAGATTAAAGGGGTGACGAAGCCAGGAAGAGCCCAAAGACATGAATGTGATGTTGTGGTACAAAAAAAGACGCATACTGTAGGTCACGTGTTGTAGACGGGTAGAAACAAGACAACATCCAACATTAGTGGAACATTCAGAGAATTAGAAGTAAGGAAATGCTTACTATACGACCAAGTCCATTTCTCACTGTCCCCCACACTCTCTTGTTGTGTATCTTTCTTTATGAATAATAATGCACCACTTCACTGCATCAACCGAGGGAACACGCACGTTCGACTTATACATTCGGTCCGTTTTTGAAAACCGTGCACGATAAACTTTTACTTCGAAAATCAATGCCTACAGTAGATACAATTTGATAAGATGCAAATTGCCCTCACATTTACTTCTGCGATTGTGTATTGTGTGTCCTTTTCGCTCATAGGTTGGCCTGTTCAAACCCGGGCTTCAAATTCTCTCAGAAAGTCAGTGACATTAAAATGTCCTTTGATGTGCCTTCCCCACGCAGGGAGCACTAAGAGTAATAGTGATTCTGTCACTTAATGCTTTTCCGGGGATCAATAGCTCTTAAATGCTACAGTGGGACAATTAAAAATAAATAGGAGGTTGCTCCAGTCTAAATCAGATTATGCGTAGTTGCCCCTAGCAGGTCCTCAAAAGCACAGTATGGCTTCACCACCATCATCCGCACAGCTGCCTACTCTGGGGCTGATGTGACGTGTAAGTGAGGCTCAATTTGAGATACATAGCTTTCATATTTTCCCCTCCCTCAGCCTCTCCACTCGATCGATAATCCCCCCCAAAGCGCGCTGACAGAAGAGCGTGCAGCACACACACAGAAATATACATACTGTATTATAGAAATATTGAGGTGAAAAAAAATAAAGAATAAAAAAAGGAAACACAACACTAAAGACAATCCAACAATCCATTGGCTTTTGGAAGCCTATCGGTCAAAGCTGTGGCCCCTGGGGCCGTAGCCCCTCGGTGTCCCCTGCTGTAATGTCAACTCCGGTAATAAAGCAGATGTAAGTGGAAGCAGAGCATGATGGGAGCCGGCTCCTGACAGACATGACCAAACCCAACACAATTAGCCGGCGACAGCAGGTGCCGCCCGACTCTGCCACGTTAACACGTCTCAGGTTTCCCTGTAATGGCCACAAAGTGATCCTACTGTAGCTTTCAATTAACACGTCCCCCTACCTCCGCGGTTCTCCAGCCCGGCCGCTCGCTCGCCGGAGGGGCGGAGCTCTCTGGCACGCGCTGTCCCCGACGCACGCCGGGCGTGCGGCGCGTCCTTAACAACACGGTGACACACAGCGACCGTTTTCACACGTACGCGTTCTGTAGTACGCGCGCTCTACGCATTATTGGATGCGGACACGGCGGCACGCCCGCGTGCTCAAACGCTGGCACAGACTCATCCTTCAGAGTTACGCTCCGGCGCCGGGACTCAAAACTCTTTGCGATGCTCAGGATCGGTTTCTGTCTGACGGTAAAGAGGGATACTGATGTTAACCGTCTGGACTAAAGCAGGATAAATGGAGCGGGGGGGGGGACCCCTTCTGGAAAAGACGAGGAAAAGAGAATGCAATCACACACACAGTCACGTACACACTCCCCATACACACACTCCCCACATACACACTCTCCACATACACACTCCCCATACACACACTCCCTACATACACACTCCCCACACAGGAAGAGGTTCATCTTCATTTAATACCCCTCCATCCATCATCCCCCCCCCCCCCCCCCCCACACACACACACACACACACACACAACACAAACACAAACCGCGCGCATCTGTCTTCAAAGCGTGATACAGAGCCAGGGGAAGATATACGGCTTGTGCAGCGAGAAGGAGTCACCTGTTTCTCCTCCGTCTCCATCACACCTGGAGGAGCGACTCCTCCTGCCGTCGCCAGTGTATTGACCTGTGATGATTCATTGGTAGAACTCGCTGGTAGTCGGCCGGGCGGCGGACGGGGTTAACGGACAGGGTGTGTGTGTGTGTGTGTGTGTGTGTGGGGGGGGGGGGCAGTTCAAGCGAGCTCGGCAGAGGCCTGATGAAGGCCACGGCTCCAGGAAGTGTCATTTACCCAGTCAGAGCGCGGGCGCAACATCCATATGGATCGTCACGCTCCTCCCTAGGTCATCACTGCCATGCCTGCAGATGCAACGCCAGTTTCAACAGTTGGTGCTCATGCGTTCTGCACAGTATTGTTTTATACAGTTAACAAGATTATATTATTATGTGAATACACTGTATAATGTACTTTAGACGAACTGATTAGATATTGTTTATCAAAGTAGGCTTTGTCAGAGTTTGTAAACACACAGTAGTGTGTTTTCTGATAGCATGGTCCATTAAGTTAACCCTATCACGTTTATTAACTGGAGTTGTGCTGTCCTGTGTTAAATTGCTTTGTGCGTAATGCCACAGCGCTGTGGCGCCATCGTTTATAAAGCTGTGCGTATAGCCGGTCCTCGGGGGACTCTTACCCAGTTGCATGTTATCCCGCCTCTATCACCACTCCGACCTTGTTTGAGGGGCAATGATGGTCGTTGGGCGCTCCCCTATCTTCCCGAGAGCAGAGTGGAAATGACAGGTCCCAACAGAATCTGGATAAACATGCTTTAATGAAAGTTGTGTGTAATTTGCTCTTTGCCATCTTAACTGTAGTTATTACTATTTTAAATGGCTACATCTGTCTGTGTGAAGTCTTTCATTACCTCTGCTCATTACTAGCGCATCGCAGGGCTCCCCGAGGACGCGCCTTTTACGTGCTCATCCGCTGAAATGCACTTTTATGTTCCGGTTTTGACGCTTGTCTCAAAACAAATTTGTCTGAGGCAATTAAAAAGTATCACCATACAAACAGCCCTTGTTAAACGACGTGTTTTACACTGCCAGTCCTCCCTCTGTGTGTGTGAAAGTGGTGCACTGGTGTTGTATGTGTTACAGCTCTATTTCAAACATCAGACTTGGCAACCGTACCATATATGAAGGCTCGGCTTGCGACTTACAGACAAGATGCTAGAAACGCAACGATTTTAGTGCAACAGCGTGTTGCTGTAACTCACAGATGAAATCGTTCAAAGCCAAGGTACTGACTATCAACTGTGGGACTGAATGTTGTGCCAGGTCACGACCCCTGGGTGACTGAAGTGCCTACTGATTGGTGAGCATCACAGAGGTCATTCCTGTGCGAGTGCGGAGGACAAAACAACATTTCAATTGTGATCTCTGCTAAAGGTCCTCTACCTTGAGCACGCCATGACGTCAGACCCCCTAAACACTTGCATGTGTGCCGCCTGCCTTGAATACACACACAGGCGCTCAGCGAAGGCCAGGTAAACCCCCCCTCCAAACTGCACGGAAAGTAAAGGTTCCAGACTCGTGCAAGTGGCCGGGGCTAAACCTCACGTGAACGAAACGAAGTCATGAAAATACGCGACCACTGCTGATGAAATCAGTTTGCTTAGGGCCTCATTTAGGGGTCAGAGTTGACTAAAAATGACGATTCCACAGAATAGGGGTCTCTGATTCCACATATGACTACACTTACCATAATTACATTTTAATGTTGGCTTTTTGGTCCATGTTTGTATTTGAAAGAGAGGCATGGTACTGGGACTAAATCATCTTGTTGGGCCATGGGAATGCATGCTGGGAATGATCTGGGCCAGGGGGCACGGGCTCAGTGGAAGGGGCTTTATAGCTTGTGTCTTCCGCCCCACCTCTCCCTCCATTTTTGGGGTGAATTACTAGCTTCCCTTGGAAAACATGGTCCATGTTTGTTTAATGGTGTTTGCACAGCCGTTTTGCTCAGCTGCATGTACCTGCTGCCGGCAGCCCAGTTGGCCTTCTCCTCTAATCTAGTGACTCGTGGAAGCCATTGGCTTTGACACGGCTTTGATCCAAGCCCCGGGAACGATATGCTCGCCCTGCGAGTGGGGGGGGGGGGGTGGATCTCAGCTCTGGCCCTCTACAGTAGCCAACCGAAACACTGAAGGATATCACATCGATCACTCTATCCCGTCATGGAAAAAAACAGATATTATGCAGCCACAGATAGGATAACTTAATTCTAATTTCGAATGGTCATAAAGATCATATAGATGATATTTTGGACTTTCTCTGAGATAGCCCTTCTTACGCTGTAGCCGAGTTTCTCCCGGCTTTAATAATGAGGCCATTTCTGTTATTCTCCTCCTTTTCTCTCTTTGCAGTTCTTACATTTCCATTAGGCCGTTTAATTCAGACCTATGCAGAATGGATTAATGTGTCTGAGGGGATCGCTGTGACGTATCCACCTGCAATCTCCCGCTGTCAGGCGACTGTACCTCATCGGAGAAAGCTTGATGAAATAAATGCTGACTGCTGACTCCTCCAATTTCACAGCTCTGCTCAGTGTCACCTCCGGTGCCTTCCTCCAGATTGAGATATTTGCAAACTGTCATCTCCGATAAATAGCTGTCTGGGTTGACGGAGCTTATGGCCTCTCAGGTCTGATTTTAAGGTGGCTTTGTGAACGTGTCCCTGTCTTCTCTGTTGTGACTGTCAGAGAGCAGAAATGCTAAAAGGCACTGTGACAACAGAGGGACAATGAGAGTGTTAGCACATTCCCCCTTAAACAACCCAACACTCTCCTGCCGGCACGCATGCACACACACACACACGCGCGCGCACACACACACACACACACACACACACACACACACACACACACACACACACACACACACACACACACACACACACACACACTCCCCTAACACCCTTCTCTGCCCTGTCACTCACTTCACATGCCTCCTTATGGATATTAGTTATCTGACATGCTGCAATCATTGAACTCCATTAGTGGAGGCAAATCCCTGTCCCTGTCTGTGGGATGAAATGGGCTTTGGCGGAGTTCCGTGCTGAGATTAAAATGTGTCATGTCTTGTATGGTCACAGAGGCAGGACAGGTCCGGATGGTCTCTGGGAATCATATCTGGCAGCTGGTTATTCCATCTACATTTTTATTACTATCAGATATATTATTATATTATTATAAGATAAAGCAGCAAAGTCCCCGCCCCCGAGCTACAAATTTTGAAATGCTTGACATCCTGAACTAAATTGTAGCCAGTTAAAATGATTATATTTGTTCATTATGCTCTCACTGCTCTGTAAAGAAAGGAGGCACGTAGCTCAGGAGGTACTGTAGAGCAGCAGGCCGGGGGTCGTAAGGTCCCCGTTTCCATCCCAGCTTCCGGAGTGTTCCGAAGTGTCCTTGAGCAAAACACTGAACCCCCCAAAATGGCGGCTATAAATAACTAACTGTTATTTTGAGGAATATGTCACAACATTCAAATCTGGACTCTGGTTGTTTTTGTATAATAGACAGTGATGACACTGAATATAAAAGGCCTGGAGAATACGAAGGTTTTACAGCATACTACTGTCCCACTTTAAAGAGCTACTGTATGTTTATCTAATGTATCCTACCTCACTGGCAACTGCCCTTGTGACATTACAGTATGGGGCATATGGAAGTAATGGCAAGGAATGAGTGTACAATAGGCTACAGGATACAGAATAGGCTAATGGATGTGCTAAATTTGCCAAAGGAATCCATACAAACAGTTTGAGGGTAATTGAACATTACAAAAGGCTTGTATAAGAGTGTGAACCCTAAAATACATGCAATTTGGTCACACACTTTACTACCGGCCTCATTAGCAACAGCACTGTTGAAGTTGACCAGGACTACTGTATCAAATGTGTCAGAGGAAGTCAAAAAAATGAGGTTAATGAGAAGCTTAACAGAGCACCATGGAGCCATTAAAAATAAACCATAAAATGCTACTTCTGCATCCATTAAACTGGCTGTTCTTTCCTGCTTCTGCAGCCGGCTTCTCTCAGTTACAACAGGAAATGCAGCCAGGCTGTTAGGGCATCGTCACAGGCCTTTATGAGCCTGCTTATTTAACAGCCATCTGATACACCCAGCACACAATGGGCTGGCCATGATAATATCATAACCAAGTATTTACCATGGAGCCGTTTAAGATTTCTCAGATAAAGTTGAAACACTATAGCTGCAAATTTGTTAATATCATTAAACGATGTTAGCAGGAACTGAAGCTGACTGAATATGATCCCTAAAGGCCCCTGGTCTGTGGAAATAATTTATAATGTAACAGCTATAAAACATGTACAAGTTATCAGGTTCAAGACCTGTCCCTGTGTCTGCGGGATCCAGTTCCACATGGCTCAGTCTTTGATACAGGTGTTAAAACAATTAAGGGAAATGGGTTTTCCACTGCCTGGATGCTTGTCTGACATCTGTCTCTCAGAGTCTGTTCAATCAGTCTGGGTCTGGAGGTGTCTGGACAAAGTGTGTCAAAAATCCTCTCGCTGGTGAGCAGGTCCTGCACGCTTCAGTTCAAGTTTGTTGAAGAAATTATTGAATTTAAGTCATAGCATGGATGTGATGGGAAAATGCTCCGTTTGTACCTGCTAAAAAAATTAATCGACTAATGCAATGCCGCCAAAGATAACAAGGAGCTTGCCACAATTGGCTCTAATAGCTCAAGCCATGGCATGAATTAATTGGTTATCTGGCATCAAAATGTGCTGTACAGTAGGTGTGTGTGTGTGTGTGTGTGATATGTCCATGGTGACAGTTTAGCCCAACTTATCAGCTGCAGTAAATGGGACATAATGGCCTGGCGAGGGGAGGGGGGGGGCGAGGGGGGGGGTCAGCTCGTGTTTAAGCTGCCCGCGTGTTTAGTATCTCCTTTATTATATTCCCAGTGGTAATGTGATATGTCACACTGTTGCTAATACACTTCTGTACGCTGTCATCTGGCTGTAATGCTTATCAGGCCTGTGCTGATGATTTGCCCTCTTGTCAGGGGCAATTATTCCTGAATGTGGCAGGGTTGTGAGCTGAGGCCTGCTATTAATGGTGAGGAGAGGTATGAGGTGGGGCTGTCGCCTGGCCACCGTGCTCAGGGTGAGAGGGACACTCCTCTAGTCTGGCTTGGATGAAGGGCAAGCGAAGAACCAATTTGAACTTTAAACTTAGCTGTGGAAAGTGTTGAGAAGTGTAGGTTTGACTGCTCTTCATTTAATTGACTGGCCTGTTCTCTCAGTATTGAAACTATTGAATAGTGACAAAGTCCAGCTGAAACAGACATTTGAGATCATCTATCTTCCGTAGTTTGACGTATTTCTGACTCAAACAAGCTATATGGGTGGGACATAATGTTTAGAGGAATTTGATTGGAACATTGACAAGTGGGCGGGTTATAACAACTTTCGACAGATTCAAAAGACAGATAGCATTGATTGACGGGTGGAAGCTGTGAGATTATTGGTTGACCTTGCTCTTGCATTGCTGACATTAGCACTTGGGAGATTTTGTTTTACAAGAAGAAAAAAATCATAGGATTTGATATAAGATTACAACAAAATGGACATTTTGAATAATATTTGGCACATATTGTTAAATACTGTAGGTACACACTATGACCAAGGATGTGATCCAAAATCGAAAAAAAAATACATTTTTGATTTCATTGCATCTTTAACAACCTTGGTTGGACAATAAAGTTCTATCTTATTATCTTATTGATGTCTAATGCATAAGTCCATTAAAGTGACATGAGATCCCTTAGAAGCAGGAGAGAGAAGGTGACAAAGAGCTAAGAGCTAATGCCTAAATGAATCACACAGTACAGTCAAAAGCATTCAAGGACATGCCATCTTGATTTGGTACAAAGAAACAGCCACTAATGTTAATATTCACAGTACATTAAGTACTGTAGGTAGTGTGAATTATCTACCTGTACTGAATACAATGTTTCAACAGCTTTATACTGTACATTCCATCAAGCTTACAAATGATCCATGGAGAAAGTTCACCTTACTGCTGACCTCGAAAAGCTGCTCATCACAACTCAGACATCATAATCTCTGACATTTCTGTGAACTATCCTGTGGTGCTTGATTGAAGTGACACCAGTCTGAAACATTTGACCACAACTCTGATTGCCCACTCAGAACGATTGACTCAGAACGACTGACATACGCATATGATTGATATAAAAAATAAATGAAAGAATCACCAAAATACGAGGTTTCCACCCGACAGCGACCTATAGTATATATATATATATATATATATATATATATAAGGTCTATATATACCATAATGATATGGTGAAATGAAATTACCCTGTGTAATTCCATTTTCCAATTGCCATGAAGGTGTGGGTAGCCTCCTCAGAATTCAAACCTTCGCTTGAGTCGGATGAATTTCTGAAGGACCACCACATCGACGCTCTGGACTCGGTACTGAAGGCTTTGTGGTGTTTCCCTTTAAGCTTTGTTTGGTTCAGAAACAAGACAGATTCCCAAAATAAAACTCCTCTCAGTGACCTTCCCTGTTCCACTGAGGCGTGCACATCCCTGTTCTCTCTGCCAACCAGGACTCATTATTCCCTGTTTTAAAGAGAGCTTTCTGCTCCTGGAGGCCTCATTACAGCTGAAAAAGACACCCATGGGACACACGAGGAAAACACACAAGACCCCCCCTTGAGTAATAAGCCTGCTAAACTTCCACGCAAGACTCACTGAAGAACTTAGACAGTAAAAGCCCCCAGCCCCCTGCCGTCCCGTAACCAAGGTGTCTTTGAGGTGTTCAGACTCCACGGCTCGATGGTCAGGAGAGAGTTCTGGAAGCTCGCAAACTGATTAAAGCCCTTGCGTTTCACAATGGTCCATGTCAGCAAATAAGTAGTTTGTTTGAGATCACTGATGCTTCTGCTGCCAACTCGGCTAACGGGAGGGACACTTTGAGGCTGCATTTTGCACCAAATGTCATTAGATGTATGCAGTGCCTTCAGCCATGAGATTCCGTTCAGAGCCAACTTCCAAGGAATTCTTTCCATAAGATCAACAAACGTTCCTGAATAAAAGAAAACCAGTCCTAGTCTTTTGAAAATAATAATGGAATAGCTATTGCCATTCGTACGATTGGAGTGCATTTAATAGGACATTTCAAAGCAAAGGACAATCTGAGACTATTTGGGAAGTAGTTATTTTTGGTAGATGTCTATTGGATGACCTTGGCAGAAGACTGAAAACACAGCTGCGCTTTTATTCAGACTAAAATGTTATCTGAACCAACAAACTCTGGATGGCGGTTTACTTTAAGAGAAACATACAGGGAACAAAAACTCACAATTAAATTTTCCCACAAAGTCCTGCAGACGGTTCTGTTTTAAAATTGCTGCAAGCTGTGATTCCCACGTGAAAGGCATCAGCAATATGCCTCCTCCAGTCACTCACTTCTAAGGACAGAGAGTTTGGTATGTCAAAGGCCTGACCTCCCGCTCCAGGCAAGTGTTTCCGCCCACAACTATCTCCACAGCTTCAATTACACAAGCTGGATCCGATCAGGACGCTAAACTTCACCTCTTTACTTTGGATCACTATGCAAAAAATAAACACAAAGCAACACACTGGCCAGCACACCACGCATGTCCATGGGGCAGATGTGTGAATGTGCTCATGTTGGTCTTTTTTGCCTGCTAATGGTGAGCATCCTAAGGTCAGCATTAGATTACAATGGTGGACTCAATGGTTTTGAGTCAATAGCCAAAGGCTATGAGCTAATATGCCCTCATTTTACAATGGGGGCCCAAATGGAATGCTCTACTGTCCCACACCCGTAGGCTACTGACCTGTTTGACCTGCTGTGTAGCCTACTGTACAGTCATTGTATCACACACACATAGACACACACGCACAAAATACACACATGGACGCACACACACACACACACACTCACACACGCACACACACGCATGCACATGCACGCACGCACGCACACACACACACACACACACACACACACACACACACACACACACACTGCTGCTGCTTTTAGCTGTATTTTACATGTATTATGTGATGTAATGAAGTCTCATAATAGTTAAATTACAGTCGTACTGCAGTAAAATGAAGCATGCATAAAAGTCCTGTTTAGCGCCCCTAGGACTTTGATTGTGCCTCTTTAGGGTTTTATCAGGTTTGGATGACCTTAGTGCCGGCAGAGGTCAGCATTCCCAGCAGTTAACACTGAGGCAGATGGCTGCTCTGTAAGATTTAGTAACACATGTCAAGCGAGGCTCCCTTAAGGGAGCTGCTAAGCCCATTTATAGCATCAACTTCAAACTCATCTCCCTCATACACACAGACACACACACACACACACAGACACACACACACACACACACACACACACACACACACACACACACACACACAGCCAACTGACTGGAAACTCATCTTTCTCATACATGCAGTCAACTGACTGCAAACTCATCTAACGTTACCTCACACACACACACACACACACACATACCCAACTGACTGCAAACCCATCTCCCTCACACACACAGCCAACTGACTGCAAACTCATCTCCCTCTCACACACACGCACAGTCAACTGACTGCAAACTCATCTACCTCACACAAACACACACACACACACACACACACACACACACACACACACACACACACACACACACACACACACATATTTATCTATGAAAACATCACTTTAGTTCAGTCGAGATCACTTTTGTCAAATTTGAACATTTATATACAAGCGGCATAATACATGCATATGAATTTTGGCGGTGTGCTCTGTCCGGGGGGCCCCCTGCCTTCCACCGGCGTGGAAAGCGCTCCACCGGCGTGGAGCGCGTTAGCAGGGGGAGGCAATCTAGGTGTTCCCCCCCTCTGGGCCAAGCCCTTGGCCCAGAGAGCCAGGAAGGGGGAACGGCATCTAGCCCCCTGCCTCAATGACGATCAGAGTGGGCCGCGATCGGGAAGACGCTCGGAGGTAACTCAGCCCACTAAGACCGTCAAAGAGTGCCACAGGAGGACTGCTGTACATTATAGTCCCTGGTCCCCACGGGCCGACGCTTCGTGGGTTCCGCGGGAGATACAGCCTAGTGTCTCTGCGTCCATGGCGCCCGCCACGGAAAGCCACAGAGACCAGCTAGCGGCTACTCTGGCATCCACCGGCCGACGCAGGTGGAATACCTGCAAACTACCCCGGACAGAGAGCAACGATGACAACAGACGACATCGACATACGCAGGAGGAGCAGGGGAGGAGGTGGGGCGAGCATGCAATGCACAACCAGCAGTAAAGGCAAGCGCGAACAATGACATGTTTTGACAGCTTAAATACATGCGCTATCTAGTGAGCTGATCAATGCTATGACAGCTACAGTCAGCTGGTGCTGCGTCATGCGTGACTGATTAACCTCTGCTGACCCCCCCGGCCGTGACGTACGTGCCTCGGCTGAATTTGCGTCGGAGACTTCATTTTTGAGATGCATTCGCCTGGACAGATGCTGTAGAGGGGCATCTGTAAAAAAAAAATAAAAAAAAATAAGTGGACAAATTAAACCAGGCCAGGTCCAGCCTGGCTTATGTGCGTGGCTGGCTTGTTTCTCTTCAGGACTGGTAGGACGGAAGCTAGTCATGTCACATTTAATACACTGACTGTGTATTAAATGAATATATTAACAGCGCTGCCAGAATTTTTCTACCTGTTTATGTGAAGCTGTTTAACAAAATATTGAGTACAGGGGGTATCCCTAAAAACTGGGTTGTTGGTCTTATTGTCCCAATCTATAAGGGGATATTGAGGACTATAATAATTACCGGGGTATCACTCTTCTGAGCTGTTTTGGCAAATGATTTACCAACTTACTGAATGCCAGGCTATACAAGTTCTGTGAAGATAATAGTATATTGAATGAAAACCAGGCTGGGTTTCGAAATGGGTATTCTAAAACTGATCATATCTTTGTACTTAAACACTTTTTAGATTTGTTTATTTTGAGGAAAAGGAGCTTGTTCTGTGCCTTTATAGATTACAGTAAAGCCTTTGACTTGGTATGGAGAGATAAGAGTATAAACTACAGAAAGCTGGTATTGCTGGGAGACTATAGAATGTAATTGTGAACATGTATAATTATATTAAGTCCTGTGTCTTTGTCAATGTAGTTAAATCAGAGTTTATTGTTAGCTGGACGGTTGTGGGACAAGGGAAAAATGTCTCCCCAATATTATTTGCACTATTCGTAAATGACTTAGAAGAGTACCTTGTACAAAACAAGTGCGAGCCAGCTAGCTGTGGCGATGACATGATTGACAGCTACATTAAACTATTCGTTTTAATGTACGCTGATGACACCATAGTTATGGCCACTTCGAAAGAAGGTCATCAAAAAGATATCGATCAAATGTGTAATTTCTGTAAGAAATGGAAACTAAGAAGAAACAGCAGTAAAACAAATTACAGGACTGAAGTCAAGAAATATCACTTTTCTGTGACAGAGAGGAACTAGAAGCTGTCCACAGCTTCAAATACAGTATATAGGTATTATGTTTAATTACTAAGGTTAATTTAAAATAGCTATTGATGACCTCTATAAAAGGGCCTCCAGAGCTATGTTCACCTTAATGAGTAAGTGTAGAAACTTTGACTTGCCAATAGACATCAGATTAGAGCTCTTTGACAGGCTTGTCACACCATGCCGTATGCATGTGAAGTGTGGGGTCCTGAGAAAGCAGTTATTCTGGGAAAGTTACATCGGAGGTTCCTCAAGTACACCCTGAAGGTCAAAATGTCAACCTGTACAAACATGGTTTATGGTGAACTGGGAAGATACCCACTGTATATCGACATCAAAATAATGATTGGTTATTGGGGGAGCCTCTTAAATGGTACAGAAACAAAGCTTATCAGGGTGATGTACTTGTCTGTTTCTGGTACATATACTGCACCCTTGATCACATCTGTGTGACAAACACTAGATGAATGTGGGCTCTCCTACATCTGGGTGGAACAGAGGTGTGATAATATTAAGTGGTTTAAGATGATAGTCGAGTAGAGGCTAAAAGCCCAGTTCCTTCAGAATTGGCACTGGGAGCAACAGTTTATGTCTTTGTGTGATTTTACTGTGAAATTAAGGAGGACCTCAAGTTTGAAAAGTATTAAGTTGGTGAAAATGTGAAGTTTCGTCAAGCTATATGTAATCTTAGACTCTCTAACAATAGAATACCAAAGATAATAGGAAGATACAAAGGACTAGAGAGGAACAAAAGGTTTTGTGACCTGTGTACTGGTGACTTCTTAGGAGATGAATTCCACATACTTTTTGAATGTAAAAACCCAACCTTTGTTGCAAACAGGAAAAAGTATTTGCCCAAATTTTATGTTAACCATCCATGGTATAATGTATACTTTTATTGCAAACAAACAAACAAAAGTTACTACATAATCTTGGCGCTTTTCTCAGTAATGGACCCCTCTTAAAATAATTCTTTTTAAAGTTAAGTTTTTCTTTTTCTTATGTTGTATATTCCTTTTTCTGGTTGTGTACCACTGCGCTGATGTTTCTGATTATGTAATTGTACTCCACACCACAAGTGTGGTCTAGAGTGAAAAAAATCTGAATGTGAATCTGAATCTGAAATAGCTGAGAATTGAAATGACATAAAATAATGTCTGATAAATTAAGATGGGTCTTGTCGCCTGGACACATCAGTTCCAATGCTTCCAATGCTAATCCAGCACAATAAGAGCGGGAGCTGGCTCTTAGCCAGTTAGCTCATGAGCTCACAACAACTAGCAGCAGCTTCCGTAACATTATTTGAGGTTAGAATAAGGGTTGGGACAGGATCTGATCTATAAGGCAAGGGGTAAAGGTTGGAATGAAAGGATGAACATGTGGTGGTTTGGGGTATAGTTCCATAAAGTCATCCCCACCGGGGCCTTGAACCCCGGTCTGCCGGGTGGGAGTCCAATGCTCTGACCACTACTCTACTTATGCAGTGGAGATCGGCAGGTTGATTTTGGTGTGCTGGGACTACTGCCTCTTGTGGTGCCAACAGAGAGATGCAGGCCAACATTGTCGGGAGTAAGTAAGGGAGGGAGGGAGGGAGGAAGTGATAACCCGACAAACGCTACACTAGATGCACGGCTGGCCAGCCACACAGAATAATAAAGCCTCCCTTTCAAATAACGAGGGAAGTTCAGATGAACTGAAATAGATTCATTGACTCATTGCCTCAGAATCTCTGGGGTAAGACGTTGACATCATAACGCATTTTAATGCAAACATGATGTGTTTCACAAAGGTCTGGCAACCATCGCAGTTATGTTTCATTATCAGACATTTTTAATATGTACTGTAATCAAACATTGAGTGATGTAGAGCTTATCTTATTTTAGACGTGCTTGCATTTTCAAAATATGAACAAACTGGCAGTGGAGCGCAGACGCTGATAGTAAATCAACATTTAGCTCCCAACCAATCGATCTTTGGCTGTGAATTTGCTTTGTTTATGACATTGAAGCCCATTGATTGGAAACAACTGACTCCTCACACGCAAAGAAAAGCCAGGCACTACAACGTAGGCAAGAACTGTTGAGCCATAGGGGACCACTTATTGATGGGCCTGTAAATGTTAAAGTCGTTTTAATTGATCAGTCCAGGAGCTGGCAGGCTGTGAGTTGGGGGGGGGGGGGGGCGGGGGGGTCTGTCTGGGCTGGGGAACTTAAGAGCCATTAGGCACAAGTGAGTGCACGGTTGTTGATGTGAACAGATTATTGTAGCTGGTCAAGCCTTAAAAGAACACTGATCGTTGTGATTATCTTTTCACCTGGAGCACTGACACTGGCCAAACGTTTAGGAGGTGTACACTACAGGGTGAAATGGAAATGGAGAGTTCCTCTCACCACAGAGGATCAATGTGCCACTGCCTGTTGGCGTGTGTAAGTGGCTTGTTGTGCCGACAGCAGGTCATCACATCTTACGTTTCCTAACACTTATTAACCCACGGGCTGTGACTCTTAGTCCGCTGGCTTATAATGTCTGGACACAGCCCCAGTCTGTGCCTAACTAGGCTGAAAGCAATCTTGCGCTGTTATTTTTGGCATTCAGACAAGCCTATAGGAACCGTAGCCTACATGAAAAAAAAAACCTGAACACCTACCCCTAATAGGGTTAAGGAGAAAGATTAACATGACTTCACCACAATTCAGAGACTTGCAGCAAGGTGAACCTGGTATCAACTGTCTACTGTCGTTTGTGAAGCTGTTTTATCCTTCTGTCTCTACTGTATCATTTGTCTGTCAGACTGTAGGGATGGAAGGAAGCGTGAGTTATTTATGGAATAAAGACCGTTTTATTTTTGCTATACTGTCAAGTATTTTTTGTTTATGGATACTCATAGTAAATCCTACTTGAGTGACAGAACACTGCAAAATGCCAAAGTTGGAGAGAGCTTTCAAGTCGATGGAAAATTGAGTATGCAAGACTGACACGCTGATTTAGCAAATGTCAAGCAGTTATCTTGAGCAACAAGAGCCTCAATCATAATCTGAGTGACTCACTTTGAAGTAGTTGTTGAAAGAGGGGATATCGTGAAGTAAAGAATGATGTTTCATCGCCTTTCCTGTTCGACTCGCGTCCATAATGCTGAAGCTTCCTGCACTTATGTTTTTATAATGATGAGATAACCTTGATATTCCAATTCTGAATCACATGGTGAGGGAAAAAAAATCTGCTCAAACTTTGGATGCCGAAGAAGGAAAAAGTACACAACAGCAGTCTCGGTGTATCTGAGCTGTCACTGAGTTGTCAGAGTACAGTGATGTTGACAATTGATTCATGTGCAAATGTCTCCGCTCCCCAGCTACCAGTCAGGGTATATAAACCTCAGTTTCCCTCTGTGAGAGTGACAGGATGCAGCCAGTCAAGACAACAAAGCTGTCACAAACAGCTGTCTACGCTGACAATTATCAGATTTATTTATTGACAATGATCTGGCAGATCCACTTTATAAAAAGCATAGACTGGGACCACGCTGGGAGATCCTTGCCAGTTAGACAAGACGTAAAATCACAATGATATACATAGTTAATGCCAATCATTTTCTCTCTTTTAACAGTTATCCATAAACATCTCACACATGGACGGCATACAGTGCATTAATGATGACCAATACATTGAGAGAAGTGCAATAAGAAGGTTTATCAAGGGAAAATAATAGAACTGGAACAATATGGAAAACATATAGGAAACTGAACAAGGCTTCTAAAACTAGAGCAACCAGTGTTTCAACCAGTCATATTATCATGTCTATCATTCTGCATGAGAACACACTTGCTAATGAAGATCTCCCACGCAAAGCACACAGAGACCAGATAGGGCCCAACACAGGTGCAAACCCGTCGTCACCTCTGCTCCACGCTGGCTCTCTGGGGACAGGTATAGGCTTCCCCAGAGCCAGACAGCATGGCCCTGAGAGTGGCTAATGTACTCACGGACACAAAAGCAGTGCCCTGTGGCTAATTTAATCATCTCTCTGTCTAAACCCTTTCTAATAGGTGAAAGTAATAACACTCGTAACCCTCCTTGCGTGGCTGAGGGTATGAGCTGCCTGCTCCTCGGCTGTGGAGGACATGTGTTAATCCTAGCGGTCAGATGGCACTCCCCTCCACCTAAAGCCAGTGCGCCCTGCGTGCCTCATCGTATGACTGCTGTGCCCCACTGCTATCCATTAGATAAGGAGGCTGTGCTTGCTTGTTCACCGCCACTAGCCCTCTGCCATTTGCTGGACCTAACCAAAGGAGTTCATTTTGTATTAGTGGATATACACAGCATGCTATGCACTCTCTCTGTGTGGGGTGGATGTGTACCAGGGACCACCAGCTGATTTGGGTAACAGGTTTTCCAAAGAGCAAATATTTGTCTTGAACCGGCTTGTAGGGGGTGCCAGATGGGCAAGTCAAAATTTGGGATTGTGGGTTAGAAATATTGTGTGGTCTGCATGTAAGTTATTTGTATGCCGTACCCAGTTATTTTATCAGGGTGCTAGGTGCAATATTCTAGATGGCAGAAGTCATTATCATACCACAGGCTGTGTAAATATTCAACGTTTGCTGTTGTTTTTTGCAATGTGCTCTCTAGCAATAAAGAGCCATCTGGAAAGAGCAAAACCTACATACCATCTCAAATGTACATTTCTGTAGATGACGCAGGTGCATAATATGCAATGTTCTTCTCTCTGACCTGCTGCACTCTCATTCTCCTCACAATTGAATCTTATTTGCCATATGTTCCTCAGCAATGCCGTGCAAATAATTTTCTAAATTAGAGGTCACGTTCATATTCTGTCCGAGTCAGTAGTAGTCAAACAAGCAGGGCCCACGGAGTGAACAAAGAGGGATCTAATTTCCTTATTCAAATCAGCAAGATCCATCAGTTGACTTAGCCAGCGACAAGTCTGTTCCCCGAATCTAAAACTCATCAGGTATAATGAACGCAAGGAACAAAACCGATGAGAGAGCAATTATGCACCTGAACTCTCTTCGTTTTGGAAAAACAGTAGTCTGAAATGTCATGTTTGTATTGCTATCTAATTGGTTTTGTTCCTAATGTTTTTCCAAAACGAAGAGAATTAAGGTGCACATACAACTTGTCCACTGCTAAGATATACTACAGGTACTTAACTTGCATGCAATGTCCACGATTCCTTGGGAGAATTTGAGGAACCATAAGGATGTTCAGTTTGGAGACCCTGTTGGTTCCGTGCTTCTGCACTGCAGTGCTCAGGTGAGAATCTAGCCTGGTTACCTCTGGCCAGGGCCGTCTGGGAGATATGCCCCCCCCCCGACACGGCTCCAAGTCGCGAAGGTGCAAAAATACAAAAATAAAACAAAAATTCCTGTCTGACGTGAGGCCTTCTAAAGCTCTTTCTTTCTTTCTTTCTTTCTTTCTTTCTTTCTTTCTTTCTTTCTTTCTTTCTTTCTTTCTTTCTTTCTTTCTTTCTTTCTTTCTTTCTTTCTTTCTTTCTTTCTTTCTTTCTTTCTTTCTTTCTTTCTTTCTTTCTTTCTTTCTTTCTTTCTTTCTTTCTTTCTTTCTTTCTTTCTTTCTTTCTTTCTTTCTTTCTTTCTTTCTTTCTTTCTTTCTTTCTTTCTTTCTTTCTTTCTTTCTTTCTTTCTTTCTTTCTTTCTTTCTTTCTTTCTTTCTTTCTTTCTTTCTTTCTTTCTTTCTTTCTTTCTTTCTTTCTTTCTTTCTTTCTTTCTTTCTTTCTTTCTTTCTTTCTTTCTTTCTTTCTTTCTTTCTTTCTTTCTTTCTTTCTTTCTTTCTTTCTTTCTTTCTTTCTTTCTTTCTTTCTTTCTTTCTTTCTTTCTTTCTTTCTTTCTTCCTTCCTTCCTTCCTTCCTTCCTTCCTTCCTTCCTTCCTTCCTTCCTTCCTTCCTTCCTTCCTTCCTTCCTTCCTTCCTTCCTTCCTTCCTTCCATCCTTCCTTCCTTCCTTCCTTCCTTCCATCCTTCCTTCCATCCATCCATCCATCCATCCATCCATCGTCTCACAACTTTTACTCTATAACCAATTATATTTCATGGCAAACAAGCAGCTGTTTCTTACAACAACCGAACCCCTGAACATCTGACCCATGAAGGATAGTATTTGGCTCTGGTATCCCTGCATAAACAGGCCGCCCACATATGTGACACACTTCATCAATTCAGTTCACTTTGACATGCACAAACAACTTCAGTACACAAATAACGCACAAACAGTAAACTTTCCATGCAGTCTGCTACAAACTTATTTTTGAGTGTATGATGTTAAGTTCAATGGCTCATCTTTCTCTGTGAGCCTACATTAAGACTGCTAATACAGGAACTGTTAAAAAATCACCTCTGAAAGTTTATAGTGGCTGAACACAAGAACCAGTGGCATTTAATGCATTGCACTTCAGTGACTTTCTTCTACGGCTGTATAGATTGGTAAACAAATCATTCTCAAATTATACCGGGATGGCTCATTTTCTTATTGACTCTCAGGTGCCGCTATTTTAATCATTACCTAATTGTCTGGCTGCTTTATCGACAGCACGGAGGCCCTCTCTCACTGATTCTGCTGACACTGCCAGGGGCCTCCTAGATCTGGGTTAACCTTTCGATGTCCATTGACGCTCCATGGGTTGATGATGATTGATCGAGGTGGCCCTTGCTGTTAGATAATACCTAATCAGCGTTCAGAGTAATTTGTGTAAATGAGACCTCATTATTGATGGTAGGCAACTTTAGGAGCTTTCATGCACGCTGAATCTGAGCAGGGATTGGATCAGCAATAAAAGTTTGCTGGTGCATCTCGGGCCTCCCCCTGTCAAAGATTGAGGGGCACATGTGTTGAGGAGGTGAATGGGGTCTAATAGGTGGAGAGAATTACTAGATGAGTTGAGACTGAACAATGCAATCAAATTAGGAAATAAGAGGAAGCCCACTGCACGCGTAGGCTAGAAGACGTGATACGGTCCACAACTTAATACTATAGTCCATAGGACTGCAGAGCAGCATTCAATCAGCACATTCTCTAGTCATCAGTAGCATAGTTCATCACATAATAGTTCTTAATCACCACAGGGACTTCTTCTTCTCTGTTCCCTTTGCATATTCCTCTTAATATGACTTAGATGTCCTCTATTGTGAAAGTCTCTTATCTTAATAGACTATCTGTGATGAACCAGGCGCAAATGACTTCCCTTTTCTTAAGACTTTTCTTAAGAGTACTGTACTTTAGGAAACCTGCAGTCAGCAGCACAGGCAGCAGTGTAGACGAGAGATAATAGGTGGTGAAAGTGCTCATCACTATATCTATTCTATAAAACTGGGATTATACTAAATAGCTATTCAATTCAGATTTCTCTCTAAAAAAAAACAATTTCCAGGAAAAGGAAAGGAAAACGTCAACTCATCATCCACATAGTAGAGGGTATACATGTAGGGGATTAGGATTTGCTGATCATCACAGACCCCAAAAATCATTTTGTGACTGAAACACCCATTCATTATAATCTGTTTGGATTCCCTTCAACGGCTACTGTATGCTGGGTGGTAACGTCCGAGTCCGAGGCGCTGCTGCTGGAGGGTGGCGTTTGCCCCGTGGACTTGCCCCGGACCTGCCCCGGACCTGGCCCCCGCAGACAAAGCCCTGCTCCGGCAGCCAGGACGCAGGGCCTGGGCCCCAACATGACGGCCCCGGCCCTTGATGATGATTGAGCATGTTGTTTTCTTCATTACTTTAGACCAAATCAGTACTTGCTGTAATTTGAGTAATGATAGCTCATTATTGCCAGTTGCAGAGTTTAAGGGCTTCTTAATTTTACCTCACCAGTAGACCCTTTGGGACAGCTATGAGGAATCAATGGCCTCCCTTCCTTTGCATATATTATGCAGTTGGATTGGATCTCCTTTTTCAACTGCGAAGTTCAAATGAATAGATCTCCTATTACAGTAGGTGTTAAGGAGCTTTGCAATTTAACAAACACTTCAGAAAGACATTCATTCTTTGACACTATGAGGAAAGCCTTTAGTTAAAAAGAACACAAATTAATTGCTGAATGAGTCCATGGCCATCATACACTTCAGTAGTGGTTATTTCAGTTTGATTTGATCAATAAACTATGAATTAGACATAATTGTGTGAATAAAGCATAATAAAAAGATACATATTTTTAATCTAATTTTCATTTCATTAAGGTAAATGGTCCCTAACTAAACATGAAAAAACCTAACTAAATAAAAAGTTAAAATGGAGGTATATAATTTCAGAAGCCTTAATGAACAACCTATTAAACACACAACACCTTAATTATCCAGATCACCCAGGCAGATGTACAGTGAATGTACCTTTAATAATTACATCAATTACTGATGTGAATGTGATCAAAGAAATATGGCTCTAAAATATGTTTTTTGCCTTCTCTTCAGACTCCATAATAACAAAAACATGTTAAAAACATGTTAAAAACATAAAATGACAGTGTAATTCACATTTGTAAACAAAGAATAGAAGGGAAACTATAAGCAATTAAGGTAAAGTTTAAAATGGGTAACTGCTGTACAGCCTCATTGCGGTGAGGTGCATTGGTGCCCAGAAATTCAAGAGTAGGGTAACAAAATATTAGTTTTATGTGTGGATTGAAACTGAGATTGTAAAACATGACAGAAATTAGGATTAGGCGTTCTGAAATTCCCAGCGACCAATGACAGTCATGGACAGTCTATCAGCCATGGACAGTCTAAAATAGTTGTTTAACAAAAACAATCACAGCAGAGAGTATTTCCAATCTTTCCCTGTGTCAACAATCAATCATGGGGGCCAAAAATGAGACACTGCAACGAAGCCACCTGCAAAAGGCATTAATGAGTCCTGCTAGTGAAGACAGGCTGAGGGCCGCGCCACGGCAGGGGGCGGGGGTGGGGCGGGGGGGCGGAGGGGGGGGGGGGGGGGGTTGTGGAGAGAGGTCACGCCACAACTTTACACAGTATGATCAGAATCAATAGAACATTTGGAGATAGAATATCAGCAGTCCTCCAGGAATCAGCCAGAGATAGGGGTGATTCATCATCGTAACACATTATGATTGGGACTATTAGTCTTAGGGGTCAAGGCATTGTGTTATAGAGGCAAATTCCCAGGCTTAATAACAGACAAAAGACTACCATGAACCATGGTAACCATCTTGAAAACCATGAACAACGTTAGAAATGTCAGTTCCCCTGCAGTATATAATACACTAGAGTAAACAAGGGATCCATTTGTAATGTACTGCAACGCCGTCTGACAAAAAGGAATCCTGTGACTTTCTTTTATCAACATTCTTTCTTTTGATGAACAATATTGGTACTATCATAACAACACAAAGACAGATATTGTATGGGATTGTTCTGTGAAATGCAGTACATGAAAGAATGTGATGAAACACATCTAAAAAGAAACAACTCGCGTCTCTAACAATTATTGTTTGTAGTCTTGACAACGTTGATCCTAAGCCACTAATGCCCTGAATTACAGATGAATGAGCCACTCCGCCGGTCATGGCGGTGTTTTCACAACCCATCTAGTGTCTCTCTTTTCATCTTATTCCCTTTGGTGTCTCCCTGGTCCAAATGTTGTCCCCTTTCTTCTGGTCCCAATTTTTGCTCATCAAAAGCAAGGTGAATGTATGTCCAAGCCCCTATCCTCAACCACAAGATACAGTAGCATACTATGCCATTAGAACTCCAGATGGGTGGGTGGGCTTGGGGTGTAAAGGCCTACAGAACACACATACACACGGATACCCACAAACACACACACACACACACACACACACACACACACACACACACACACACACACACACACACACACACACACACACACACTGGGGTATTTGATGTTCCCTCTGTTTGAAGCCAAATTCTTGTCATCACTGCTACATACCATGTTCCATTTCCCAGGTTTTTGAGAGGAGATCAGGTCTTTCATCTGAGAGCCTCAGTCTATACAGAAGACAACAATCAGAAGAAATCACATTCTGACTGATGGTTCACTTTTCAAAATCCCAGCCTTCTGTTCAGACCTGACAGGTTACAGGTACAACCAACCTAACAGGTGAACGTCCGCCCACCCACCCCTACCTTAACACACAAACACACACACACACACACACACACACACACACACACACAAACTGATGCACCACAAAGTCTGTAAATGATCATGGTCTGACCAAAAGAGCCACCATAGTATGTAGTCAGTGGTGAGTACATGACCCAAACTCACATCAAATCTATCCTCAATACCCTGTTCTACACTGTGCTCAGTACCACATACTCAGTTTATTAAGCCATGATGCCCCCCCTCCCCCCTCTCCCAATCCTAGTGGTTCTGAAGTCAACCAATTACAGGCAGTGTAGGTAGACTTTAGCCCTTGAGCCTTGATGCAGTTTCCTGTCTCACATTAGCACAGCATGGCTGAACCACTAACTGCAGGGGTCTGGGGAGGGCTGGACTCCAACTCCCATAAAACAGCTGGCCTGAGCAGCATGTGAGTCCTTCAGGTTCAAACTGTGACACTATGGTTGTGTTTGGTTAATACACACGAAGCAGGCAAATGTAAGCAGTTACCAGGCAGAAAATCGTTGTCCGTGTTTATACCATAAAATAATTGGTGTTTAGGTCTGTTTCACACTTGCAATTTGAACCATATGTGCTTGAAACATCCCAGGAGACTGCTGAGAGAAAGAGATAGATTTTCTCTTTAAATGTAACCACTTTCTATTTGGGTTCCAAGGCATTGGGAAAACAACAACAACAACAGCAGCAGCAGCAACAACAACAACAACAACAACAACAACAACAACAACAGCCAGTTTCAAATGAACAGTGATACTCACTACATGCCTGCATGCTCATACATGTCAGTATCTATTCTATTCATCTACAGAGCGAGTTCCGCCCCCTCGACTTTTTTGCATAAACTTCAAGTTCTAACTTAACTGGTAGGATCGGAACAAGAGAGCAAAGACAGCAGATAAAAAAAACACACAGGTCTCTCTGCCTGCAGTCTGTTTTCTCTTGTTAACAGCCACCTACCAACCCTTCAGTCTCTGTGCCAAGATTTACAAGATAAGTGAAGGCATATTACCATGACAGTCTCACTTTTTCCCAAGTGTCGGGTGGCATTAGTGTGTGGAATATGTGCCTAAAGCCTCTTATCTGGAACAATACTGACGACAGCTCATCTGTCTATGAATATTGTCTATTTTACTCCCATTTACTTTACCAACTGAGTACGGACAACGCAGAGAAACCGATAGATGTGTGGAAAGGTGTGTGTGTGTGTGTGTGTGTGTGTGTGTGTTCTAGTGCGAGAGTGAGAGAGAGAGAGAGAAAGAGAGAGAGAAAGAGAGATACTTTACTTCAGTGTTCTAAAATGCACTTCCTCTCTTTGACCATATATTTGATTTACTATCTGGCTGGATTTCATGCACTTTCACCCATGTTCAGCTGAGGAGTTCACACTCTATTTCAAAATCCACCCAAAGGCTGAAGAGGAAGAGATCCCTAGAGAGTCCCCCATTCACTCAGCCTCTCCACCAGCACATTAGGACCATCATCCTACAGTAACCGCTTCCTGTTTCTCCAAGACACCTTTTTCTCACTGTAATCCGGTTGTGTTAAAAACTTCCTGACTGCAAAAAGAGATATTACATTACTTCACCATAGGAATTCAAGGTTCATTTTCACTTCACCCAACAGAAATGCTTGAGCCAAACAGACTGACATTTTGAAGTATTTTTTGTTGAACAAAGGGGATATCTGTGTACAATCCTGTATGACAATTAAAAAAAAAAACATAGTGAACCACTGTGCGCTAATTACAGCACAGCTCTGACAAGTGGTCCAAGATGCAATGAGAGAGAAAGGTGAGAAAGAGGTCAACTAAGGTAATTGGTGTGAACAGATTCTTGAATTTTCATTCAAGCCAAAGCCATTACTTTGACATGAGCCATGTTATACGGATGTAGTTGATCAGTGGACTTTGACTCAAGCACATGGGCTAGGCTACCATACTCTACATGTACTGACTACTCTACAGTCATTCTATTATGGTACTGTACTGTAGATCCTACCAGCTGATGGCATCTCATTATTAGATGAGAACACTTCTACAGTGCATTAACAAAAATAATAATCCTAATTGAGACGACCAGCTACAGTAGATTAACGAATATCACATTATTGTCCCTTGCATCCAACACAATGAGATGAAAACTGACCTATCTCATGAAAACTGACCTATCCTGCAGAACAAGCACTCTACACTGAAAATCACAATAAACAAGAATGATTTCTTACTGGCAAAAGGCAATAACCCCAGGCATTTACAATCAATAGGGACTTTATTAGGAAGTCCTTGAATTATCATACTGTACAACTACCATAAAAGGCTCCCTCTTACCAAAGAGTATATCCTATATGCTCTCTGGCCTGCAAATTGAAAGCTATAAAAGGCACTCATAGTTCAAAAGACCCAGTAACTATCTCATTACATTGATGCAATTTACTGTATGCAGAGCCAACACAATAGTGTACAGTAAGCTACTGTACACCTGTACCTGAGCAGTACTGGTGCTGTTCAGTTCATGGGGATCAGGCAGACAGACAGGCAGGCAGGCAGGCAGACAGACAGACAGACAGACAGACAGACAGACAGACAGACAGACAGACAGACAGACAGACAGACAGACAGTCGACCGGCATTGTGCACATGCTGCACTTAAAACGTATGTTAAAGTGTCAAGGCAGAAAAGAACGGAATAGGACAGTCTTTTTTTGTTTAATACATGTAAGGCATAAATTATGTCCGATCGTGCAAGCATGATGCCACCGTTGAACAGCCAGTCAATGGGGAGGGCAGGCAAGGCAATGGAGCGAGGTAATGTGTAATCTTACTACTCAATGGGCTGTGCCCAGCAACGGGCCTCTGAATGCTGGAAGTGTCAGAGAGATAAATAGCAGAGTGTCCCCCTTGAAAAACATGATTAATACGCTGGCCGGTGACGGTGCTGAAGATGAAGTGGGAGCAGCTGGCTCCAGCAGCATAGGCACGCAGGGAGAGGTGGGCGGGGGGGGGGGGGGTGACGGGGGGAGGGGACGGGAGCGAGCGCAGCGGAGCAGAGAGGGCAAAGAGTAGGACACACTGGCAGCCGGGGTGGGTGGGGGGAGGGGGGGTGGGGGGGCGGCAAGGGCAAGCCAGGCCACCGTAGGCACAGGGACCCCTACCTCCCCTCCTCTTCACCGCATATGAACACTTACCATGGTTTGGTGTTTAAATAAGCTACACACACACACACACACACACACACACACACACACTGTCCCTCGCTCTCTCTCAAACACACGCACGCACACACACAAACACACACGCGCGCGCGAGCGCCCACACATACTGTACGCATGTTAAGGTGTAAGCAATTCATCATTAATCCCAACTATAGAGTATAGTACATTATTAAGGTTAAGGTCATGGTACTCCAATTTCATTACACTACAGGGGTAGTGATGCTGTTATTGCGTCATGGCTATTACCCCATTTAAATTTGGACATCACCTCCCTCAATATCAAAAAGATGAGATAGTTGACGGTAAAACCAGTGTTTGTAATAATAAATGCCAGTGCCTTGATACTGTATATTTATAACACATACCGTGTTACAGTAAACCTAACCCCTACGGATGCTGTAACTTCAAACATAAAGCTCACATTGTGTAGCCTATAGCACACACATGTGAGGGCGGCGTCGGCGTCGGCGTGGATGAACACGTCGCGTTCTCAGGCCCCCGCACTGTTGTGTAAGTAAACATGTCGAGGGGTGGGCTACTTTTTCACGGTTCAGGGGGCCCCAACCCTCCCCTCACACAATTAACTTTTCCAGTGTAATGAGATGATTGATATGCTGGAAGTGTATGCTTTAAGGAGATATTAATCATTCCCTCTGGTAATTTTAATCATGCGTTCCATCATCCCCAGATGCTGAGGCTCACCTTCCTGGCAAACAAAGGGCATCCATGCCACTTGCATAGTCATTTTGTTCTAGTTTAACTTTATTTTACGCCGGTTTGTTCCTCCCATCTGTTCGCGCGAGTCTCCTCAGCCCACGTCGCACGTCCACAGGCTGGGGAAGCGGCGTGTGGGTGTGTGCCTGTGTGTGTGTGTGCCTGTGTGTGTGTGTAAACTTTCGAAAAACAGACATCTTTGATATGGTAAATCTAGTCGTCTGGGCTGGTAAGTATCTGGTATTCTGCCATCAGCCACCTCCACTAACGCACATGCACAACACACACACACACACACACACACACACACACACAGACAGACAGACACACACACGCACACACACACAGACAGACACACACACACACACACACGCACACACTATACACTTCGATATTACCACATGGTGTGGGCAATATGTCAGAGCAAAGCGCAACTTGGCATTTGAACCAGTGACTATTATTGGAAGTATGGAGAGAAGCTTCGGAGAAGATTTGTTTTGGATGAGGAGCAACTTCAATAGAGTTTCCTTCCCTCGACTCCCTTGAAAGTCGAACAGAGACAAACCTATTCCCAAAGCACTGGATTAGTTCCTATTCAGCTCCTCCACTGTGCTGTACTCTACTGTACCTTCAGTGTTGCGCCTACATGTTATGCTCCAAGGCTAGGTGTGATTCGGAGATGTGTATTCCAGAAACAAAGGCATTTCTTCTCTGACTGCTTTCCTACCAGCGTACTGTCCCAGACGAGGCCTTAGGGATGTGTATGGTGGCCCAGAGGTGCCTGCAAACACGGGGAGAAACATAAACAACGGATCAGGGAACACAAAACCAACAATAAACAGACTTTCTATGGATTAAACACACAAACGGAAATGCTCGGGAGGAAAAAATACTGATGCAAAGTCTAGGCCCATGCACACAAGATTTGGCTGTTACTGGAATAGAATTAAAATCGAGCGTTGTATTTGAACCAGATAATAATGACTGGTCAAAATTAATTGCATTCAATGAGCATGGCAGGAAATTCCGCAACACATAAGATACTAAACAGCTTTCAGGCACAACTTCCCTGAAGGTCAAACATATCCAGCGCTTAAAAATGGGTCCAACCATTCCACCTGGGCAAAAACCAGCTCCAAAAACCTTTGTTTGAAGTGTCCTAAACACATTTAACCATGGCCACAATTAATGGCATCCTGTTGACAGATATTCCATCATCAAAGTGAAAGTTTGTGAAAGTTATTCAGAGGGGCTTGTCTGAACGTGACTTGCGTGCTGTCAGGGGCGCGAGCAAAGGGGATAGGTTAATCCCCGGGAGGAGCTGCTAGGACACATCCCTAAATGCACCGGGCTGCTCTGTTTCTAAAAGCCATTAATTGCGTCCAATATAAAAAGCTATTTAGTTCTACATGGGGTCTGGCCTCATCTGTTATCGGTGGTACACTTCTGCAGAGTACATAAAGGTAGCCGAGCTTTTCAGAGGCTATCCCCCCACTTATTATCTAACAATGATGAATGGACATGCCTGGAAGTGACAGCTGTTTGGATGCTTTGTTTGCGGTGCGCCGTCTATTTGTGACTTCCCTGAAATCAGCGCTGGTTGACTTTGGGGACGTGTAGAGAACTTTTAGCCTCCATCTACGGGGGTAGAGCCAGTGAGTGGAGCACCTCTTTATTTCTGAGAGTGAAAAAGTGAGTGCTGAGTGACATAGCTCTACGTTATGTCCAAACGCGTCTCAGTTTTTGGTACACTAACAAAGGCACGGCAACCTCTCCGCAATGCTCCTCCCCACCAGAGATTGCTTCACTTAATAAAAGATTCTTATCTGAGGACCTTGACAGACCCTCTCTTCCTGTTTGCCTTATTGCATTCCAGATGCTCCCTTTCTCAAAGACCTGAAACCACCCCCACTGTACTTTACCAACAATCTGAACAAAAACAAAACACAAATCTCATTTTTTTCCCTTCAAACCAATATGTACGGCATCTTGATCTCTGTCAAGTACTATTACTGTCAAGTACTATCTTGACATGCAGCCCGCATGCCTGTGATTGTGGGAGTTTGTCACGTGTGATAATCAATATCACTGATGTATAAGGTCAAGAGGAAGGTCAGGAGGAGGGAGCAGAGGTCACATCAGAGACACAGCTCCCCTCCCCTCTCTTGGCAGGCAGGTGTGTTAGGGAGGAGGCCTGGCCACCCAGTAGAGGAGGGGGGAGGGGAGGAGAGGGGAGGTGGAGAGAGAGAGAAGGAAGGGAGGAGAAGGTGACATAACAGGTGTGCTGTGATCAAATTTGGCCATCCACGGCTTTTTCCCACAATGCACACAGCCGACTGAGCCGAGCGCAGACACAAAGGGAGGCGTGGTCTTACCGCGGCTGGAGAGGATGAGGAGAGGGGCAGGCAGGAACGGATGAGGAGAGGGGCAGGCAGCCGGCTGACCCAGCGCCCAGCAGATGAAGTTCACCTGAAACACCAATTACCATAACAGGGTAGGATAAGTACATCTCAGTAATACCCCACACATTATGCAACAATAATACCCCAGCTATAAACCAGCGTTAACCCAGCTATAAACGTGCTTTAACCCAGCTAGTTTAAACTAGCTGCAGTATAACTCAGCTATAACCCAGCTATAACCCAACTATAACCCAACTATAACTCAGCTACAGTATAACCCTGCTATAACCCTGCTATAACCCAGCAATAAACCAGCTATAAACCCAGCTATAACCCAGCGGTGCTGACAGACAACGGAGCTTAAAACAACCGTCATGTGAAGGGTGCTTAGAAATAAAACAGGACACTGGCCCTCATTATTTCCACCTTGCGTTACCCTGGCACTCTAGCGCCACTGCATAGGTAAAAGACAATTAATCCTAATAATCAGGCCTCGCGGCATCATTGCTCATTCTGGCAGGCCTCTTTTTCCATGGGGGCACGGAGGGAGTGCCCCAACCCTGGGATCTCTGCAGCACAGATGAACCTCTTACAGATGTTGGGAGGGAGTGCGGCCTGGCTAATCGCTTGGCCATCTCCAAGCCCTCCCCGAGACAGAAGAATGATGTCCAGATACAGTGTATGCCTTTCACACACGTACCATAAGCTGCTTGTTCTATGTCAACAATCCTGGAAAGGGTGGGGGGAGGGGAGGGTTGCGTATGGCTCTGCCTGTGAGGTCCCAGAGCCAGGTGACACTCGTCTGGATCAAAATAAGAAAGGTTGTGGTGCCGTACTTGACGAGTCAGCGTGAGAACCTAAACCTAAAGGCCCAGGGAGTGGAGGCTAAGAGAGTGCCATGACCACAGGAGAGAGAGAGAGAGAGAGAGAGAGAGAGAGAGAGAGAAACAACCAAAACATTATCATCACAGTGTGGCAATTAAGAGAGCTGAGTATTCATTAAAGCAGAGTGTGTTATAAACATCAAGCAAGCTCATTAGGCCAGGGTACATCTTTGCTCTGGTTTAGCTTTGAGGAATGAACGCAACAGCATCTGGGCTCCGGGAGCGATCCATCCTGCCCCACCCAGGCAGCGATCCATCCTGCCCCACACAGGCAGCCTCGCGTCGCTTACGCACTATCTTCTTTAAAAGGATGAAATGTGGCCACCCCTGTTCAGTTTTTAAGCCACACCGTTTTTTTTTTTCCCTGAGTGCCACGTGAGGGGCAGGGGTATTAATCACACTCACTGCCTCTAATGCTAACAATCAGTCAACGCTGTTGGTCAGGCTCTCCATCTCAGGGTGACGGGGAGGTTCGTCCCGGGGCCCGCTGATTCGTCCTGCTACGCTTTCCTCTAGGACAAAACACGCACGCGCATGCACGCGCGCACACACACACACACACACACACACACACA
>NC_140251.1:3310833-3560833 GCF_949987555.1 Borostomias antarcticus | reverse complement strand
ATGCCCATAGAGATCCATTGCGTACTTAGCTGTGACTAAGCTGTGACATGAGCAATGAGCACTTAGATCTCAACAGTGCACAATTCGTCAAAATGTTTATATGGAGTGTTGTACTGTATATGATAGTAACTATCCTTATAACAGGGCTAAATACCAAACTACTCCTTTAATGGGAGTGTGTTTCCCTTAGTTGACTGCTGTCAAAGGCCTTTAAGACGCACCCTACGCTTGTCCGCAAATGACAAGAGACATGGTGAGACCGGAGATCCCTCCACTCAGCAAGCTAGCGAAGCCAAGTGTGGCTCACAAGCCCCTTGTGCCACAGCTCAAGGCCATCTGATCTGAGCCTTTGATCCACACGAGTGGCTGGAACAATGTGGCCTCCATGCTCAGAGGTTACCTCTATGACCCGTCCTGACCTTAAGGTCCAGGCCCGGAGTCCGCCCAAGATCAGGTTACATCCCATGGGAACTTGGGATTGGTTTCAACTTACTGTCACCCCCTTGTGGGGGATTAGATTTGAGGACATAAGGATCCAGGACTTAAAGGATGCATTATCTAGCACTGTTGGAATGTGAAGAGGACAATGATAACTATTTTAGGGTAGTCCACTGTAATGACCGACCGTTCAACTGCTCCTCATACCAGAAAATATGTTTGAATTATATTTTCAGTCAGTGAATTTCTTTCTTTGAAGTACTTAAACAGGAGGTCAGTCTGTAGATCTCCATATCAAAGCATTATGATTTGAGCCAAATTTTTTATGTGAGAGAAAGACAGAGAGAGAGAGAGAGAGAGAGAGAGAGAGAGAGAAAGAGAGGGAGAAAGAGAGAGTGAGAGAGAAAGAGAGAGTGATAGAGAGAAATAGAGAAAGAGAAAGAGAGAAAGAGAGAAAGAGAGTGAGAGTGAGAGAGAGAGAGAGAGAGAGAGAGAGAGAGAGAGAGAAAGAGAGAGCGAGAGAGAGAAAGAGAGAGTGATAGAGAGAAAAAGAGAAAAAGAGAGAAAGAGAAAGAGAGAAAGAGACTGAGACTGAGAGTGAGAGAGAGAGAGAGAGAGAGAGAGAGAGATAGAGAGAGAGAGAGAGAGAGAGATAGAGAAAGAGAGTGAGAGAGAGAGCCTGTCTGCAGTGATGTGCCATTGTCAGCCAACACAGCGCTCCTCTCTAAGAGGACTAACACTGCAACAGAGGGAATCTGCAGCATTCTACTGAAGCGAAGAATGAGATCACCGGGCTTTTTGAGCAAGGTCACTGGCGAGGCGAGGCACATCCATGTTTAAAATTCAGTCCTTCTCCCAACGAGCGCTTGAAACTCACAGCGCTGGCCACGAAACCTGCTCGGCATTATGCAAAGAGACGACGGGCTTTAAGTAAATACGTAATCTTAATGAATGCCGAGATCCTGGCGGTGAGGATGAGGGGGGAGGGGGGGGGGCAGTCAAGCAGGGAGGGGTCAGTAACACAGAGAGAATAATCTGACGTGTCAACAAGACCACTGCTAGCTCCCCTCCATCACGACATGAAACAACATTTACAGTGGAGAGCACAACTGAAAGGGTTTCTAGCCTCTGATATGCGATTGATCTACACATCAACAAAGTGCGGAGCTACATCGAAATGTTCAGGACATGAATGACACGATTCGACGTACAGTAGCCTACACCAGTCAGTCTGCTGAGCGTGAGGGGTTGTTTCCATCTCAGACGGAGTCAAGAGAGGCAACTCATCAACTGGAAAGATGACAATGCCGGGAGACTGATGACCTATACAAATTAAAGATTAAACTATGGAATACACAATTATAACGTGGGCCATATTTGTTAAGCAGTATTTACTACCTGCTCAGGCCTCCTTTGTCTAGTATGACCTTCATCGTTGGCCCAGACTAATCTAGGATGCACAAGAGTTAAAACAGAAGGACAGCCATTAGATGACATGTCACACAATCTAGGGGTCTTGTTCTGGCCTTGTGCCTGCTGGCTGTGTCCTTTGCCTTGCCCAGTTTGCTCTGCGAGACTGCCAGGACATCGGGCCTGACACATCAGAGCCGTTGCTCTCCGCGGCGCCCCCCCCCCACTCATCCGCCACTATCACAGAGTCAAAGCCCGCAGAGACGGCGCTGCCCAGAGACCCGGCTCCGCTGGGTTTGACTGGGCCAAGATCCGATGGAGCCCGCAGGAAAGGGTCACCCTCATCCCTGACTTCAACTCGCTATGATCTCTGAACCGATACTAAAAAGGACCCCCGACTTGATTTGAGCCGACAGTCCCCCTTTGAAAAGCTGCCTTTGGTTTGGCTTCTGTAGCCCGGCCAGGGAAGCGCGGGGTCAGACTGCACGCAGACAGACGGGGAGAAGCTCAAGCAAAGGCAGAGAGAAAAGAAATAATGCTGATAGCTGTGCTCCAGGTGGAGATGGCATGCTGTTTTATGTGTGGCCCCAACGGATCATGTCAGTCCAGCTACTGGGGGCACATAATATAGAGATCACATGAAAACAACGTCATCCGAAGTTCAAAGATTCATTAACAAAGGTAATTTCCATGACAGGAAATGCCTAGAGGTTGGCCAACGCACTTAGCGTATCCTATAAAGCTACAGAGAACTACAGTGATCAGAGCTGAGTATGTTTTCCAAACACATTGATACAGTTACATGATCACAAAAGCCCTCTGGACCTGCACTATCAACTCACTATACACTTTGTCCTTTTCAAACCATTCCGATAACAAAATTACTTTATCTGCAGTTAAATGTAATGCCTTGTAAAATGTGCACTATAAAAATACACATACAGTATCGGACATCCAGAACTAGTAAGGAGCTTTTAAATGAATGTGCATGTGTCCCATCCCATTATGTGTCCCATTCCATTATATCGATAGTAAATAACACTTCTTTGCTAGCACACGGCGATCAGACTGAGGCAAACACTGACCCAAAGGAGCGGAGGCTCCTGCAACCCTGAAAACCAGCAAGGGTCAAAGGTCAGAGAAGGGGAAGCAGATCCAAGTCCCATCCCATTGTGTGACACGCTGCCTTCACCCCCAGGCTTAGTGTCAGTGTTAACACTTCAAACACTCAATATCTTCACAACACACAAAGGACACAACTGCTTTGGCTTCGCTGTCACTCCGTCCACGAATGGAGATATGGATCCCTCCCAAAAGGTCAGAGGCAGTTGAAGTTTCCATGATTAAGCCACGCTTTGTTGTTCGACTTTTCCCAGAAGAGATCTCTACTTTGGGGTGCAAATTGAGTCATCTGCTCAACATCATGAACTGAAGTTCAATCATGCTAATATGTTATAGGTCCACAGCGTACTTACAATAACCTAGTGACTCATTGAAATGACACATACAGTAATTTTATAATAATACTATTTGGGAATCTGGTTTCAAATATCATGTTGAGAGACTGAAATTTCACCATGCAGTGCATTTCCCTGGACTTGTCCCATTCAACTTGGATGACCTTAAAGAAAAGCATAATTTGAAAAGTGACTATGTTCATATTTTCTCATGCCAAAAATCTGTCGTACAATATCACAAAATAATGCTGGAACAGATCAAAATGGTCTACTGTCATTTTACTGAGTGAATGATCATCAAACAAAGATCCCCACCTGGCTTTTAACAGAAGCGCTGTATTCAAGTCTACAGCAGCTCCAAGTGTGGGACTTAACACGCCTATGGCATCATGTGCCAGTACATACCAAGTGCCGGAGGCAAATCTCAAAACACTGGGATGTGATTTCCTGCAGTATTGACAGTCAGAGAATCAATCTGGGCAGCTTTCTGTGCTGAACCTGATGCAGCGTTCATATTCTGTGTATCACAGGGGAGCTGTAGGACTCACCAGCATGCCAGGGATGTGGGCCTGCCTCTCAGAGAGGGTTATAAAACACCCTATTTTATGGGTCACTGATCACTGACTGCACCCTCATGTCTGTACTGATACTAATCTTTCCAAGCACAAAACTACAAGGCCGCCCATATTTTCCACAGCATTTTTGCATCTCCTCCACCTTCTTCTTGTAGGCTACAACTAACAATTTCCATGGGGGGGGGGGACATCAAACGACTTGTTAATAAATATATAATTGCACGGTCAAGGAGTGTGTTTTGCACAGTGTGAAACCTCCCGATTGCTGCACCAAGTGGAACACGCTGCAGGAAGTCTCTCGAGGGAAGGTCTCATTTTCTGCCTCCTGCCGTGTATTATTCAGTCCCGTCTGAAATAATATGGGACTCATTTCAGGGCTTACGACTTCTCAAATATGCTGACTATAATGGGGAGAGCAGCAAATGAAACCCAGCTTTTCACAGGGAGGGTTCCAGTGGCCCACTACGCCGAGGGAGCACAGGTCTTGAATCCAAGCTCGGCAGTGTCACATAACAACACAGCTGCTTTATGCTAGGAGGCCACATAACAACTGAATCTGAAAACAGTATTCCATTGTTAGCTTTTAGATTCAAACAGCTTATCAGAGCTGATGTTTTCCATAGGGCTGTCTAAGAAACACAACTTTTTATCAAGAGAACGGGCATGAAAACATATTTTCAACACCCTGCTAGAAAATATTATAGGCTAGCCTACTGGCAAGGTTGCACAATTATAATCAGTCCATCTAAAGCTAAAGTTGAGCCACTCTTGAAAAGAAAAGAAAAAAAGGAGAAAGAAATCAAGGATTCACCATCAAATGCACAGAGAGAGGAAAGCAGAAAAATGTTATTCTGGAAATCTTTGTTGAATGGATTCAAGGATTTAACAATCCCACATCCTCTCACGCTGCCCTTCATCTCTAATAATCAAGCTTGGCCACAAAATCCCTCTGGCGAGAGAAAGCATGGTGCCCGGCCGCTTCTCTCTCAACTTGAAGACTGCCAATCTTGGGTGTTCCTCTTGAAGTCCTCTGTCACTTTAATGACTTCAAACATGAGGCAGAGCCTTTTTTTTTCTTTTTTTTAAGAGACTGCCATTTCTTTAAAGGCAAATATTTTATGTGCTGAGATGAAGGGTAGTCCATCAGATTCCAAGGAACGCCCAGAGAAGCCAAGACCATACAATATGAACCCCTTTGTGTCTAGTGCACTTAAGGGCACCAATCCAGGCTAACCGGTTAGAGTAAATCAGAGGACATGGAATGGTAAATCAGTCCTTGCTGAGGACTGACAAGAGAGTTTCTATTATAAGAAAAAACATGTCAACTACAATGGTGTAGCCTAATCTTGAAAAAGCCAAGTGATGTAAACTGTACACAAACGTATTAATGCTCAACTGACTTCTTTCAACTGACACAAAATCAAAATTCTTATCATAGAGACAGATGCCCCTGCATCTTGGTCTGCTGAGTCATTATAGCCAGACACCACTGCGTGTATGCGGTGTCTCTCTCTCCTCTGTAGCCGGTGTGAGCGAGAGGTGGTGATGGGCGTTCGTGTCACGGCAGGCTGCTCCGGAGAGCACGGCGGCCGCTCCTCCTCGCTCGCAGTGCAGGAGGCCACCCAGCCACACACAATTACACCCAGAGCCCTCCCCCTCCTCCTCCTCTGCCCTGCCACGGGCCAGGCCTCAGTTAGATCCCAGCATGCATGCTCAATGATCTGCTATTAATTAATCAATCAAAGCTAATCAAGGTAAACCTTGCTTTTTAAACAGGTCAGAACATTTTTTTTTTTTTTTGCCCATGTTGGTGTGTTTGAAAAAGAAATAGGTTTAATACAACCTATATTACACGCACGCACGCACGCACGCACACACACACACACACACACACACACACACTCCACTAATGACGTGACAAGCAAAACAATGTTTGTTGCTGTCAATGAAAGTAAATGAATGAGATTTAAAATTCTAACCTGAGGGAAATTCGCTTGAACTGAAATGATCAAATGTGTGTGGTGTAGCATACATGTGGTGTCAATATGCACACTGGATGTGAAGTGCACCAGTCATGCCACACATCGGGTCAGTAATATACACGGATTAAAATGCTTCATCCATAATACTTACTTTGCCGCTTGCATTCAGGGTGGTGAGTCTATCCGAGGTAGCCCTACATGTTCTTTAAAACTAAACTCAGGGTTTCAAAAGTAGGCCATCCAAAACACGGGAATAACAGCTGGCATCCGAATTTAACCGTAAATTGACAAAACTCAATTAGCAGATCCTGTCGGTGATAATTGACATACCCTGCGCTAAATCATTAGCATCTTACCGACGAGTAGCACACATACCGTGGGCACTAGGCAGGCAACAATAAAACTAGAAACCGCCTGAACAGGTGCGTCCACTGGGCGGCGCCGCAGCCCGCTTTTTGAAAGAAGAACCAGGCGAGAGCTCAGGAAGAATCTGACATTCTTCTGTCAGTGACAGCCAAGCAGTCAGCACTGCTGTAGCCTACGGTTTTGTGTGGAAAAATACGACAGGTAGCCTAGGTAGGCTACAAGCCACAGGCAATGTAAATGTCGATTGTCGATACAGTAGCCTACAGCAAACAATAATGTCTGACCTGGAGATGGATGGTTAATCAGGTCACCGTGCTCGTTTTCAGCAGCGGTGACCATGAATTGTGGGAGATGGCAACCAAGACTGATGGTAGCACTTGAAGAGAGTCCTCGAGGTACGAACCTCTGCGCAGTGTTGACTTACAGGATAACAGTTCAGTTAACACGCATACGAGCCTCTTTGTTATTAGTCATATGAGGGGTGCCTCCATATGACACCATTAATGTTTATTTACAACTACAAACTGACACCGTTTATTATGGAAACCTTAAAGGGATAGCCGACCTCTCATTCCATCTGCCTAAAGAGCGCTTAGTTTCTCTGAAATTATAACCATACAGCACTCGACCAGGCCAGTGTACGTCCCAAACAACTAAGCATTGAGAAAGATGCAGAGAGAAAGCAAAATGGGTCTAATGCCATGTGCGATGGAGTCTGAGGTGAGACCCAGACAGATGGGAAGTATTGTAGAAGATGAGTAAAGGTCAATCTCAGTTTCAGTGATAAAGCTGTGGGCACTGTGTTTTCAAAAGTTGACTTAAGAAAACAGATTGTGTGTTCAGACAAAACTCTTAAAACCATATTGCAGAAAATATTTCCATGCCTGTTTTGTCTGGGTTGCTAAAGGCAGCAGCAGCAGACACCAAATGGTCCAAAACAATTGATATCATTATGTTTGTCTGTGGATGGGCAGTGTGCTGGCTTCTAATGGCTGAGTTTTGTCCATTGTCTCTGTTTATGGTAACCTTACTGTAATTTTCCTGTTAAAGAGATTATCCATTTACCAATGGGGCATGCGGGGAAAGTCATCTGAACACATATACAGCAGGTAATTATATGGTCAAGTCAATATTAACTATACATCCACAGTAGCCATATCCTGCACTTAACTGTTGAGTAGCTGATGTGCATGCTGTTGTAGAGAACATACATAGAGAGCACATTTGGCAATTAGTTAACACTTCATGGTGTCTGTTTTGATAGTGTGTTGTGGGTCTCCTCTCTGTCCAGTTGCAGTCATTTTTTCCTGTCATCTCCTCGACGCTGTAAAAACACTTGCTGTGGTTTTCGTAGATTAACAGAAAGCCCCTAATGGAGTAATTACACAGAGCCAAACATCTATTTTTCACCTGTGCTCTGCCATTACTCTCCGTCCCCTATCCACTCCATTGGAAGTCACTTACTCTCCTTACAATGAGTTATCATTGACTGCCATTTAGGCGTTCTGGAGCAATTTGTCTTACTGAGGCCGTGGGCTGGCCTCATTGCAGAGAACAATCATTCTCCCTCCAATATATAAAACATTCATGGGAAAAAATAGGAAAAAATACCCCACAAACAGATAGTGGAGAGTGGCTAATAGATACCATAAAGGAGACAGACAAGAAAAATAATCTAGGAGATTACAGGGCCAGAAGCATTGGCTGTTCTCAGAGGTGCAGATGCATTGGAGACCATAGGAACAATGCCCCTCCGTCCAATCGGTTAGGCTGAATGGAGAATGCTGCTCTAGGTGGAAATGATCATGATCATACATGATACTGCATAAACTTCCAGTTCTACACTTTACACTTTGTTTTGTAAATTATTTATTTGAGGCATAAGTAACTACATTGCCTTTTAAATTAGATGTGTGTGTGTGTGTGTTTTCCTATGCTATGGAACAAATTGATTTAGGTTTTGTTATGCTATTTTCTTGAAAAATGAAGAGGGGAGCATCATGGGTGCGCAAATCCAGCTCTTGATAGATTCTGTGTCTCTTTCTGTTTCTTCTTGGCACTTAATTGATTTAATTAACATATTGATTGGTTCAAGGGTCCAGCCTTCTGGTTTCCCTGGTCTGTCCCAGTGATGAGGAGGAAACCTGCTAGACAGTCTACACAAAAGGCTGGTGTTACTGTGTTGGTATTTACCTAATCTTTTCTCAGAATTTACTAAATGGATTAGTAATAAACTCTTTTCAATTGCACATTGGTAATTATTATCCGAGATTCATTGGGACAGTTGGGATGGTGTACTTAAACGTTCAGCAACGTATTGGAAGAATGTCATTGAGGGTGCAGTTCAGTTCAAGGTTGGTTAGATAGGACAGACTCTGTATTGACTCTCTCGTTGACTGAGAGTTATGTGTCCCCAATTCATTCCAAACCATCAGTTCAACTTTCACTCGTCCTGAATTCTAAGGATTCATATAGAGGCTTCAGTGATCTTGTGTCGTGTTTCTACCAGGTTAGCACTATTGTCAATACTGTGATTCATCCAAGTCCAGAGACATTGGGAAACTCTTGGTGATAATGTTTGATTTCCTCAACTTAAGGAAGGCCTTATTTTTGTCTATCAAACTTGACGGTCAAAGAAAAGGAAGCCACAGCTCCACATGGGTCAGTTTGACATGAGCTGTATGCATTCCATTCAATCTGTATTTCCCATAAGGGTTAATAGTGTGCTCCACTCTGTAGTTTGTTAGATTACTCACTCTCACTGCTTAACACAATGACAAATAACCGTTATTCTTTTTCTTGCACTGATAATCGGGACAACTTAAACATTTCTTACCAGCACAAGTGAAACCATTAATCCTGTGTGATTTTGCTGATAAGTGGTGACTGTGGAGTAATGGCCTTGTCACCTAGAAAAAAGAACAAAATATGTGAACAATTAAAACAAGATGGCGATTATCTGGTGCTTTGCAACTCCCCTTTTTATTAGCAGTATTATAAGTGATCTGTTCTTTATTACCAATCAGAATATTGAATCAAGGCTTTTTATTCAGTATCTTAAGATAGTGAAGATTGTGAAGCATGTAATTTTAAGTAGGGAAGTATAAATGAGTAGGCTTCATAACCAATGCATTTACTGTGACTGCTGTTATGATGTATACATCTAAATATAATTTTTTGTTTATCTTCTCCATAATATAATTAGATGCAAGAGGGAGTTTATAATATGGGCTATTACCTCACACAATTACATATCTTCAAAACAGTGCCACAAACAGATTGAGCAGGTGTACAGTATGTGCTTCATAAGTGACAGTGTTTATGTACACTGCAATTATACCGATCCTACCTATCCTTTACCATATGAATGCAAACATGTTCATACATGTGTTATAAGTTCATATGATGAGACCACATGACAACATCTATCCTAAATATGCCATGGAGCAGTGCAGAAATTAACATTATATGAATATCCTGGTCAGGGTATGAATATAATGCTAAATAATTTACATTTTCCTTCAAAACATTCACTCACACGTTGTCTGTGTGATATTTATCACTTAAACGTCTGCCTCCAATCAGTTATTAATATTGCATTGGATAGATGTTTTCCTTAAATTGAGAGATGATATGATGTTGTTTATCAAAACTAAAGATATAACCAAGAGCCATAATTGAGGTTTAGAATCATAATACTCTTTTGATCATTTGATCATTTTATTTCATAATGACTCTTGGAAATGTGAGACAGAAGACCATAAAATAATTATCTGGCTGGAACTTCATTATATTGTTTTTCTTAATTGTTCTTGTAGTTAATTAACCACACTGAATAGAGATGGCTTTTCGCTTAGAAGGTAAGATATGGAGTCAATATATCGTCAATATACAGTCACGATTGACGTATGACTGTAATACTTTAGTGGCATACTTTATTCCAAGCATGTTCTTTTTAATGATGTATATACCTATATAATATCACATAAATGTGATACTGTGGGGGTTGATTACTATGCTGCTGAAACTATTCTGCAAGGTATATGCAGAACAGGATATGTGGAAATACGCTTGGGAGAGTGTTACAAACCATCAAGGCAACATCAGCTTCAGAAAAGCAACTTCTTTGTCTGTTGGTATTCTGGGAAAGAGAAAACAGAGAACAGGTTTCTAGAAAGTCAGTAGAGGAAGATTCCAATGTGCCTCATCCTCTAATCCCATAAGGCTACGCTGTCCAAAGAACCTCCAACCGTCCAATTGAGATGAATTCCGCATGTAGATAATATTGACTGTTCCATATTAAACATAGAGCTTTGCATTCCACATGACAAACACATACTATGCTGGCAGAGCTGCAGTGCTTGGCATTTGATATTGGGCATCACTATAGCCGTACCTCTTTTTAGATCAAAGGGGTTCAGTGGCCTAAGTTTCAAATCCCCCAAAGCCCATTTGGGCTACTCTTTATTTAGCCCATTGGCACTCTGACCCCATGCTACTGAGACTTTGAACTCAAAGTTTGGAAAAGCTGAATCGCTTCTTTAAACACATTATCAGTAGACCAGATTAAAGAATATCACTAAGCATCTTAAGGTTTTAGTGCAGTGTGGCGGCATCGTTGGGGCTTCTGGGGCCATTTACCGCCATATACTGTATTAACAATGGCTGAGAAACCTGCCCAAGGGGGGTGTCCCCCCGAAAAACTTTCCTTATGCTTAATTGAGTTTCAACATTAAGTTGAAAAGAATTGAATAACAATTGGCAAGAGTCAGTTGGATACATTGCAGTTTTGTATGCCAAATATAAATATTATTTTAATACTTAAATTAAATAACTTGTATTGTTCACTTTTAAATGAAGGTGAAGAGCCCAATGTTCAATAAACATTGCTAGATATCCGAAATATTTCAATGTATATTTGGAAAGAGATCACATTTTAATTGGTCCACCACCCCACTATCAGGTGTATTAGTGAACACATTGCAATCTGAACAATTGGCCATATGTGAGGCGCATCTGCTTTCTCCACTTTGATATTTTGACAGTCATGCTACTTTCAGTCCATAATGAAATAGATTATATTTTTCACTTCAGATTAGATGTCAATTTATAGACTTATATGTGTAGCAACAGCGGTTTCTAATAAGTGTAAATCTCTTCTTTGTGGTCTTGATAATGTGTAAAGATACACGGGATTGAATACAAGTCTGTTGTGTTCCCCATAGCAGCTCTCACACCCCTTCAATCTCATCTGCCCTCATGATTAAGATTTGGCACCTTGGGCCACATTGTCTTCATTTGGAAATATTTCAGCAGCATTTCTGCCACTCTGAAGGGAGATGGAGATAAAGGAGGAGAAGGCGAAAAACACAGCCTGTTGTGTGAATCCTGAAGAAGGCCTTGAACCCTGCCATTCATCCCTTTCACTTCATCAGCTGAGTCTAATTGCCACAGAGGACAGGAGACCATGGGCCCGAGTGTTCCTTATCCTCTTTGGAGCTTCTGAAGCATGAAAAGAGAAATGCCTGCTTTTGATCTCTTTTTTTTTTTCTTCCAGATTTTTTTTTTTTCCCCTTCTCTTTTCTGTCCTCCCCTGCTATCCTTTCCCTCGGAGTGACACACTCCTTTCACTCCGTGCCCCCTTCTCCATCCACGCTAAATAATTATCAAGCTCCGCTTCATCAAATAATGGTGGAGATAGGAGGTCAGGGCGGAGAGGGACAGAGGTCTGGAGGGGTGGCCCGGGGACGTGGCGGAGCTCCCCAGCTCATCTCAGAGGCATGCTCCTCCAGCTCCGGCTACCTTTATGTACCTTGACCCCGGTTTTCCTCCGCCCGTCCTAATGAGACCCTCTCTCGCCGCCAGTGCAGTCCCGGCCCCGCGCTGGCAGGGTTGGAAGGCCAAAGCACAATGAGACACAGGGCCCCCCTCAGACAAGGGCGCATCTGCGCCGGCCTATTAAGCCTCGGGAAGGAGCTCATGCTTCTCAACTTCCCATAGGCGCCGCGACCAGATCTATTGACACCTACTTGTCCTTTGCGGTCAACACCTTTCAGTCGAGGAGCAGCCTCCGCACACAGGTTCTTATTAGGAGTAATTCCAGACAGCTTATTTGGAGAGGCAAAGTGCTTAACTTGGTTTTCGTAACCATGTGAGAAATGGCAGGAGAAGGGGGAATTCAGAATAATGATGATGGAAAAATTCCTTGAGACTAAGCAGATGACAAAGGCCACTCCTGCCTGAAGACAACCGCCCTTCCATTTGGATAGGATGACAATCATGCAGTGTCTGTGTGGGCACTTACACACGGCCGCCAATCACTTTTGGCGTCTCATTACTGCCACTGCTAGGCTGCCGATATTGTTGATCGATATTTCAAAACTTGGAGTTGGAAACATACTTGGACTTGGAGACTAACTAACTGAACATTGTGTCACAATGATGCATCGTACTGCAGTAATCATTGTATGTAGATTTGTGACACTAACAGTGGTAATTCCTGTGATTGAAATTCCAAACAATGACATTGTGTAAATGAAGTCATCACTAACAGTACATTACACTAGTCACATCTGTGATGTAGGTACAGTACGTCCTATAGTATTTCATATTCATTTGGTTCTACTGGATTGAGTCCATATACCTTACTTACTAAATGGACAGCAGGAAATACTGCTCAGTAGACGGCAAATAAATTACCAACAGACAAACAAGTAGACAAACAAAAACCTTTAAGCAATCATGTAAAGCACGCCTAGCACCTGAGCACCGTGAGAGAACAAAGTGAGGCTCCTGTCGGCGCATCGATCCGCTCCTGAAGGCACGCGCGTCCACAGAGCTCTGATTGCCCCCCGCACCCTCCGGACCCTCCGTCCCCCCGCACCCCGGACCCTCCTACCCGGCTCCTCTCGGAGAACGCGCTTATTGATCTATTCTCACGGCTGTGGAGTTAACTCACTGATAAAACCCGACCAAGGGCTTCCGTGGGCCTGTAAGCGTTTTGAGGGCTGCTGGGAAAATAATACAGCAAGAATAAGCACTAAGTGGAGAGACTGCAGATTCCAACACAAAAGTGCCCATCAGTCCTGCAAGAGAGGCAGCTTGACTGCTACAGGTACGGGGGTACTTGTATACAGTAATTCCTGCCAAAACAGGTACAACAATGTAACAATGTCTATCGTGTACGTGTATGGATTTAGATTGTATTGTGAACTGAATGGTTTATCCCGTTCAAAAAGTATCAGTAGCTCTTGAACATTTATGTTTGCCCAAATACAGTATGCTAAAATCAATGTCTTATTGCTTTTTGTGTGGTTGTGTCTCTGTGTGTGCTTTTGTGTCTACAGAGAGTGATTATATGTCGGTGTGTGTGTGCGTGTGTGTGTTTGTGCATTTTGCAAGTGTGTCCTGTTGTCATGTTTGTAGCATTCCATGTGGGAGGGTCTGCCGAGAAGCAAGCCATCTGTAGTGTTCTTCAGAGTGACATGTTGTAAAGCGAGATTTGAGAGTGTGGAGACTTGACTTGTCAAATCTTGGCACATAATGAGACAGAAGGGAGTGGAGACAGGAAAACGTCCAGAGATAAACAATTAGATTTGTCCCAGCGGTAAAGGCCATGGACGACAGCAGAAGTCTCAGACAAACAAAATCAATATGGCTTCCAGTAAGGACGCGCTAGGGTAGCGTGATGAAGAGGTTAACACTTATTTCTCAGATCAGGACACACAGACGAAAAGAGTCACGGCTCACCTCAAATCAATACGCCTATGAGCATGGATTGAAGCAAGCTGCATGTCACTGTACGCTCACTGTACGCACATTTCCAATACTGTACTTGATACTAACGTAGTCTAGTTCAATTCAGTAGGCTTGAGGGAAGACAAGAGAGTTCCGCTCAGCCAATTTTTTTTTTTTTTTGTAGAAACCATCTTTAAGGAGACGGCTTTTGGGAACTGCTAGTTTCACACGCCCTGATACAAACATAATGGAGCCTGATCCACAGAAGGCGTGGGTCTGTCCCAGACCGCCACAGCCCCTCTCAGGCCCTGCCCAGGCTCACAGGTCTCGTCTCTCGTCTTACCACTGTTCCTTCCCAGCATGCCTCGCAGGGGTAGAGCTGCCCGGAGGTGGGGCATCCCACAATGCGCTTGTACTGGCATTAAAGAATACAACAAAAAGATAGTGTGTGTGTGTGTGTGTGGGGGGGGGCGGGGAGGCGGGGGGTAGTTTAGTTGTGTGTGACTGCTGATAGGCCCGGGAAGTCTCCTTAGAGACTCCTAGGCGCTGACCAGAAAGGTGTGAGTCTGAGCCGTGGCCTGCCCGTCGCCTCCTCCAGACACCCCCCCCCGACCCCCGCCCCTCCCGTGGGCGCGTCTCCCTCGGCTGTGGAGCGTTTGGGATGCGGCCTGGCCACCGCCTGGGCTCCAGGGGGATCAGGGGGACCCGGAGTCACAACTCCCAGTGACCTTCAACAACCTGTCAGCCTGTCATCTTGGCCTGGGGAATTAAGAGAACTAGAAGAAGAAAAGTGTGGATGTCTGTAGAGGCTTCTTCGACTGGGCTAGCGTATGTTTGTTTGGAGAACAAAGGGGATTCTTCATCATTGGATGATACAAAGGCCTAGAAAGGGGCTGATACAAAGACCTACGTCTGTGGAGAGTGGATTGACTCACTCACTTGAATTGCTCAAACTTGCTTTGTTTATATTACCTAACTGTGGTATAAAAAAAAAAGGGAAAAAAAAGTGTTGAACATTCCAGACTGACAGTGTACTTTTGTAATTTTGGATCTGATTGTTAGAAAAATTGTTAAAAATTAAACAGCTGGGAAAGGAGAAGATGAAAACAAAGTAAATTAATATAATTAGACAGCAGTCATATTATCCCAATTCCTGTATTCTAGTTTCACTTTTTGTGTCTAAAAGCAGGCATAGTGAAATTACTATTGTGGACAGGCTCCTGGGCAGCATTTTAGCTCGTAACATTTGATTTGAAAAGGGAGAGGTACCTCAGATTTCAGTAGCACCTGTCATAATTATACAATCACACAAATGTGACTTTAAACATGACTGTAGGCTGAAGCGCTGAGCCAGTGGTTACACTTCACAATGCTGAGTACCTGAAGCACTGCCCTGTGTGTTCACTGTCCTGTACTAACCTAGCCCCCAGCAACCTAGCCCCCTAACCCCGGCATGGGACCTCATCCAGGTGCACTGAAACTGGGGACATTTTCACAGCAATTCCCCCAACTATCACCATTGATGTACAGTACACCATGTTTAACGGAAAACCTTATAATAGTGCTGTATTTGCTATCCTCAGCCATGATTCATAATTGAAAAGGAAAGTGTGTCTGTTATTGACAGTTCAGACTGAAGGCAAACAGCAAACACATTAATCTATAAGATTGTATGTAATCTTGGCTTGCTTTTTGTCTATTCTAGGTAATTGCAGATTGAGGTATCACAATACGTGATTAGCTATATCAGGTCAGAGACCCATTCAAGTTTGTCATTTTGGTAAATGCAAACGTCGATATTGCTCTAATGAAGAATTACAAAGCAGGATCAGTTAGTTTTGAGATAGCCTAGTGCCATCAAAACGCATTCCCAGGAGACACCGGTGACACAATCTGACAAACCAACACAAGCGATTCTGTGGAAAAAGCTGTGCCTTTTTTTTTTTTCTTCTTTCAGCTAAAGAGAAAGAGGAATTTGAATGGTGTGGTGGTTCTTTATGCAGAGCTGTGACGCCACGACCAGACGCTGAGAGATGGCAAGCCCTAATAATACAGAGCTGTACAATGGTTCTGACAGGCGAGCTATAAAGCAATCAGGGTCCCAGGCATTCCAAATGTCTTTAACGCCCACCCTCTAACCGTCAGAGAGATGGCTGACCGGCAGGCTGTCAATCATGGGGAATACCTGCCAGAGTCTGATCAGGGAGAACCGAGGGCACCAGTCCATCAGATCTGTTTTCACACACTAACGTTGCAGGCATAACCACAGAGACAAAAAAAACCTACAGCCTCACTCTTAATTAGGTGTGTGTGTGTGTGAGGGGGGGGGTGGGGGTGGGGGGGGTTGTTTGGTTTAAATGAGTATGGGGCGGGTCTTAGATATGGGGGTCTGGCGTGTAGAGTCCCAGTGAGACGGAGAATAACCTTTTCCCTTGAATTAGGAATCAGGCATTGATCTGGCATGTTGTTTTGTACAAGCAAGAGCTCTTACAGCGCTGCATTTCAGCTAGGGGAAAAAAAAAAAGAGTTAGGCTAGTTCATTAGCTGTCTGTAGCTCATTCCAGCAAATAGATCACTGTTATACTGTGGTTAGTTAATGGCTTTCTGGTGTTTCCTCCAGAGTCCTCCTGTCTGGAGGCTGCCTGCTGAAAAACCTGCCACTTTTTTTTTTCTCCAAGTGGGGAGTCTTGTCTTCTTCTCAGCCTCGCTAAGACAGTCCAGTCTCGTCTGTGAGCAGTCTGGCTGTATGGGCTCACTTCAGAGACCTCTCCCTCCCAGCTACATCACAGGCACCCAAAACGTGCTGATCTGACTTCCTGCTCCACTCTTGACCGGAACCATACTGGACCAGTTCTCCACAATTAAATCCCAGATATCCTTGACACAGGGTGTTTCCTCACTGGGATGGAGCAGATCTGAGGCTGGAACCAGTCACAAATGAATCTTATATTCCATATAAATAAACATTATCTTTGTGAAAAGAAGTATCGCTTTTGAAGAATTGTTATGCTCAAATCACAACTTAAAGGTACCCCGAGGAGTTTATTTTTGGTTACGAAACAGTCTCATTTTAATGTGGGTGAATCTACATTACCCACACTTGTTTATGTGTCCATTTTCGACAAATGTCGTTTCTTGTATGTAGTTTATTTTTAGATTATTATTTCGTGGTCGGGTCGTCCAGAACTTCCTTGGAATGACGAAATGATTTACTGCAGTAGCCTACGGCGCCGACAAGACGAAGAATAATTTAAATATGACCGTTACATATTGTCAAAAGTAACGTTACTAGTAAGACCTATGTAATTACCTCGTCGGTGGCCATCGTTCCGTCTTCAAAACACCTGGCTCAGGTAGCTAAGGTTTACGACAGTGCGCGGGGAGGCTCATGGGAAATGTGGTCTTTTTGGGCGGAAAACACTTTAGCTTCCCGAAACTCCTCGTAGGGCCTTTAATGAGACCACTTATGAGTTCACAAGCTATTGTTAGAACATTTAAGCATTCATTTTTGTAACCTCACCTCTGACCTTTTAGAACTCCTAAACAGGAAACAAAATTATTGCATGGAAAGCATTTTGTTATATTCTCTTTTACGATTGACTAATGCACACCAATGAAAATGTCCATTGCTTTTGGCAGTATTTGGTAACATGTTTGCTCTCTCAATGGGCCCATGTTACATACTGTTATACAGCATATTTGAAAATACGCACAGTGGATTATTATCATTCTTAAAGGTGCATGAACGAGACATTTACAAGATTTGTCAGGCAGTGATGAGTTCTGCAGAAGTGTTGTTCAAATGACCCTTAAAAGACCCTCTCCAGATTAGATCCTGGTTTAGCTGACCAGAGCTCACCTAGGGCCTAGTTGCAGCCCCTCCTACCCGAGCAAGGCTTGGTCTTCCTCACTGGTCTCTAGGGGCCTCAGCCCTCACACTGAACACAAAGTACTGTATGTGATACTGTATCCTCTGCATCTGGATGGAGGCTCCACATGGTGCTCCAATCACTCTAAGGAACCGGGGGTCACTGGGAGCTGGGGTGCAGTGGACCATTCACCACGTCTGGCCCCAGCCTCTACAGACTGGATTTCTCATCCCAGTCTCCTGTCCATACACATCAGCCTCTCCAATCGACATCGTCAAATGTCTTTTTGATGTGCTTTTTTGTGCCTTGACTAAACCCAGATGTCTAGATTTTTTTCTCTCTCCAGATTGTATCTTGCTGGCCATAACTCAAACCAGTTGAACCTTTACCAATGCCTTACTGTATTTTTTAACATACGCTATACTGTAGTAGTGTATATCTATAACATACCACTCTTCAACATACTGCTGGGCTGACATTCTGTAGCCAATTTTATAAACTTTAAAAGTAATTATAACATCAAAATGGTTTCTTCAAGAATGGCCAGACAAAAAAGTGTACTAATTTATAAATTACATCTATTTCAAGTCATTAGAGTGTAAGAAAAAATAGTGACCTCAAGACAGACTTTATCTTGCTTTACTTCATTTTAGAGGTCTGTGGTTGCCATTTAGCAGAAATAACAACAAAATAAACAACCTACTCAACTTCTCTTAATTAGCAGCTGGTACATGAACAAGAGGTCGCCTTGGCCGAAATAAGCAAACTGCCGAGGTGTTGTTGGATCCCCAAACCTTTGTGACCAATGACGTGTCATTCCTCACTCTGTCATGTTTAACTAAAACCCATCCTCATTCAAAGCAGCATCCATCAGTGTTAGTTGAGAACAATGACAGACTGCCTTCCCCCTGCACTCAGAGCATCTGGATCCTCTCTCTCTCTACTCCCCCTCTTATTTATGGTAAACAGTCTGAATAACAGCTGGGCAATGGGAATTTACAAGTTAATCAATTGTTAGTTTGGAGTCACAGAGATACCCAACCATCTGCAAGTTAATATTCATTTACATGCTAATTTTCCCACAGGAAGCATTCTATTTATTGATTTCTTCTTGAGGGACTTTATCCACACTTAAAATTATGAAATGCTTGATGAGTGTTGAACAGTTTAACCACATAAATAGAAAAGGTTGCAGTGAGTTTAAGTCTATGCGGGATAGAATGTAAAGCCCCAAGTTAAAACACATGTAGCCAATGAACTCTGTCTGTGTTAATAAAGTTCTCCACATGTTGCCTAAATAAACATAAGACTATAGGACCAATTACCCCATGATCCTGATGGCTCGTTATTGGTCCAGTGGGACGTCCCTAGAAGAGCTAGCCATCTGAAAATAAGGCATATTGAGTTTCATGTGTTGATGGCGAATCCAGGTGAGCAGTGTTTACCCTGGACGCTGGGCTTCCTGTTCATGTTGCCGTTGCCTTTTGTCTCTCCTGCCAGGTGTCTGTGCCTGTGGCCGGGTCCTGGTCCTTTGTTTCCGCCTGTTCCTGTGCAGTGTGGGAGAGGCCAGCCCAGTCACACAGAGGCCCAGCCAAGCAGGTCAGACAAGAGCACTCCACAGCACACAAACTACATACCACCAGATACTCTCGCAGGCGGTGTGAACTAAGGGTTTGATCCTGTAAAAAAACAAAAAACAAACTCGGAGACTCTACAGGACACTCACTTTTTTTCCGTTACCGCGTTTTGATCGTGTGTGATGAAATGCTATATATCACAGAAACCAGCTAACGGCGTTATGTGTGATTGAATGCCACTTCAGCTGGTTAGAGACTCTTTGAGAGAGTGGCTGTCTTCATTAGGCACTCATGTGCTCCAAGTGATTTGATATTAAATGCTGGAAAAAGTTGTCAGAGTTCTTGCATAACATTTTGAAATGTGGTGACTAGTAGATGTTCTTTGCCCAATATTTTCTCGGTGTACTGTGGCCGTGGTATTTTGGCTGCCTTGAGCCAGTGTTACGAGAGAGAGCATCAGTTACAACAGTGCTATGAGCGCTAGTATTCACCTTTAGCCATCTCTCTATCTCCGCAAGGAAACCACACTGCTTTATTTATAATCTGGCCAACCTCACTGAGTGACCCCTGGCCCGTTCCCTCACACACATCACACGGAGAGGTCACTTCCCTCCTCTGCAACTCCACCACCGCTCCAGCATTCCAACATGGCTCTAGGACAGCAGCCCAGCAAAACTCTGTGCTCCTCAAATCACAAAGAGGCCCGGATCAGAGCAGAGCTGGACCGGAGCCAGGACCTGGGCCCTGACAGAGCGGGCAGCCCATGCAGGCAGCTGGGGGCGGCCTCTAATAAGGGGGGGAGACGGTGAGATCCACCTCCTACGCCTTGCATTTTTGGATGTCAAAATCTGAGTTAGGAATTAAAAATGGTTGCTTATGCCTTGGATTTCACTAGTGTTCAGGGCTGAGCATGTTGTTTTTAACATGTCCTTGAAATGTAATACATTGATTGTAATTCTCCTGAAACTAAACAACGGCTTCCGCCTGGGTATTCTTTTGATGGTTGGTTTAATGAAATGCCATCAATGCCAATTTGCACATGCATTACTACTGTAACGATTTCAACTGTAAAAAATATTTGTATTATGTGTATTAAGTAGTCTAATTTGATGCAAATTTCTCTTGTTTCAGCCCATTATCATTGTTCAGCATGTACAGAAATGACTTTCCAGTCAACTAGACTTATGTAAGGTGTGCTTGTGTAATGAGGAATAATTAGCAGACCATGGAGGGGTAGAAGGGTTTCTACTTAAATGGCCTCTTCTAGCCTCTGAAGCTTTCAGTGATAAATCTCACACAAGCTCCCCCCCTGTATAACTAAAACCCAAACCTCATTCAACTTCACATCCATCAGTGTTTGGCTGAAAGCGATGACAAAGCACTTTCAATTACACCGGTAACTGACTCTGGAAACAGTTCATAGCTGGGTCCAGGCTTGGAGCGCGGAGGAGAGGCAGACAGGGAGGGCAGAGTAGCTGGTAGGGCATCCATTTGACTCACCCCGCCCCCCCCCCCCCGCCCCCTCCAAATAATAAAAAGGGTGGCGCGACTCGGGGACACAAGGATTGCCGTCAGCCCCGGGAAACCAAGGACAATCCACCTATTTTGTGTGCTGTCACCCCTGTAGGCTGATTAATGGTCGGGACATCCTCCCTCCGACCCACGCGGTCCATCAGCTGGGCACTAGGGACACTCTGGTGATTAGAGGCTGGAGTATCAAAGCGTCCTCAGTCAGGGCCCTTGTCTAGTACCGGAGGGCCTATCAGTACTGAATGGGTGGCAGCCAGCATAAGAGTGCCATTCTTAACCCCTGAGTACCAGAAGCTGGAAGAGCTTTTTTGAATGTTCGTACACTCATTTTTCATGTTTTCTTTTTCAACGCCCCACACACATTTGTAATTACAGTATATTATGTAGAGTGTGTGCTCTCCAAAAGTTAACATGCAAATGTTTAATTGGAGTGATTTTAGTCATAATTGCATGATCGTCTCCACCACTTTTGGCTTCCACTTTAGTGGAAATATGAAGGCTAATTCAGGATATATCTTCAAAATTAATCAGTGTAGCAAAAGTAATATAATTGAGAATGACCCAATGCAGTTTTAGTTTACTTGGTGAATAATCATAGCAAGAACAATAGTCCTAACCCACACAGCAATATTCTACCCGCAACAGTGGAAGAATATCAGTACAAACAATATGCAGTGCTGTATATCAAGAGCCCCCCCCCCCCCCCTCTTTCAAAAAGCTTTTATTATATAAACAACACAGAGTAGAATCCTCCGGAGAGACTGGTCTTTTAAAGAAGTTCTGACTCCAAACCCCTTATGAAAGGCCCACACTAACACCAGGAGTCCAGGCCCTTTGCTCACTCACTTCAGGCAATTATGACACAGAGGAGATCTTTGGCTCTTGCACTCCCCCAAAAAATAAAAAATAAATAAAAAGCATGCCTTTTCTTTCAGGCTCAGTTGTAAAAATAAGCTTCCTCTCCTCAATTGCAGTCACCTCTTACCCTTTGCAATAGCAGCAAGGATGTATCTGAACAAGCCATGGGGCAAAACAAATCACTTGTGATTTGCAGAATTATAAGGATTTTAATAGTAGCTATGTTTCTTTCTCAGATTGGTCTTTATTTCCAGGAGTCAAAGTTTTCTTGGTGCCCCAGGCTTTTAAAAACAGTAATTGGCCAACAGAGATACAGAGCATCTCCCTGAGTGATTGAATGCATTTGTTGCTGTGAACTTGAGGGTATCCCTCAAAAGATCACGGGTCCGGGTTATGGGAGCCTGTAACTTATCGAGCAGGAAACCCATTCACATCCATACTCGTCAGACTTCTATTTCTTGTGCTGTTTTGTTCAGGGAGACAACCTCTTGGTGCAACTTGAGATTTTGATTGTTAATTAGTTCTGCTTTCCAGATAACTCTGCATGAAGTAAAATGTATTATGTTGTTGAACTATAATAACTTGAATTAATGCAGAATAATTGTTATAAAAAAGAGCATGACTTGGAAAGACATCTTTGTGCTTAGCTTTATGAGTGTAGTCAATGTCAGAGAACCCGTTCTTTGAAAGAAATGCTCAGTTATAGCAAGATTCACTAGGTTTTGGGAATATGATTTTTAGTCATTGGAATCAGTTCCCACCTGGCTCTGAATCAACACTATTATCCACTCTCACTCACTCGTTTCTCTTGCTATGATCCACAAGGTCAAAACTAGTAAAATGGAATATACAAGCTACTTTCTGGTTTTTCTTTCAAGCAATGCCAAACGGAAAAAAGCACTGCTGTAGTCAGCATATCGAAGTCAACCCCTTCCCATTTTGTGTGCCTTATTTGGTTTAACAAAGTGCTACCAGATGAATGTCAATTTATGGTTTTGAAAAGAAAGTCAAACTTCTTCCTAATAAATGGCCAGTTTTTGCTTGGATGTCAGCCCCTGCCAAGAGTTTTCAGGTCTCATTTCCACCCTGATGCCTTCCCAGAACATTAACATTACACAGAGCACAGCACAAAACAAACCACTGGAGCATTGCAGGGCCTGGGCAAACCCCACTGACCAGTGGTGGTAAATCTCCACTGCAGTGTGTTTAACCAAATCCAATACCTATTCAACTGCACATCTGTCACTGCTGCAGAAAAGAGAACCAGAACAGAGTGGCTCCAATTCTGCCGTAGTGAAACTTACTCAAAGCCCGTCAACGGCAGCATTGCTCCATGCCTGGGACTTACTGCTTGAAGGACTCTCAATGAAAACCACCCTGAGGCAGCTGTCATATCTTAAGAAAGGCTAGAATCCCAAATGCATGAGGTAATGTGAGCAGCTTCCCATCCAACATGCTTACAAGGGGTCAATCAATGGCACTGTCAACCACTTTTCATAATTAGCCATCTCTTAGCTATGGAGACTGTATGAGATGGAGAAACATCCAATTCATGTAGTATTTTTGGTGTTTCCAACCACTACTTAACTTTCTGTACAATTCGGTCTTTACTATAAAACGTCACCTCAAAATCATCCGTAGCGTGCATGCACGTGGAACTCAACAGGGACATGCAGGCAGTTGTTATGTTAAGGAATCCACCAGGGAGGGTGTAATGGAGTTGGCTCCTGTACTGGTGGTCTCCTCGTTAGCTGTGAGTGTCAGGAGGACTGACAGTGCAGGTAGCTCAAATGCCACTTAAGGTTTTAGCTTCAGTGGCTTTTGGAGAGAAATGACCGTGACCTGTGCAGCCTGAGCCCACATCCCACACCCTTTCTGCCTGACAGACGCTCAATGGCAAGTGTCTGCCAGCATACTGAGAGGAGAACCCTGCCAAGCGGCCGGAGATAAAGATGATTACCACATCCCTCTCATTCTGCACACTGAAAACTGATACCTATTAACAACACTGCTGTCAACATGTTAGCATGGCAGGAGGGAATGAAAGAAAGTGTGCGCGCGTGTGTGTGTGTGTGTGTGTGTGTGTGCGTGCGCGTGTGTGTGTGTTAGAGAGAGAAGGCCTCTCTGAGGGAGAAGTCCCAAGTAGTCAGTCAGGATTAATAACTTTGAGACAAGCCTGTGCTGTTTTCAGCTGTGTCACAGTTATGGCATGACATGGAGAATGCAAGTCGATTAGCAGGCTTCTCAAGAGTAGAGCTTTTAGTAGGAATTATTTTTTGGGGGGGGGGGGGGGGGGTTCCATCTTGTATGCCTCGATGTGAAGATTTACCAAGAAAATTATGTCTTTATTCATCACTTCGAGTGTGAAAATCTGCACAGTTTTCCTGTCACTTAAAACCTATACACCGTGCAGAAGATGCATGCAGTTCTCATCAATGAGAATTATAATTTTATTGTTTTAAGATACTTTTCCAACTGTGCCACATTGGATACTGACATTTAAGTGAAATGATAGTGAAGTGAAGTGACAAAAACACAGCAGAGATATATACTTTTCTAATTGTAGCAAAGGGGGAGTGGAAGCAGCATGGGGTACCTCAGATCATCAGTAATTAGGGTACTGTATCACTGCTTGTAATTACAAAAGATTTTGATTGTCTCATCTTCGCATCGGCAGAAGGCCCCATTCTAGCCACTGTCTTAATACACATTTGTTTATTGGATTGGGGAAGACAATTATGATAATCTGTATCCCAGCGGGGAACATTTCTGTTGAAGACAAGAAAAGGGACCTGCTAACTAGACAAAATACTCTAGATCCTTGAAAAGAAATTAAAGTGATTGTTATCATCTTTTTTGGCATTAATTTCAACAACATGAAGATGAAACTTTTTAGAATTACTGTATTGAATCTGTTAGCTAAATCCTCATGTCAATTATACTTATCCACCTACACACTTAACATGTATGTTATTGCCGAGTGAATAAAGTCTTAATTAAAGCTGACTAAAGGGGCATTTCGCTTGTTTTTAGTAGAAGTGTGCAGTTGTTTCTAACTGTAATCCAAGTACTTCTGATAATCAGCCTGTCAAGTTGAGCTCTGGCTAGCTACTATATGTAGATGCTATGTTGTAGCCCTCATGTTTTCCGCAGCGAGGAGAAGTGTCTGGATTACAAACAGAAACGGCATCCTTCTACTATACTCGCACTAAAAAAAAAAACAAGCTAAATGTACTACTACTGTTCAATTTCACTTTGATTACTCCTCTGGGTAAAAATAGGGACAAATGAAAACAGTTTGTTTTTCTGGAACTTTGTAGAGCAAAGATGGGTCAAAATCAATTTACGAGAAGAAGCAATGGAAACAAACATGAGTGCTAGTTTCAGTCAACATCATAAGACTTACAGGGAGACCACCAAGCCCAAGAAGCACTTTATTAGCCAGCAGAGGGGGTCAGGAGGACCAGCCCCATCATTGATTGAGGTTGGAGGATGCTTCCACAGCTGCACTTTCTCTAAATTTCTAAGAGTAAATATGCACCTTTGAAGTGGGGGGTGCCCAGGAGCACTCCTCTGCCCAGATTGTGTGGGTTTCTGTGGGGAGCTGTAGTTACGGGAAAGATCAATGGACAGGGCATTAGGGGGAAGAGTGCACTACTCTGTCCAACCCTCCAGCATTCAACACAACAGAGCAGCTCCTAGACAGCCAGTGTTATTGAGCCCTGGGTGCTTTAGTGAGAATATAAATATTTCCACAATTCCTGTTCTCCCTGGTACAGTTTAATTATGTCTTGGTAAATACAGTATTTGGAAGCTTTATTTTGTTGCAACATTTTCAGGTGACCTTTGTGATCTTTAACTGACCCCATACGATTACAATTTCATAACTTAGCTGACTTTTGGTTTTGTTCTGTTTTTAATTACCTTGCTCAACAGTAGGCAATGGTTGTCAAGTGGCTGGGCCCGGTCTTGAAACCTTTCAGTCATCGGTCAGATGCACTAATGACTGGGTTACCACCCCAATAGTGGGAGTTACCTGTATGATGATTACTACCGTACCACTATTATTACAACTTATGCTACTACTATATTTTCATCATATAATGCAGATATGACAATCTAACTTGATAAAGCCTTGAATGTAGTTTTTCAATAAATACTTACCATACAAAGTAGAGGTCGACCGATTAATCCGTTTTGCCGATTATTCGGTTTTGCCTATTAATCGGCACAGATAGGATATTTAAACTATCATATCGGCTGAACTAGGCTCCGATAGTGGTTGATGCCTATTGTAAATAGACCACATTCAAACATATTCAGACCATATTCAAACTTACTTACTAATCCACCAAATCACACTTAAGGATGTTCTGTTACATTTTTATCATTAGCTATATTGAATTAATTGACAAGGATCTGGACCACAGCCACCTATCAACTGATGAAAAGGAGTAGGCAACTTCATTTGAACTTGATTGAAGACAAAAATGAAGACATATCATTGGCTTTAATTTTCACTTTTTATTTTTTATATTTTTTTGCTGTCGGATGATTAATCAGCTATTGGCTTTTTCCTGCTCCAAACTATCATTATTATATTAGCCTTTAAAAATCCACTATTGGTCAACCTCTAATACAAAGTGAACTGAGATCAGTTCCAAAGTGTGTTTAATGATCAATACAAATCTAGGTTGATAAATGCTTAATGAAGCCAAGAAATAACGTCTGTATTCAACCAAAATATTGAAATTGTGTGTTTGGAAATCAATGGCCTTTCCATCATTGTTTCCACATACAAGGTACATTTTGCACTGTTACTCTATTTACTATTTAAAAAACTTTATAAGTTTCAGGTGAGATTTGATCACAAAATGCCTTTACTGCACTTAAAAGGTATCATCCCTAGACGCTACGTCTGACTGAAAGACTCCTCTGTCCACTTTGTCAAAGTGTGGAAAAACCCATATCCTGCTTACAATGTTGTGCTGTGGGGGGTTGGGCGCGCTTGTGGCATCTTTTAAGTGCATTACATTTGTGCTGAATATACAGCTTTTATATTGTGGTTTGTTAGGACCTTGGAAAAGCCTTTTGGGGTAGCCACCACTGGATGAAGATAATCTTCTCAGAGCAGCGGTGGCATGAAGTGATAAGTGGGCATGGGTTTTTAAAGCCTCCCCTACAGTATCACTAATCCCATAGAATGTGCTTCTCCAATTCACACCCACACATGTCAAACTGCATTCATTCAATTTCAGTTTTTTCATCTGTGTATCTGTGTAGTAGCCTATACACAAGTATCTAGTAGCGATGTACCAGACAGGTTTAAGCATTCTCTTTACACATGTGCTGTCATCTTCTGTGAAAACAATACCGTAAATACTGTGACCATCGATGGTTAAAGGACAACATCTGTCCATGTTCACATAGCATTTGTGTCTTTTGGGTCTCGTGCTCCCAGGTGTCACCAGACAGGGAGAACTAGCCAGAGAGAGTTAACATTTACAACCCCCGTCACACTCAACAAAACCCTGTGTCATTCAAGCTCAGCTTGTGTGGCAGGCTTGGCATTAATGCAGACATTGACATCTTCCGGCCGTGTGTTCATCTGATGGCAACGCTAAGCAACTGGAGCCAATATTCACCACATGGAGCCATTACATTCAGCCTTAAACAAGAGTGTCTGGCAACTGGTGAAAGCCATATTCTGTTCATGGAATTTATCTTTTATCAGTTGGTAGCAAGTATGCACCAGTGGCCATAGTTGTTTTGGTACCTCGAGTGTGATATTGCTGCTGCTGCTGCTGCATGGTATGCACAAAGACATTTTTTATTGAATAAGATATTACTCAGTGTTATCAATATCCAAGGACACAGGCAGACTGGTAAAAGATAGAAACATATTTCACAGGTGTTTAGATCAAAGTGGAGCAGGAGTCCGACATACAGTGGGAAGCATGACTACTCTCTGTTGACAAGAGTCTTCAGCGGACGGCTTCCAACAAAGGCCGTTTACATATTTAGACTGCAGCGTTTTGCTCAATTAACTGTCTGACATTTTCCCCAGGACTCTAGAAATCACAGAAAGGCATGCCTATCCGTAATGGAACCTTCAAGGTAGTTGGATGACTAGATTATTTTCTTTTCTTCATCATCTGTTAATAATCTAATTTATTTTAAAATGTACTGTATAATTCCATACCAATAATACGGTATTCCATACTCATTCTCTGCTTACAAGCCTTCAAGAGAAAATATCAACACTGTCTTACTGCAATAATTCATGCAAACGTGTTATTTGAAAAAGACAATCACTAATGCAGGGAAATGTGTGCTAAAAATAAATTTAGGCTGAAAACAATTGTTTCGAAAAAACAGTACAGCTTTCTGGCCTCGTTCTATGGAATGTACACAATGCATAATTCCATGTACAATACACCATATTCAGCAAATAATTCCTATATGAGCCTTTATGTGATAGAGGATGATGATGGGTTCGTGAAGTGGACAGAGCTATCTTTAGAGGATTGATTTCCCATACTGCCATGCAGTTGGCTGCATTTATATTCCATGCCTGTGGCTCCATGACCCCTGGTTCTCCTTTGATGTGGCAGGCAGAAGTACAAACCAGGCTGAGGCAGAGAGATGAGGCAGAGGGATAGCAAAGGGTGAAACAGTCTGCGATGAAGAGTGGGTGGGTGGGTGGGGAGGGGATCCTTCTTTCGGAGCAGGTTTCTGGGAGAGATGAGATGATGGAATGGGGGAGTGCAGAAGAGGTACTGTAGGAGTTTGCAGGGAGCAACGTGAACCAATGAAGCCATCATCTGACAGATCTATGAGAGTTAATGCTGGCGTGTGGTTGTGAGGGGAGGGGCTTGGCCGGGGGGGGGGTTTGGTTGAGGGCACGGCGGTGGCGCGAGCTGATAGAGACGTCAGCGCCGCTTCAGTAATCTCACGACGCCTGGGCACAGCGAGAGTCCATCTTGGGGCCCTGGAGAGAAGCGGCATGATGGGGCGGACCACCCTGACGACAGTAGCGGGGGGGGGGGGGGGGGGGGGGCAGGCAGGACGGACAAATCAAAGCAGGGAGGAGTAATTTTTGAGAAATTACAGAAATCTCCATGGAAATTAGCATGAAACACTTTCTAATCTCCTGCTTTTCACCACGGACGATAGGGGTCAGCGCTTCAAGTTCTCCAGCCCTCGCGCTCTCTTTCTCTCGCGCTCCATCCCTAATTTCATTATTCCCTCTTGATTTTTTCCCTCAGCTTTTTATGTACTTCATTTTACAGACTCTCCGATAAAGCCCCTCCCTTCGCCCATATTGTTCAACCCATCGTTTGTCTGAACCCTTTTTATCGACCACAATTAAACGTTTAGAATTGAAAGGCAAAATCAAGGGAGAGCCTAGCCGTGCCCTCAGTGTGACACGGGATCAAGCTGCTGGGTGCTTTGGAGGCTAGGACCGGGGTGAATCCCCCAAGATGTGTCCTCTGCACTCTTCCTTCAGCACAGAGCCATCAATGGCTCTCGTTGTTCTGTTGTCTGTGTTTGTCAGACTTCAGGGTGCTGCTCGTGAGAATGGGAGGGGTGAGGCACCCCTAGGCGTAGCCATGCTGTTCTAGATGAACAAGAGCATTAACACCAATGGTGGCACCTCACACCACCTTTCTGTTAACAACAGTCTTCAGTTACAAAGATAAGGCAAATATTGTAACAATTAATACATAGAGTACATTTTCAACTGTCAAATATTGGCTATTTTCTATAAACAAAAGAACATTGTTTCAGAAATAAATGCAACCAACTGACATTTCCACCAAGCTTTTTACTGTGGAAAATGATGTGTTTGCATAGAAACCTATGACAGTTATGAAATGTTTAACATTTCTGTTTTGCTATTGTTAACTCAATTGAGTTTGGTTGTTCAACATGGCATAATGTGGACATTGAATTATACATTAATCAGTCTGCTAAAAGCTGAGGAATAATCAGAATAATTTTCAGCTCTTGATGAGAACTTAAATGATATGAGAAGCGGGTCATCAGCTACTGTATGGTTGACAATCATCTGTGTGACAGTACAGTTTCGGCATAAAATGTACTAGTCGGCTTCATCTCAAGTCTATAATCTACTGTATCATAATCTATAATCATATCACAAAGGAATATACTGAATCTATAACCCTTTTTTTTAAGGGAGGAAACGGTACATTTATTTGTACATTGGTACCGTTTCCTTTGGTCAAAAAGTTTAGTCAAAGGAAGTTTGAGTGCCCCTGGTCTTCCTGATCCAGGAGAGACTGTCCCCTTCCATTGTCCTATCAACACAGTGCTGGCCGTGTCTGGCGGAGTACAGGAGCTAGGCAGGTAGCCTGGCTTTGTAAGGATGCCAAATTGCACAAATGTCGGTATTTCCCCTATGGGCATGAGATGATGGTTCCAAGAAAAATAATATTGAACAAACTGAACATTTTGACAGAAATTTATGAATTGTTACTTCATGTACATATCAATTTTTACAGGTGACGGCACAGTTGTTCAGCACATTTATTTATTTTTCCATGGAAAACCTCTGTGAGCTTTGTATCAACCCCTCAACAGATACAGTGCCAACAAAACTATATAAAACAGGGTGTCTAAAATGATGCATCAGCATTTAAAGATGGTGTATTTAAAGAAGAAAAACCCAGCTGGTTGAGTGTAGTGCATTTAAAACTACTTTCCCAGCCAACTGCTTGACTATTGGGAGATAGGCAAAACTAACTACAAGCCAGCAAATTCAATTCAGATGAACCCAAAGGGATTAGGGTATCTTGGAGCTGTACAACAAACAAGCTCAATTGAAGAACTTTAATTGGGCTGAATTTCTTTACTTTTAAGACAATGTTGACTGAATGTGTTCATAATGTTGATATTTTGAATTCTAACTCATAAATAGGGAAGATCACTTTGTCATCTCCATTCCCTTATCCCATCAATTAACGATTATAAGAAATATTTATATATTCCATTATTAGGAGAAGTTATACATTAATGACATTAGCTTTGGAACTGACAAAATGACACTTGTATGAGTTGATTCATAAAGGAAGATCTAGAATAACATTTGTGGAAAGTTAATTGGAGAGGCTTGCAGACTCGGCACATTGCAGTGACAAGCAGCAGAAATGTGTGTGTCAGATATAGAAACCTCTCTAACCCCTAGCAAAACCTTTTCCATTCCAAGAATGTGGCCCCTAATTAAGCTGTATGCTGGAATTCTGCCTACAGTACATTTCAAGAACCCCCATATAAGTAAAATTGTGCTAATTGCACCTAGTGAAAACTGGTACTGTATTACCACCTTAATTACAACCAGCAGTAGGCCTACTTAATGTTTTCAGTGTTGTCAACAGGCATCTCCCACACATGTCTTTTAGTTGTACAGTATGTTCATTTTAAACCTCTGGCTTTAGTATGACAAATATTTTTCATTTAAAAAAGACAAACATTTTCATACATATGGCATATAGCTATAACTATTCACCAGTAACATGCCATTCATGTGCATATTTGTTGGAAGGACCCAAATTATTGATAATGCAAAAATATATACTAGATTTATTTTTTGTTTTAAAACGGTTTTCAGAAACATGAAATAACATAAAAATTACATTTGTCTCCATGGAATTGCCTTTATTTCTCATGAATTTGTTTTATTTGTATTATGCTTTAAATGCATTATGAAAAAAAAACTACCAGTATCGTAAAGATATGATATTGGACATTTATCCAAGATAGTAAGCGCAATTGTCAGGGTCTTGACATTGAGTCTACCTGTTTCCACTTGCGGTTCTACTGGTAATAGATAGATGGCACTGCATCCAAGGTAGAGCAAAGGGTCTTTCTACAGTCTTTCTGGGTCTTACTCTCATTATCCATCCCAAAATTAACCTGTCAATTTATCAATCAACACCATCTTGAGTTTCTGCCTCCTGTTTGGCGGCTAGCGTCAGCGACTCAGCCACACAGATAACCAGGAGGTGCGTGTTTGTTAGTGTAGTGAATGAGTGTATTATCACTTAAATGACTGCTATGAATCACAATCACTGCTGGGCTGTTGATAAGAGGGAAATAACAAGCCACAGGGTTTTAAAAGTATATATGTCTATTTACTCTTTCTTTTGAGAAAATAAGGTCAGAGCAAATGGGCAGCATTGCTATTTGGTTTGAGAACGGAGTTTCTTTAAATGCAGTGAATGTAATCTGTCTAATACAGAAATGTTTATTGTTTGGAAAACATATTTAAGTGGGATAGTTCCCCTCCAGTAACTCCTCATAACCCCTGTAAAAATATATTTAGAAAAGATTTGGACAGACATGTAATACAGTACATGTATTTACTATTCAGATGTTGCAGTATTCTAAATATAGGCCTACATGTAAAATGGTTTACTGGTCATTTATTGTATTTTATTTTATTATAACAATATTGTATTATTGTTATTATCATTGTTATTGTTATTATTATTATTATTATTAGTAGTAGTAGTAGTAGTAGTAGTAGTAGTAGAACAGTAGTAGTAGTAGTGTTAGTAGTAGTAGTGTTAGTAGTAGTAGTAGTAGTAGTAGTAGTAGTATTACCAACTCCTTTGTTTGCATGCTATAGGAGCTAGGGATAGACAAATAATTAGTCAAACAGCAAATGCAATGCACAGTTCTAAGCTCTGAAAATACATGAACAAATAGACAAGGCTGGGAAAAATAAGCCTAGGATGAAAATACACTTCACAGAGACATTTTAAAGCCGCCTAAATCTTGACTAGCTTTATTAATCTCAAACATATTATTTGAAAATATTATTCATTTGGTTTGCTCCTCTCTATTTTTAAGTTGAAGGTACATCAGTTCTTGGAAATAATCTTAAAAGACGAAGATGGTAATATCTGTTTGCTCGCTCAGCATGCTACCACCATAATAAGCACTGGGGCATTTCTTTATCTCTAAATGGGTAATAATGTGATAAGCTAAACTAGACCCTCAAAAACCCTACCAAGTGCACACGCAGCTGCGAGACCTCAATTGCTTCGGTTCATTCTGCTTTCATTTTTTTTGCTGGTATTTTCTTCTTGTCAGTTCAGGTTATTAGCCTCTACATGACTGCATAGTCTGGAATAGGAGGGAGGGCCAGATACAGTAGGTCTGAATAGGAGGGAGGGCCAGAGTTCTCTTCTTTTCCTCTTTTTTGCTTCAATTGTTGTTATTTACAAATTACTTTATTGTTGAAGTTCCGAAGAGGAGGGGGCGCTAGCGAGAAAAAATGGTGGCGGGTATTTTAACAGGCTGACAAAAAAAGAAGAGAGAAAAAGGAACACATCTGGTAATTAGTTTCAGCAAGCTTAGCCTAATGATGTAAGCAGATTACTTTCCAACAGAGTGGCAGAGAGGCATAGAGAGCGCTTCTTTTAGGAGCCTTTTATCTAAGTCCCATGACTTGAGACAGAGCCCACTGCAATGCAACCAGGCCGAGAAATATCAGACCAACTCTTTGTAAGGTGAAACATGCCACCTCATACCAGTCTCTTCATCTCTCCGTTAGGTGCGTACAGTACTGTACATGAAGGGGTTTTCGGTCGGTAAAATGCTTGGCAAGTGATACTGAGCTGATGCTGTTGGACTAGTTTTATTCAGACAGGTTGGTGAGGGGGAAGCCCCGGTATTATTGTCCCTCTGCGTCTTGCTGACTGCCAGGGGTGGGATGAGAGCCACGCGGGGTTGTGGGTGCCGCCTGGCTGGCCCCTGGCCCAGGACGCCCCCCCCCCCTCGGGGAGCGGAGATCAGCAGTGTGCACAGAATGAAAGCAGGAGAGGGCAGGGACCCTGGCGGGATGAAGGACATCAGCGCTCAGGCGGTGTGTGGAGGAGACTGCGGATGAAACACAACATTAAGACCAATTTAGAGACTTGCTCTTAATTTCAGCAGGACTGATCGATCCTGACAGGGAGGGCATCGTACTGCCCGCCTGATCACTTAAACCACTGGCCCCTGTCGTATTGCTTAATGTCATGTCATTGGCTATCATTGCTGGACGAACAGTGAGCTAATGGATTAGGGTTCAATTACTACTTGTAGGATTACCCTTTATTTTTTAAACTTCAATAATCAATGTGGATTTTGATGGTAATGTCATAATGCAATCTCACAATTGCATTCTCTACTTCTTCTTTTCTAAGCAGTACCTAATCCAGGGTGAAACCCAGTGAGACTAGCTGTCTTGTTGGTTTATTGATTTTTTTTTTTCTCCCTTGCTCGGAGAACGTGGGACAGAAACTCGAGAACGGAGGTGCCAAAAGAGGGCAGACGCAGGCCCCGTACTTCACCCTGGGGCTCTGTACCTCACCCTGGGGTTCTGTACCTCACCCTGGGGCTCTGTCCGCACAGCTAGCACGCACACATTTTCTAGCATGTGGCCTGTGTGTTTTGCTCATGAGTGTGCCGTATTGTCCACGGTGAAACTATTCTAATACGAGGTTATCGAGTGGTTGTATGTCGCAGTGAGGACCTGTGGCGGAGTTTTTTTTTCCTGCTCTCCTCAGACGTGTGTCAGCAGAGCATTACTACTGTACTGTGGCTCGCTGGGCTGGGCTGACATTTTACACACCATCTATTTATTACGCGGGATGTTCATTGAAGCAGCTCGGGTTAAGTACATTGCTCAGTGTCTCACTGGAGAGATTGAACCTGCAGCCCTGTAGCGCCAAGTTCAGTTTCCTAACCACAACCAGTCCGCCCCTGTGAAGGATGGGGCCTCAGGAAGAGTGGGGCTATGTATACCACACCGACAGTGATCTATTCCGTGTCTGATATCATGTTGCTCCATGTCAATGACTGATGTTACCAGCATCCCTTGCCTCACGATTAGATCCATGACTGTGCCTCCGATTCCGTTATATAAAATCAGATCTGTTCTTTTAACTCTTGAGATGCTGGATTGGTAGGTCTACAAAAGGGAGAAAAAAAGTGGTTATTTTATGGAATGATATTGTTCTATAGCGTAGTGGGAGCAGTGTCATTCCACCTTTGACAAATGTGTTTCATCTGAACTGGTGACATGTCCACAGTAAATGGATTACATGCTAAAATGGAAGTTAAGTACGTCACAATGCATGAAGACATCTGCTAAGCACATTTGCATGTAATGATACATAATGCAATAAAAAGAATGGGTGCCAACATACAGTATACAATATATCTCATCAGAACCATCTGGGGCCTTTATTACAAACATCCACCTGTGTTTTTAACAGGAAAGGCTTTGGTCAATAGAGAGCATGCAATTATGTCCAGATTCAGTCATATCTTTGTTCAAAGGTACAGTACACAGTGTTAACCTATTAATAATACTTTGCTTGAATTTCGACAATCATATCTCAATATGTTTCTTCTAAAATGTAGGGGAATGTACTGACTATTGGACAGCATACATAGAGGGAACCTTCGTTCCAATAATATATAATACCTGGAACGCAAATACACAGATTATAAAAATCTGAAATACAGTATAATTGACTCCTACTGCAACTATGCTTTAGAAACTCGATTGCACCCCTTATTGTGGAAGTAAACTAGTAGGCTACCTCTAATGGTTTGCTTACCTTCAGGGGCTTTCTGTGCCACCAGCTGAGGTGTTAATACAAATATTGCAGATAATTTGTGAGCTAACCTGTTGTAAGCATCCATTCCCAAAAGTGTGACTGGCAGGTTGGGGAAACATGGAAGGTCTAATTAGATATTTGCAGTCACATCCCCCTGCCTTACAGCAGCAGCCTGAGACATTAGGACTTGAGGATGGATATTTCAGGAGATACGCTGTGATGTGTCTCAGATTAGAGAGCTCACATCTCTTCTCAAATGATAGGCTTGTCTATGAATACGAGAAATCGACTTTCAGTGGTTACAATTAAATCTGAGAAGACAAATCACTGCAGCTTCATGGAGGCAATTATTTTTAAAAAGAAAAAGAAAAAAAGGGCTCCTCGCTTTGAAATAACCCCTTGGTATAACCTCTTTATTTTCTTTTAAATAAAAATAGAGGGGAAATTAATAAATTTTAAGCTCCACCCCTGCCTCCTCCCCATTTTGTAATCAGGGGCAGTTTGGCAGCACAACATAATTAGTTTGCACGCCAGATTTCCCATGAGCCCCAGCCCAGCTCAAAGCCAATCCCCTCCTCCTCCGTAGCCCAGAGAGTTAGCACCTACTTCTCTCTGGTTCCCCCAAGGCTGGCCATGGAGTCAGTGTGCCCTCAAAAACATTACCATTGAAGGCTCCAGTGCCTGAGGCTGATATGGGTGAAACTTCAGATGGCAGATGGCACAGGAGAGGAAAAAAAGAGCATATCTTTAAGGTGGAACTGCCAGACAAAAGTAGAACATCGCAGGATCCAAGAGCTACTGTAGGACTGTACAGTAAAGCACAAGCGCTATTTGATTAAAACAAAAACATTATGTCAATGTTATTTTATCGTTACCAATAAATGTTGTCCTGCGGCAGAGTAATGTTATACACTATTCTTATTGAAGCAAAGTTCAGTTCAGGGCTTACAACAATAAGTGACTTAAATGTTTGTTAGTCTGTAAACAAATGCACCCAGTGTAAGTGTCTGAACTTCTGCTGAGCTTACCTCCACGACACTGCATGTGGGCAGGAGGACGGGGTCCTTTGCTCAGGGCATCCTATCTCTGATGGGGGAATTACAGTACTATACATCGGCAATTATGTAGTCTATTTCACAATAGTGTGACAAAAATACTCTACCCATGGGCATTAGCTAGTATTTTCCTTCTCCAAACCTCTCCCAACTTCTCTTTCCATCAGGGCTATTATGAGGTGTTGTATGCATCTGAACTACCCCTACTCTCTTGTCAGTCAACAGCAAGAAGTGACCTGGCAGTTTTTTAATGCCACTGGGCCCATCTGGGAGGGAGACCCTTTTCATTTGACATACTTGGCTGCTTGTCGCCTCACCATAATGGGTGCGCTCAACAAGCTCTGAAGCAATAGCCAATTAAATGCCTTGAAGGGGCTGCCCTGAGGCTTTGCATGAAAGGCTTCAGGTGTGAAATGCTTGTTTTTGGAGAGCGCTGCGAATGTTGGCGGCTTTCAAGTTTGCCATCGCCACCGCAGGCTTCTCTCGCAGCCCACCCCTGCAGCCCTTCTCATGAGGAGGAGCCGGGGCAGGGTAGGGGTGATGGCCAAGAGAACACCACTTAAGTGCAATTTTCTATTCACAGTTTCAAACCTGTGCACTCTGTTTTTTTGTTTTTTTTTCCTCCTCTGGTGACGGGTAAGAGCGAACAGAGTTTCAGATGACGCAGACAATAGCTTTTTATCACACAACGGGGAGATGAGGGGAGTCTGAAGGGCAGGCCGGGAGAGATATGGGTGAGGGGAAAGGGGTCTGTGTGAATGTGAACGTGAATGGCGCGGGGGGGATGGGGGGGGTAGGTGGGTAGGGACAGACTAAAAAGGAGATGGATTGTTTGCTAATTGTGGCCATTTCTGACCAGAACATGGCAAGTTCAAGGACTACTCTAAAGCTTTAAAGAATGGAAAAAAAAAGAGTTGGATGAAATTGTGAGGCAGGCTTACGTTTGAGAAATTTTGTTTTCAGTCCCACTAAAGTAAAGGAGACAGTCCTTTGGAAAATAAAATCAGGTTTATTTTCCAGGTTTAATGATAAGTAATTGAATGAAATAGCATTGATTCTCTAATCATACAGTATGATATCATTCCTATTTTGTATTGTTGAAGAACTATAATATAAGTTCATGTTATCGGGTAGATTTGCAAAAGCTACCTGTTCAGATTAAATAAACAGAGCAATAGTGGGAATACATTTCACATATATGCATTTCCCTTAACTAGAATTTGAGCAACAGCCTGAGATCAGCGAGAAGAAACATTTAAAGCTGCCCACGGTGATAGAGAGGGGATAAAGCAGGAGGATATTAATCTCATTAGGATCATATATCACTGCGGTGTCAGATGAGGAGGCAAACGCATGGGCGCCTGTTTATCTGAGCTAAGCTGTGTGGTTTACCTAGCCATTGCTCAGGGCACATATTGCCACTAATAAATTGGTTAAGTCTGAGCACAGTGATTGTAATGAAGTTAAGGGAGCGGTCCACTTCTGCTCTCTCCACTACCCCCAGACACTCTCACATCCCTCTTTTATCTGCCCAGGTCCGGAGAGCCCCTTCCAGAAGACGAAGAGGGGAGAAATCAAAATAAATGGAGTCCATTAAAAGCAGCAATGCATCAACTGCTTGATAAAGTGATTAATAAACAGGATGGGAAAGTGATTGATTAAAGCATTTAATCAAACTGTTAAACAGACGTTATTGGCAATGATGCATAAACTCTTTATGTGGCTCCAAGGTGTAAAATGGCCCTAAATCTAGAACCTTCCTCTCTCGTAGTGGATTGTTATGTTAGGCCTAAAAGTATGACATTTTTTATTTTATTTTATTATTATTATTTTTATTTATTTATTATTTTTTCTAAATGCTCAGTCTTCATCAAATACAAAGTACAACACCCTTTTATCATCTTATAATAGTGGCCTAAGTGGGAGTAGAGGGAAATCTTAAATGTGCCTAGATACACTTGTCTAACAGGTCTAACAGTTGCCATCAATTACCAAATTGCATGACACTTTGGGGATAGTGGGTAAGTAGGCACTGAAATCAACAACATTTGTAAGACTTAACTGTCATTCAAGTCCACTAATGCATAAGGAACATGCATAGTGAATAATGATTGATGTGCCAAGCTGAGTAAAGCTCAGCTTTGTTGTATATATAACATTAAGATTGAGATTTTATGGATGTTATAATTATCAGGAATGAATGAACCCTCACACTATGTCTGGCAAAAGGATAGACCAGACAAATTGAATACTGTGCTCTTAAGAGACCAAGCATAAAAACCTTGGATTGGCACACTGCCAAAGTGCATAGCTTAGAGCTGTATTTGTAATATTCTGTATTTCATTTCATTTCATTTCAAACCTTTATGTATACATGTAAAGCACTGAGGTTTCCCTCATTTAGAGCGTTGATGAGTTCACACAGATACACAAATAACAACAGAACAAATACAATATACAATAATAATAATAATAATAATAAACAGCTACAGGTCGAAGTACAAATGCCAAGAGCCATGGCTTTAAACTCTTTGAATGAAGGAAGTAGCAGTACCAGGTACACCTCAAGCTTTAGAGTCTGTTGTACAGTATTCCAGGTATAAGGAGCATCATGGAAAAAAGCAGATCTACCGAGTTCAGAATGCACTCGAGGAACCCTGAAAACAAACCGATCGTTTGATCGGGTCTGGTAGGTACCAAGGCTCCAGTCCAACAGAGATGAAATGTATGGTGGAAGTTTACCAAAAATGGCTTTGAAAATAAACAAAAACCAGTGATAGTTACATATATCCATGATCTGATGGAGAAGAGCATTTGAAATTATTCCTGGACTCAGACATTTTATTTCTTCTCAGAAGTGAGCTATTGTACCATTTGAGCTTTGGGCTATCCAAGTAATGAAATGGCAGATGTATCCCTAGAGCTGTTTCTTTACACTTACTGTACAACATAATACTGTACAGATTAATGCACAATTGCATCCCAAAGCAGGCATTATACTTTGAAATAACGCAACACATACTGTATGAATTGAATAATAAAAATAACTTAAGTCAGCAACCCTTATGCAGTCTGCTGGGTTCTTGTTACAACCCATTGATTCTTTATGGACCACACCTGTAAAAGCTGTGTGTGTGTCAGACCCCTATTGCTTGGCCAGGGCAAGTTCTATGCCTGTTGATGTGAATGTGAGCAAGACAAGCACAGGTAGGAGTGGGCAGGGCACCATCTCTGAGAATATTTGGCTAGAGAGCATCTCAGGGCTTCTCCCTGAACTCTGCTTAGCAACAGGCCTTCACCCAACAATGTGACCAAGGCCAGGGAAGTGCCAGCTCGGCAAAAATGGCACGCTGGATTTCTGATGTGGGCTAATTTCACTGACAGCCCCGTCAAAGCCACCATCTGCAGACCCGCATCCCAAGTCCTGTGTCTGTGCCAGACAACCGTTCAGTCTGCCAGGGGTGAAATGGTGGTAGGTAAGTCAACCTCAAGTGTTTCAAACAGAGGCTGTAGACACAACAATACACATGGCCTGACACTCAGAACATGCCCAGAATCCATCCATCCATCCATCCATCCATACACACACACGCACATGTACACACACACACACACACACACACACACACACACACACACACACACACACACACACACGCACACAGGATCAGTCACAATACAATTATGATTCTATCTGTATGCAATTGGCAATGTAATGTAGAGAAAAACATAATTTTCCTTTTTAATTGATTTGTTTTTGAGTCATAAAAACCAGGTGAGACAGTCAAGTGCACATTGAAGATGCTTGATATGGTTTGTGGAAATTCATCGGAAGTTTTCTGCGAACGACTGGGCGTCAAACGAACAAAGAGAAATGAGTTGTTAATTATGTAAATGGTGGAGTGCGGGAAGCTGGTAGGTTGCGGGAACTCTGTCATTTCAAAGAGTGTGGTAGAGTGTGATAGTGTGGCAGTCTGGCAAGCTACTCTTGATGTAATGACAGGTCAATTTGACTGGCTTTGTGTGCCGGACCCTGCTTCTTTTCTCCTGCTCTGGTGTGGCAGTCCTCCCCCCACCCCCCCCAACCTCTTCCTCCCGTTCCCTGGACTTTGATTTCTCCTTTGTTCTATTGGCTCCTCTCCTGACACCTCCCAAGAATAAGAGATGCCACGCAACCATGACCCTTTCACACCACAGAGATGACCTTTGTCTCTTCCACGCATGACCTCCGACCTGGGAGTTGACAGCTTGATTAATTGCGGAATGTTATGATTTATGAGTATCTTCTCAGCATGATTAACAAGGCAACAGGTGGCACAACCAAGCAGCGACGAAGAACATTTCAGAGAGAGGGAGGGAAACAATGCAAGGGATTATATTTAGGAGCTAGGTTTTGTCCTACAACGGCTCCCACTTTGGTTTGGCCATACATCATCTTGACTTTTTTGTATGCCACTGCAGTCTGGATATCACAGCTACTATATGCGGAAAGGTTTCTTTTAAGGTTCTCTATAGAATGACGCATAAGCAGGAGTCACATTCATTAATCATCTTAATAGTGTCCAACTCGTCAACTTAGTCAGAGGCGAATGGTTTATTGTATATTGAAAAAGGTTAACTCTTTGTGATTTAATATACTGTATGCATGTTATTGAAATATAATACTTGTTCATTAAAGTAAATGATAGTATTTAGTTTTTATTGGGTTGGAATTAGGTAAATTGAAAATCAGAAGAATCCAGTCAGAATGTCTTTTTCCTGACAGAAAGTCAGAATCTTTTTCTTCCTGACAGAAAGTTTGAACTTGCTAACTTATCTGCGTTGAATACAACTCCACTAGGACAAAATCTAAGAGACATGGCTCCCCTAAACTATCATTACACTAGACCAAGTGTCACTGCATGCCCCTGAGCAGCGATGAGTGGCGCTCAGAGAGCAACCTAAGAGAGGAAACATTGTCGCCCGTGACACAGGGCCACATCAAAGTGTCTACACAAAGCTTTTGACCTGCTTGTTAACTTACCTGACAGCTTCCCAGATAACTTTAGGCAAGACACTCGCTGGGCAAGAGGAGCAAGGGTCCAACTCTGGTGACAAAGGGATGCAGGTGTTGAGGAGGTCATATGGGTCCCCCTCGCTGCCTTTAGGCCCGTCACAAAGCATGCCTATAGACCTGGGGAGCGGCCCCTAGGCGCAGTGTCACCAGACTGTCCAGTGGGACAAGGCATGGCGAGATGTGGCCTTTCCTTTGACATGGATTGGCTGTGACCTCAGCTTCAGACTCTGACGGCTGATGGGTGACTGATGGTGCTGTCTCAGCAGTGTCAGTGTGGAACCAGTCACCTTAAAGAGAATGTCATGTTGACCCACGGTGACCCCAGTGACTTGTGTTGGGCAAGACTAGAAAAGATAGTCATGACAACTACAGGTTGGAAATGTCATCATTCCAGCTTGTGATAATTACCTTCAAAAATGTTGATTGTTCATGGTGCAACATATTGATACTGCAAATGCAGTATAACAATTTTACATAGCTTGAATTCAGCTTGTTTGTGGGGATCAACATGTATTGTTAATAAGAATAGCTGTCACTCATCATTGCGTAATAGTAGTATAATAGTAATTATTATATTCAGTGATGCAACCAGCTACACATTCTCCTCTTTCATAGCCGACAGGTAATGGCTGCACAGACATAAAGGTGCTGTGTTTACTAGAACCCCACCCCCCCCCACCCCACCCACCCACCACCATCAATGAAAAATTAATTATTTGAGAGTCAGCAGAGGTTAATTTTGGTCCGAGACCTTTCGATCCGGAGGATCTGACCCCTGTAGCGCTGGTCGTTGCTCTCGGACAGGCCGGGGCGACACGGGCGGTGACCTGCGACAGGACCGGCGACAGCAGAGTAAACGGGGCTGCGCTCCCTCCCGCTGCCTCTCTCCCCCCCCCCCTCCCCCTGCGGAGCCTGGAGGGCGTCCAGCTGAGGAGAGCAGGTTAACCCCGCCGAGCCACCGCCGTGTCACCAGCCCCTGGGCCCCCGGACCCACGATCGCCACCGCCGCGGCGTCTCCACCCCGAGCCCGCCTCCTGCCCACCTGCCCCCCCCCCCCCCCCCTGTTGCCTCTCAGAGATGGCACCGCCCACCGCTGGCTGCCCCATATGTTTTGGCTGCACTCAAGGTGCTTTCTCGGATACTGTGGTTGCTAATTATAAATTTAATTTGCATTTTAATTAGAATGGTGGAAAATTAAAGCCTGCCAGCTGGAGAAATTCAAAACACTTTCTCTCCCTCCTCTCTCGCTCCTTTTCTCCTCTTCTCTTTGAGAATGAGTGGTGCTCTGTCCCTTATTTATTTATACATTATGTGCTCCTTACTCACTCACCCACTACCTCGTCTCCTTGGCATCCTTTCTAATTCAAAAAATGTGCTAACCTGGTTTCCATGCTAGCCCCTCTCATTAATCAAAGAGTATTCCTTTCATACAGTCATACATGAGCCCCTCTACATTACGTCACCCACTGCCTAGATGTTCCATACTAATGTATGCTATTGTCTTAAATGCTTCTTCTGTGGTTTCTTCATAACGTATCTTCAGGGGTTTCTCGATAGCATGTCAATAGCATGTGTTCATGGTCTATTCTTGGCTGTGGGCCTACATTGAAGTCTCAATGTATTAATGTGTTTATTGTGTTAAAACACAGGATCTTGAATTAAGTCTATTATGAAGTACTATCTTCTTCTGGATCCTTCAAGTTCTTGAATCTCTGTCAGCAGAGTCAGTCGTTGAGAGGAGCCCACAGACACCATGTTGCTCACTCCTCACATTTCACACAGGCTCCAAAGTGAGAGATCTGCATGTGTGGGCTGGTAATATCATTCAGGTTTTGTCATTATTTTCCAATCTCCTTAATTTTTCCTGTTCCCCCATGTTGTTCCTCCACGGTCACTCTCATTCCCTCTTGTGCCTCCCACGGACGTCCTTGCTCAATAATTGTCATTAATTGATTGACAGCTCTGATAGACCCAACTAACCCCAGTCCTGCTCTCATGTCTATATTTTAAATGAGAGCTTGTACATCCAATGACCTTGTCAGGCTGTCAGCTGTCAGCCAATCAGAACCCTATCCTGCATATATCTTACCTTAGTGAGGCAGACTCTCTTTAACAGTTACCTTAATGGTTTTGTGATAGCTTTTGTGTTGCATTGTTCATGACTTGGAAGTGCTACAAAAACTTTAATTGAAGGTGTCCTTGTGTCCTTGAATGGCAGCCAACAGTCACAATGGTGACTGTTGGTGAAGTTTGAAGATTGATTTTATAACAAATAAAAATGGTCTCCTTTCTCTCACTATTTCTCTAAATTTGTTCTCCTTATGTCACTTTCTCTCTGTGGTTCTGTGTTTGGTAGGTAAGGTCATGGTAAGACATGGTTCAGCATCCTCCTGAGGGACATTGTGAGTCTACATTCTCCTCTCATTGTAAGACGCTTTGAATAAAAGCATCTCCTGATTGGCATACTGTATCCCCACTGTACACTCTGTCTCAAACTCTCCTCAAATTCACATATCTAAAGCAGAAATGATCATCTGTGGTACAAGACAGATCTGAGTAACAGAGTTCTATTGAATTGTTCGATTGAACACTTGCTTTCATGAGCTAGTAGGAATTTCGTAAAACAGCATAGAACGTCTAGGGATTTCCATATTTGCTTTCAGTTCATCTTAACATTGACTAGAGCTATTGTGTATCTCCCAGAACAGTCACAGCAGGGCTTTCCGTCCCAAATCAAGCTGTCATAGCACTGAATTCATGTCAAATTATGCAAATAACTATTTAGCTGCACTTTAAATTAGACAAATACCCTCTTTCTCTGTGAAAGTCAGTCTTGCAAAAAGTCCCCCCCCCCCAGTCCTCCGCCCCCGTGCAGTTAATGAGGTGTATCTGATCAAGCCAATATATGACATTGGAAACATGAGTTGTGATCAGTGTGCCTCATTTCTGGATTATTTAGATTTTCCTCATATTATTTGGCATTACAAACAAAAGCATAAACAATGGGTGAAAATAAGCCTTTTGAGTTAGCATTGAGCGACTGTTTAAACGGCCTCTGTACTTTTCCATTGTGGCGTACAGTTTCCACTCATGTACTGTACTATATGTACCAAGCACATGTCCTGACATTCTTCCAGGGTGTTTTGGTTTGGTTGCCTGCCAGCCTCAGTTTTGCACCTCTTTGCAGGCCCAGTTTGATGTGGTGTGAATAACGTTCAGACATACACACACGCCCTCATTAGCACTCATTCAGGGAAGCAAAGCAGCACACCCTCTCTCTACACTGAGGGTGGCATTTGGCAAGGCCTAAATACACCTGGCAAAACTCTCCTTGCCCTAGTTTATCATGTTCACAGTGTTTTGTTTTCAGACCAAGTCCTGTTCCGTCCATCATCCAAGCAACGAGATGTTCTAATACGGGATTAAAAAAATAAAAATAATAAAAAAGGTTTTCGGGAAGCTCCGAGTTGGACACCTATGCAGATGGGTTTCAACACGACGCATAGCGGCTGTGGTGCAGGAGTGGTAATTAAGCCCTACCGCTGACAAGGTTGTATCCAGTTCTGTCACCGCAGGTAATTTGACTGTTAAGGCTTCGAAACCATACCGAAACATTTCCCTATAAAGATCTATATGTCTAAAAGAGTTACAGTGACGGAGATAATTAATGGCCGTTAAAAAACAGTTACAGATATTTCTATGGGAACAATCCTTTCAAATACATGGCCCTCAGAAGAGCTGGCATGAAACAGGCATTCACTCCAAGGCATGGATCCATCAGGCTGTGCCTGGAGCAACTGTACTGTAGCTATGTGAAAAGGCTTGGCAAGAGGAAGGCACACGTTATCCAGTTCTGAGTGTGGACTGCTGTGTCTGTCACTCTTTATAACAGCCCCTCTGTCTCATGACTTAAGACACGTCTATTCTGTTACATGATCTTTAACACTGCTGCTCAGATTTTTCTTCTTCCAATCTGTCTGTCTCACACTAATAGTATTAATAGTGTGACTCCCTGTAGTCAGTGAAAAACAGAACAATGAAAAAAGACCATTTAATTAATAAATAAAACCCATTGATCAGGGTGTATGTTTCTGTGTGTGTGTGTGTGTGTTTCTGTGTTTGTGTTATAGTGTGACGTAAAACTTTGATTGTTTTTTAATTAAGTCAGTGAGTTGGCAACCATACAGTTCTTCTGATGAACTTCTGGTTCAGTCAGACTGATATAAACGTAGCCTTGGAAAATATGCACAGGACAACAAATTAAATGTGGAGTCTTTATTCTTTAACTAATGATTCTAGATAAGCGAAACATACAAACAAAAAAACTTTGCTGAAAACAACCTATGTTCAGTCTCCAGCTCACAGGTAGCCAACATGCAGTGCAAAACAAAAATAGTTAATTCCCAATAAAAAAAAAAGAAAAGAAAATTGAATACAATACAAAAACAGCAGTGGCAGTGGGGTAAAAACAAACACATTAGCATAGAATCCCACAAACCCAGTATTCTTTATAATGTCAAAATAATGCTCAATTATATAAATATGTTTATGCTAAGCAGGAAGGAACATTTGTATCAGCATTTGTACCAGTAATTTAGCATCAAACATCATACAATCAACCAAAACCAGTATGATAGATAGATAGATAGATAGATAGATAGATAGATAGATAGATAGATAGATAGATAGATAGATAGATACAGTAGATAGATAGATAGATAGATACAGTAGATAGATAGATAGATAGATAGATAGATAGATAGATAGATAGATAGATAGATAGATAGATAGATAGATAGATAGATAGATAGATAGATAGATAGATAGATAGATAGATAGTCACCTGTGGTCGCAGACCAGGTGGAAGGACTAAGGGTAGGATCCTGAGCTCCATGCCTATTGTACTGTAGTGTCCGTTGGTGTTCTGACATCAAATTCGCGACAAAGTATGAATCCTGTAGGGTTTATTGATAATTTTATGAAATCCATTGACTTGTATTGAAGCGACTGTTGTAGATGTGTAGATCAATCCGCAGAGGGGATTCAGGAAGCGGAACTAATTACGGTAGCTTTTGTTATTGTTTATGTTGCTAGGCTACCTAGTTTGCGGAGGTTTACACACGTATGTGCTGCGACTAAATAGTTCTATGCTAAATATTTTAAAAAGCCTTTCCAGATGAACTAGAATCTTACTTTATGGCGAATTATATGCCAGAACGCCAATTAACACCTCAGTGAGTTTCTTGTCTTTGTAACATGTTTTTGAATGATTTTTCACGGTGCCCACCCACATCCATTGTATGACCAAAACGGTGGTAGAGCAATTATCAGACTTTCTCAAAAGTGCTAGTTTTGTCAACTTTTTGATCTGAACCATTGTACAGTATATGATCATAAGTAACCTTAAAACAGGGCTAAACATGCATTTTCCCTTTACTACTCCTTTAATATTACTTGCTATTAGTTTATGAATTGGCCATAGCAAGATCTCTAAAATAATTTTTGTGACAGGAGACTGCATGAGACCCTGTGAATTTATTATTGTGTTTTGGCTAGTACACTGGCGGGAAATGTTGTGATGGAAACGGAAGTGACGTGTTTTGCGTGTCCAACAGTGATGCCGGTAACGCGTTACTTAGATCTGACTACTTTTTTCAGTAACGAGTAATCTAACGGGTTATTATTTCCAAACCAGTAATCATATTAAAGTTACTTATCCCCAAGTGACTGTGCGTTACTGCGTTACTACCTCATATAATGTAGAATGCTGTTTTTTTGTTGTTGACATTTTCAATAGTAAAGTAGAACATTTTTTTATTTTTTTTTCTGTCTCGGAGAGTGACGTCACAAGTCACGTTTTCAGCACGAGGTTCCAGAAAACACTCACGTGCATAAGCATGAGGTTTCTCAGACAATAGTAAACAACCAGAGAACCAGCAAATATGGAGCGAGGTGAAGGATATGCGTTCAATAGTTGGAAATAGAGTTTGTCGCAAGTAAGGATGATAAGAAAATTAATGTTCGCTGTACACTCTGTGCTGAAAAGAAAATACTGTCCAGCTTCAAGAACACTACCTCAAATCTAAAGAAGGATTTGGAAACGCAGCACAGCAATGTCACGCTGATTGAAAAAGTCCCGCCAGGTGCCAAGAGAGCTGCGAGCGAAGTCTCGGCCTCTACTGCAGGTCATTCACAGAATCTTCTTAAAATATTTGCAGATTTCAATGCATGGCACATCATTTGAAAACTTACAATTTACACTTTAATATTCTGTAAAAAAAATAAAAAATAAAAAAAAACTGAAAAATGACTGCAAACATAAGGACGAAACCCCCACTGGCTGTCACAAATATTCAAACCCTCAATATACAATAAAAGTCCAGATATACCCAACATTTAGACACATACACATTCATGTGTATGTGCAAAGAAGGCAAATGCAAGCTTAGTCCACAAACAGTTCAATGTCAGCAAGCCTGGCAAAGGCAGATTTATTGTCTGAATGAATGACTGCATACACACCGGGGTTGAATGAGTCTGTTGCTAAAGGTGCTTTTTAGCTTGGCTGACATGCTGTGTAGGGGGTGGTTATCCAAGATCGCCAGCATTCTTTCCTCTGCAATCTCCTTGTTACAAGCTTGGATCCAATGACAGACCCAGCCTTCTTTATGAGTTTATTCAGTCTGTTGGCATCCTTTGCTTTGATGCTTTCACCCACATCGCGAAAATGGTGCTTGCAACAACAGACTGATAGAACACAAAGCATCTTGCTGTAGACGTTGAAGGATCTGAGCCTTCTCAGGAAGTAAAACCGTCTCAGGCCCTTCTTATAGATGGCCTCGGTGTTGGTGGACCATTCCAGTTTGTCGTCCATATGGACGTCTAGGTACTTGTGCTTGACAATCTTCACATCACTCCCACTGATGCAGACTGAGAATTTTTGAAGATGACAGGATACAGAGCTGTACTTGAAGTCCGATGTGTAGATGGTGAACAGAAAGGGAGAGCACAGTTCCCTGTGGGGCCCGATGTTACTCACCAGACATGCAGACACAGAGCTCTGTAGCCTCACAAACTGCAGTCTGCCCGTCAGGTAGTCCTCCATCCATGAGATCATGGGGGCATCCACCTGCATCTCCTCCAGTCTATTCTTCAGCTGTTCAGGTTGGATAGTATTGAAGGCGCTGGAGAAGTCAAAGAAAATCATCCGTACCATAAAACATGAATGAATACCGTGTTTCGCCTAGGATTTTATTTTATAATTTTTTTTTTTTACTTTACTACTTTCAGGAGGGGCGAACATATGCGACATACACTATATTGCCAAAAGTATTCGCTCATCTGCCTTTACACGCATATGAATTTAAGCGACATCCCATTCTTAATCCATAGGGTTTAATATGACGTCGGTCCACCCTTTGCAGCTATAACAGCTTCAACTCTTCTGGGAAGGCTTTCCACAAGGTTTAGGAATGTGTTTATGGGAATTTTTGACCCTTCTTCCAGAAGCGCATTTGTGAAGTCAGACACTGATGTTGGACGAGAAGGCCTGGCTTGCAGTCTCCGCTCTAATTCATCCCAAAGGTCTTCTATTGGGTTGAGATCAGGACTCTGTGCAGGCCAGTCAAGTTCTCCACACCAAACTCGCTCATCCATGTCTTTATGGACCTTGCTTTGAGCACTGGTGCGCAGTCATTTTGGAACAGGAAGGGGCCATCCCCAAACTGTTCCCACAAAGTTGGGAGCATGGAATTATCCAGAATCACTTGGTATGCTGAAGCATTCGGGCCAAGCCCAGCTCCTGAAAAACAACCCCACACCATAATCCCCCCTCCTCCAAACTTCACACTTGGCACAATGCAGTCAGAAAAGTACCGTTAACCTGGCAACTGCCAAACCCCGAGTCGTCCATCAGATTGCCAGATGGGAGATGCGTGATTTGTCACTACAGAGAACGCATCTCCACTGCTCTAGAGTCCAGTGGCGGCATGCTTTACAAGTATGAGGAAGTAGTTAACCTGTTGGAGGTGTCAGGGGTTCTGCCAGAGGAGGGGCTTGTGTCTGACCCTTCTGACTCTTCGTAGGTAATGGAGTCTGTGGTGACTAGGCCCATTGAGGTCACAGTAACTGGTCCCATTGTTCCGACTATGGAGTCTGAGTGCCGTTACAAGTTGGGAGGGGACAGCTTATAGCGGCTCAGAAAGAGGATCCATCTTTGGCCAAGGGTTTTGCGGCTGTACTGCCCAAAGCTCAGATTGATGATGTTTCGGTGGCCTACTATCTGGAGGACGGTGTTCTCTTGCGTAAGTGGGCTCCTATGGCCAAGGATGGTGAGTGGAATGCAACTCATCAGGTTGTAGTTCCTGTTGGCTACCGTAGGCATACTGATACTGATTCTAGTTCATGACAATCCCCTATCTGGTCATCTGGGGATAACTAAGACCTATTATCGCATACTCAAGCAGTTTTTCTGGCCTGGTCTGAAGGGTGATGTTGTGGCCTACTGTTGCTCATGTAAGGTGTGTCAACTGGTTGGGATGCCGAACCAGGTGATTCCTCCAGCTCCGCTCCATCCCATCCCAGTGCTGGGGGAGCCATTTGAGAGGCTTATTATCGACTGTGTAGGCCTGTTACCTAAATCCAAGTCAGGTCACCAATATCTCCTGACTTTGATGTGTGCTGCGACTCGCTTCCCAGAGGCCATTCCAATTCGTTCCCCTAAGGCCAAGAGCCAGGGGGCGTTAGAGCGATTTCACCAGACCCTGAAAACGATGTTGCATACCTATTATCTTGAGTCGGGCAGGGAATGGGATGAAGGTGTGCCTCTTCTACTTTTTGCCATTAGAGGCACTGTGCAGGAATCCCTAGTGTTTAGTCCTGCCGATTTGGTGTTTGGGCACACTTTGTGGCCCCTTAAAGCTGCTGCGAAAGCAGTTGATGGGAGATTCCTCCCCTGGTCAGAATGTATTGGACTATGTAAGTTCCTTTAGAGAGCGTCTTCACCATGCTTGTGCGATGGCAAGAGATGTTATGAAGAGCACTCAGTCTAAGATGAAGGAGCATTATGATAAGAATGCTGTCGAACTGAGCTTTCGGCCTGGGGCGTCAGTGCTGGCTCTACTTCCTATCCATGGTTCCACCCTACAGGCCCGATTCTCAGGCCCTTATGTGGTTGAAAGGCAACTTGGTGAATTAGACTATGTCATTCGCACTCCACATAGGAGACGCAAGACTCGTTTGTGCCATGTCAACATGTTAAAACCTTATGTGGTCCGGTCAGGTGATGGGGATGTCTCCACACCAGTGGAGGTAAAGCCTGTGATTCTGGTTTCAGGGTTGCCCTTGTACTTTCCTCAGACGGACGACCTGGCCATGCAGGAGTCTCCTGTTTTGTGTCCTCGGTTGTCAAATTCCAAGGTCTTGGATGACTTGGAGTCTCATTTGAGTCCCACAGAGAGGACATTATTGGTTTCATTGGTGACTTTAATGCCCTCTTTTCTGATGTGCCCACACAGACAACTGTCCTGCAGCATGACATTGATGTGGGGGACTGTCCCCCTATCAAGCAGCATGCTTATCGCATTAACACTATAAAAAGGGCTCAGATGCAGAAAGAGGTTGTGTACTTGTTAGAACATGGTTTAGCTGTCCCTAGCTCAAGTCCTTGGAGCTCGCCATGCTTGCTTGTGCCAAAGCCAGACAGAACCTCACGTTTCTGTACCGACTTGAGGAAGGTCAATCATGTCACTAAACTAGATTCCTTTCCTCTTCCGCGGGTGGAGGATTGCATAGATTGGGTTGGGGATGCCCGTTATGTGACAAAGCTGGACTTGCTAAAAGGATATTGGCAAGTGCCATTGACCGCCAGGGCTTCTGAGATCTCTGCCTTTGTCACACCAGACGGTTTCCTTCAGTACACAGTCATGGCTTTTGGGATGTGCAATGCCTCAGCCACGTACCAATGACTTATGAGGATGGTACTGTCTTGGGTGGCTGGTTGTGAGGTCTATTTAGATGATGTTGTGGTCTACTCTGCAGACTGGGGGGCTCATATGGAGACCTTGTGGTCTGTGTTTAAGCAACTGCAGGGGGCGTCCCTTACCTTGAATCTAGCAAAATGTGAATTTGCCAAGGCCACTATCACGTATCTGGGCAAGCATGTCGGGCAGGACTGTGTATGCCCAGTTAGTGCCAAGGTAGCTGCTATCGCTAGTTTCCCTGATCCTACCACCAAACGGGAGCTGAGGCGCTCTTTTGGTTTGGCAGGGGGTTCTGCCATAACTTTGCATCTGTGGTTTCTCCTTTGACCGACCTCCTCAGTCCTGCAGTTAGTTTTGTTTGGGACACAAAGTGTGAGCAGGCCTTCCAGGCAGCCAAGGCTCTTTGTAGTTCACCAGTGTTGTCAGCCCCAGACTTTGTCGTGCCGTTTAAGTTAGAGGTTGACGCGAGTGGCACTGGCGCTGGAGCGGTTCTTTTACAGGAGAATTCCTGTGGGGTCGATCATCCAATTTCGTACTTCTCTAAGAAGTTCATTGGTGATCAGCGTCACTACAGCACTATAGAGAAGGAAACGCTGGCCATGCTTTGGGCCCTTCAACATTTAGAGGCCTACGTTGGCTCTTCCCCACAGCCAGTAGTTGTCTATACAGACCATAATCCTATAGTTTTTCTTAACCGCATGTACAACAGCAACCAACGCCTTATGCGTTGGGAATTATTGGCCCAATGGTTCAACATAGAGGTTCGCCATAAGAAGGGCCGTGATAACATTGTGGCGGATGCTCTGTCCCGTATTCCTTAGGATGTCAACTGAGTATGACAACCAGAGCCGGTTGCCATCTTAAGGGTGGGGGTGTTACATGACAGTATTTAATATTATTATTATTATTATTATTATTATTTATGCTTTATGTACAGTATGTTGCTTCACTAACTTTACTTTCAGGCTAGGTCCGGCCTGGGAGTAATTGGCTGACCACAAGCACCTGTGGGCTTCTCCCCCTGACCTTAATTGGGGAGACCTGCCACCTAGCCCTATATAAAGCAGCTGATCACAGCCCTTTGGCTCTCTCTCTCTCTCTCTCCCACTCCTTTTGTTGGTGTTTCGATGCCAGCCTACTTATTTCTGTTGTGCTTATCTTTTTGAGCACTTACTTTATTTGTTACTTTGGTTAATAAATTCTTATTATTGCATTTAACTTTGCGTTGGTCTTCCTCATTGTGTTGCGACAGGAGCCGGTCGTAACACTGTTGTGTCTCTTCCCTGCTCTCTTGTGTCTAACCCCTGAGATAGTTTTATTGTGTCTTTCTGTTGATAAACCGCTGTTGCAAAGAACTAACAACGTCCCCATGGCCTTTTTGACATCATTACAATATTAAATCACCTTTCCACATGCAGCTTATAAACGACTGTCCAGCTAGCTACTGAGCCAGCCGTAGTTTGTGCGCACTGAGTAACAAGTTTCACCCGCGTATCTCTACTTCCCCTTGTGGGCTCATGTCATCTATACACAGTGATATGATATTAAATTACCACCTGTTACATAAAGCTTGATTAGGACCAATGTCTCAGGAGAACGAATAGTAAGATATTCAGTCCAACAACAGTAAAAACGAAAGAAAAAGAGAGTCTGCTTGTGACAGCAAATTACTTTTCTTTTCTTTTTTTAAGCTTTTAGAAATTCAGTCAATGTATTCCTTTGGCTGGGAGAATCTTGTCATGGTGGTTGGCAACTAATGACGATCTCTTTTAAGTTTATCTTTGTCAATTGTCATATATTTGAGTCTATGAAGTGGTGTGTTGAGGTGCATAGACAGATATTTGAAGGGATTTTAACTCATTTGAGCAATTACATGCTTAACTGGCCCAAGATAATCTGTCATCCAAAGCTCTCTGTCTCTCTCCCGCTTCCCCTCTCTCTCTCCCTGTCCTCCTTTCTCCTTCTCCCTCCTCTACGTGGCAAAAGAGAAGCTTAGAATAGTGGGATTTAAAGCACAAAAGCTTACTCTGAATGGAACGAAGGCCCCAGAGAAATTAATTGGTTCTAACAAACAGCATGACTGCTCACAAGTTCCGTGTGCCACTCCGTCACCCACCCAAGATGGAGGGCGGAGGCAAGGTCTAGGAGGGGTGGACAAGGGTTCCTAGCAATATGTTCTACATGCATTTGATCAAAGCTAATGACAAAAGATGTATCAAGAGGTCTTGGTTTGTTTCATCATGAAGAAATAGATTTCCAAATCACCAATATTTCTAATCAGTAGATGATAGATGTCACATTAATTTCAGAGATGATGCTAAATCTATGTTATGCATCTGCATGCCTCACACTGGCTCTGCCACCCCTTCTACTGTACATGGACGCAAACTGCATTCGATTGACCACGGGGAACCACTCTGGCCCAGCTTCCTGTCAGAGTTCAGAGGTCAAGCCCACGTTGCTTAATGGCGCGTAGACTTGCAGCCCTGAAAATATGATGAATATTTATCACATATGCCTTGCTATACAGTACTGTGTTATGTTGAAGCACTGTGTTTTGACAAGATCAAGAGATATGTGCACATTTTTACCGGAACAAAAACAAGCATAACAACATATCGTTCCATTGTTCATAAATTGACAAAAATGAGGCATCTGTAACAATTAATCAGCAGTAAAATGGAGATGGCTTGGAGATCATCCACGAAGCATTAGCCGAGGCAGTTGTGAGATTTGTTTTTTCCAAGGATGTGTGGCATATTTGCCCCAATTCTGTTCTCTGCTTGCTCCCACTCCCATATGTCACCATTCTGTCCACCACCGCCTGCGTGGCGTCTATCATCCTCCACAGACGCCACGGCAACCCCACAAAAGGAGGCTGGAGCATGCACAAAGACATTTGCATTTTTGCATCTCATTATGTTCATAATTGCATGCCAGTGGAAGCAGGTCTCCCTCCATTATCTCGCCTAACATTATCAGTGACGTTTGAGATGCACGTTTAAATGTCAATTATTGACTACAAAGAAGGAGTGACCTTTTTGGAGGCACGTCTCACTCTGTCCTCTCCCTCTTTCACTTTCTCTCGCCGTCTCTTGCTCTACCTCTCTCTCTCTTTCTCTCTCCCGCTAACCCTCTCTCTTTTCCTCATATTCATTTTTGTTCTTCTCTATGGGTCTGATCTTGCTAATGCAACCCCTGAAAACCCCGTAATGCCTAGAGTAGAGGGGCAAGTCTTGAGCCACATATTTGCATTGTTTACAAAAACAGATCAAGTCCTCTTTTGGGAAATTAGGATGAAAACAAAATCAGGAGATCAATGTAATATTTATGTACGATTGGTTCAAGAAAAGGTGATCTAGGTTTATGATAGTTTCTGACATTATCATTTCTCACATTTTCTCACATTTCTCCAGAGCAACACAGTTGTCCTCTATCGCTGTAATGTGTGGGTTTAAGCTGATAATTAGGTTAATGTGCTCTCTTACAAAACAGCCTTTCTGTGGAAAATCTGATCAAAATTAGCACCATAACAAAGAGGGCCACCAGTAAAAGCAGTGATCATGGTCACCCCATGCCCCTATCTGCTGTGCTGGGGTACAAGGGCACACAGGTGTGATAGGTAGTTACATATCACACATTTGTTTTATTTGCTCATTTTGTCCATTGGAGGATGGTATCTAATAGTGTAGATTCAATATTGTGTGCTCCGCTGACAATGTTCCGGAGACATGACATCAGATAGGAATCCAGTATCATATCTTCCATTAAATATTCAGTTGTTTTGCTGTGTTTATATTCGCATCAGTCGTATAAGTTACCAAGTGTGATTTGCACTCTTACCTTAGCTATCACATATTTGTACCTTGTTTTGTCGAGCTCTTTGTTTGATATGTTTTGTATTTTTTGATGTGTGAAACCGATTTAGTTTCATTCTGTCTAGATCCTCCTTTAATCTTGTCTGTATTATATGGAGGTCAGTCATTGTTTGGCTCCTGGAAACTAAATAATAGATGAATAGAGGCTCAACATTCTTCTAAAAGCGTAATTCACATTTCCATTGAGTTTAGCTGATGAATAGAGGTATTGGATTTCCTTTTCTAGCCAGTAAACAACTGTAATGGATGTAGCCTATCATTTCCACAATGTAACAATGTTACATAAAATAACTTGCCCATAACATATTATGCTAATAAGGTACATACTGTACCCTATAGCAACATAATGAGAAGGTATGTTAGCAATGAGCTGACAACCAAGAGTGCCTTTACTCTGAATCTGAAAGAGTTTATCAAACTCCTGTAGCCCATTCTAATTAAGGGAACCACTACCCCCCAGGATACATTTACATTTGATTTGATCTGTAGCAAAGAAGCTCCCTATTAGCCCCTCCTCCCCATGAATATGACAGTAATTGCAGTCTCACTCTGGCTCTGTTGTCTTTCTATAGTTGAACACAATTGTACACAGTTCCCCCTTTTCCTAGGTTATTATTGCACCTTCAGACTAGGGAATCAAATAAGTCACTAATAAATATGATCGATTAAGTCAAAATAAGTCTCCCAGAGCTAATGTATTCCTTCAACATACCCTAGGATCTCCTACTGCAACAAATGGCTTACTCTGACATTTCACTGTCTAAACAACATCTGCTAATTAATTTTAATTTGCAACTAGACACAATGTGTTTCAGTTATAACATTTCACTAAATGAGTCACATACTGTAGATAATTTCTTTACAATTAGATTACAATTAACCATCAAGGTTATTCCTGGTTAGTTTATTTCTTTATTGTATTTATTTATTTATGTATATTTTAAATCTAAATGGTAAACAAAACATAGTTGCAAGGTAAGAAACTGCAAGTAAAACTTACTGTGACTAATGACATCAAAATGTCAACTGATATCCCTTTTCTCTTGGTCTATACTAGTGTTAATTAAATGTCAAATGGATGTATGTACAGGAAGCACTGTAATGAAGCAAAGCAACACAGTGATTTCATAATTAAGTATTCAAATTAGCGTATGATATCGCATATCACAAAGTAAACGTATCATCTACATTCCCTGTATCATATCGCTGTTTCCCAATGTATCCTCCACCCCCATCAGGGCAAAGTACCTGCTGCTCCCATCAATACACAATAGTCATTTAGTAAGTGTTCTGGTAGCAACTGTCCAAAGCAGATGATTACTCCTAGGGCAACTGTATAACCCAAGCAGATGACAGTGGTGAACTCTGGTGCCCCTGTCCTCACTCACCCCTCAGCCCCCCAGCAGAACAACACTCGATCCATGGCTCTCGAGGCTCCCTCCCCCTCCCTCTCATGGCCTTTGGGCATCAGAGGACCTGGAGCCAGCCGTGCTTATCTGACCCTAACCTTGGCGTATGGTGACCTTGACCTGCAACTCACCCTTCCTCGTCCTCAGGGCTACATCTGTTCCCCTCCCCAGGACACCCAAGTGGTTAGTGAAATTGAAACATCACCTTGGGGCTCCATTTTGTTTTCTCTAGAGAGGTCAGCGAAGGGTCGTCATTAGGACTGAACTTGATCCTCCACTTCCATAAATTGGTCCACCCATGCTAACAGGATTGCGTACACTGTAAATAATGAGCACATCGGAAATGCAAAACATGAAACTCAATGTTAACCTTGACACTACACTTTCTGTACAATATTCCATGTTCTTGTGTATATTTCTGTTGCAATACTCTTCCATTTACAGTAACAGTTATGCATGCAGTATTTAACCTGAAGCTCAGTTAGATCAAGGTAAAGTTTCTCGCCATTGGAAAAAGTATTCGATTATATTGCAAATTATATCTGCTGTATACTGTACAGTACAACATAGATTAGCTGTGGATAGTTACTGTGCTAAGGAAAACATCACATATAGTCCAAATGCACAGTCCTTTCAAATGCACAATAATTATCCGCTTTGTCATGATTTCCACCCTGCAATTAAACCCATATGAAATGTAGCTCCCAGCAAACAATGCTTCTCATTTCAAATAATGCATACACTGTGTCAGGTGGACAATGCATTTCGGTGCATTGTCATTTCCTCGCCTATGGCTTGTCCCGATATGATAGCTAGATTGTGATGCCCTTTATTATTTTGCCTACTGTTTCAGTGGGGCTGTGATTTGTGTGACCTTTTCAAGAGTTTGCTCTTCTTTCTGTCTAGCAGAACCAAGCAGTCCACACCACACGGGTTATGTCACAGTGTAGCAAGACCAAGTTATTAATGAGGGTACATAGACAATGTCAGCCTTTAATGGGTAATAAATTAAAGTATTCTCATTGATTGTTAAATGTACATGTTCAATGAGCATATCCGCAGACAGGATGCCCTATTTGTATGCAATGATGTTTTGATAAATCCTAGAAGATTGAGCGTGCCCCCGCCCCCCATCCCTCTCCCATACAGATCAGGTTCAAGCTAGAGTACCATAAAAGAAAGATATGTTTCACACACAATGTGTTTGGGAAATGAAGGAATAGACAGAAAGGCCCAAAGCAGTATCATGTTCTCTAAGTACTTTTAAATGTATTTGCCATCTCTGTTACAATCCTGTGGTATCATATCCCACTGAAGTCAAGGGACAGGGTAAAGGTTACAACTCTGAAACATGGGATTGATCCCAACACCTGACAGCATCTCTCTCTCTCTCTCTCTCTCTCTCTCTCTCTCTCTCTCTCTCTCTCTCTCTCTGGTATGATATCACCTCCTCGCAAAGTACATCTATGCTCATGAAGCTTATAATGATGATAACATTCTGAATGTTCTACAGTATACAGTATAGACACATTTTAATAAAACATATATTGGTGACTTTAGTTTAATGTTCAAATTATTTTCATTCAATTATTTAATCCAAAAGTATGGCCGAAATCAAAGGTTTTTTCAAACCCAGTAGTCTTGGCATATCATCAAGGCTTTTCCAATGCAGAGCCACCTGACATTTTTTTAAGGAGAATGAATATCCAGCCAGTCTCCTGTGGAAGGACCATGCTATTTGTATGGTCAATGTGACCTTTCTCCATACCCTCACAGATTAGGTTCACAACATGGAAAATTGCGCCCTTGCTGCAGTCCATAAATCATACCAAGCATTTATTTTTTCTTTAAAGAGGTATGTAAATACCAGCATACTAGCTAGGTAAACAACACTAACCCTGATACAAATGGTTTGAAAATTGAAGAAAAGCACCTTATTTTTCAGATGAAATTGCTTTTGAAGCCCTGTTCTGGTGGAGGGGATGGACGGGCTATAGGATGATTTGTGCTGGGGGGAAAAGAAAATGGGTTGATGATAACCACACTCGACACACTTCCTGTGTTGGGGAGTTCTTGCAATGATCAAAGATATCATTGCTGTACATTATGTCCCCCCATGCGGACCCCCAAATGCATGTATATCTAAAGTGACATTCACCCCCATGCACCCATAGTGAATTCCCTTCTGGGGGACAAAGACCACGACCACAGCACTGGCTTGGCTAAGCTTAACCAGTCAGACTGTACTGCTCAGATCCATTTCCTCAGAAACCTTTGGTTTTAATATACTGTACTGTAAAACATTTCATAATATACAGCGTGTTTTCTGTTGGATAAGTATTAAATGTGATCCTCCTTGAAATACAATATTGTAATAAAGAATGAACCTTATCAGATATTGTGTCCAGCCCATGTGTGTGAACTTTCAAACTCTGCACTCTTGTACATATCTACACAAAGTTTATTTTATACACACAGTATAACAGTCACATCTCACAGTAAAAGAACTGAGTCTGACCTCCCTAAAGTTTCACCACCCTGCAACAGAGCTAGGAACGGGTTAACTAGATCGGAAAAACTCTTTATGATTATTCTTTGATTATTCTTCAGAGGCTAGACACAGTACAACAATACACATTGAAGTTAAAAAATAATAATAAAAAAAACCTGTAAACCTGTCCATGACTAGAAAGACATCTCCGTAATCTAGGGCATCAATACAAATGATTGCAGCATTCACATAGTTTACACAGCTGCCTTGTTGGAATATAGTCAATAGAGTCAATAGCAGCAGTCACATACAGCACAGGACTGTTTTGTCCAAGCATAGACCAAGCAAGTAAAAGCTTTCTGCCATCAACATAATGTCTTATAACAAAAGTAAAGCAAAAAGGTGACCTGTAACTGACTTTTGTAGTTTATAGTTTGCCAATTGGTTTCCTCTTGTCATGCAGTCTACACTGTACATACAGTACTGGGTACATTGGTGACAAAATGTGGGCTTCCTGCTCTGTGGTCTGTCTGTTTGGTATTGCTCCATGTGTAGCTGGACATCCTTTGGCAACACAATAAGACAAAAGGGTCTTCATCTGGTCAGCGTGTTAACCAAGCATAATGAGCCAGTCTGCATCATTTGGCCACCCCGCGACTATGTATCCAAAGCCAAAAAAACATGCTCCCTGCCCAGTGCAGTGTTAGGCACACAAACGGCGACCATTTCGATTTTTAAGATTAATGACGAGTTATATATGATGCACACTGACCACGGAGTAAGGTTCCAAGTACTGTAAGTCCTTACGTTGGTCATGGCAATTCTGGCACTGTAGCAGCGCCTACCAATGCCACGCAATCTGTCCCGAGGAGAAGCGATGAGCACAACCCATGATCGTCATAGGGACAGCTAATTCCCAGCATCTGGTGCAAGCTGGTCCCTTCCGTGGTGTCACCATGGCGAACGCTGCTTGGCAGCCCGTGGCGTCAGACTGTTGAACAGTCACCCCCATCGTGTTCTGAGCAGAATGGACAGGGTCCGTCATGCAAACTGTTTCATTTCAGCATGGTGGACCATTGATGCCTGCAGTAGCGCCACTGTTATCTAATCAAACAGCACTGGTCAGTAATGATGCCAACTCCTAAATCCACTGCCTTCTGCAGAGCCATGGGGGGAGATTAACCGGTACAGCAAGAGTGTCCTACATTCAAAGACTTTCTCTTAAGATCCCCCTTTTCCTGGGAAGTACAGTTATCCACACAAGCATACACAGACAGACAGACACACACAGACAGACAGGGAAAAGTAAGTGTCCTTCATGCTTGTAATTGCTGTATCACAAAGACCACACAGCTTTCCTTTTTGAAGAAGAGAAAACATTCTAAACCATCTTTGTCTTTGGCGAATAGAATATTTCCAAACAGGCTTGAGACTAGGTGTCATAGAGTATTGCAAAAGGCCTGGGTTCTATGATCCAGCTGCCATGTAGGTGCTGTTTCTGTGTGGGCTGACAAACTCAGAGGAGAGAAGAGTGATAGTAACTCCCAAAGACTGCCCAAGATATTCATTTTGTCCACTATAGTGGTCTGCATAGACCCATACAGTATAAGACCATTGGGTCCAAAGTTACCCTGCTGCCTGTATGCATCTCATTATGACACAAGAAGCAGAAGTTCTCCCATTGCCAGCAAAACAGCTCTGGGCACTTTTTTAATATTTATATCCCAGTCTGGCATAGCAGTAATGATATTAGGGAGCTGACGGAATTCTCCACCCAGCTGGACATGTTAATTGAGAAGGCAGGATTTAAAGGCAAAGTTCACGTTTGTGCAGATGGTGGGACAATGCAAGATGGCAGACCTAGGTCAGTGTCATTCCCAAGCTATACCTTAATGGCAAGAGTTTTTTTCTCAGTTTTTTCTGAAGTTTGAGATGCAAATCCCTAAGGTCCAGAGAGGTCTTTGGGGTCCGTGCCTCTACCTTTGTGCCCTTGGCGGGGGACCACATTTTCTAGTGGATATAATGACACAATTTAGTGGATATAATGACACAATTACCAACTTTGTCTTTTTCGTCACCTTGACTGTTATCGCAGGATTCATTACTATTTTAAGTTCCTGAATGACCAGAATAAAAGCAGTTATTTGTGGAATGAATGTTAGTATGAATACCCTGTAAACAGATTTACTGTGGAAAAAATGCAGTTTCAAACCCCATTCAAACATACTGTACATGAAGCCTCAGACATTTGGAACAAAAAAATAGAAATGATAATGAAATAAGGGTGATTAATATAGAATATAGTATACCTACTTCAGTTCTGAGCCACTAGGAGCTGCTCTAACAGTGTGCATACTGTATTTGCCCCCAAGAAGAGCACCTGAAAGTCCACTTCAGAAAGCTAACTTACCTTTCACAGTGTATGGATATACACTGGTATAGGAAATAATATCCTTGGAGTAAACTGCCCTGGGGACACAGTTTATCTCTTGCAAATATCTGTCCCTTCCATAGTGTCCCCGTCCAAACAAATAAAACTGAACTCTGCACTGTATGTGTGTTTGTGCAGAGATAGTATGTGCACGACTACATTAGGCACTGTATTTGTCTAACCAGCCTGCTTCAGGCTGAGTGTTATTGTTAGTATGCATTGTTACAGTACACATGTAATGCAAAGCTGATATGAAGTAGCTCTTAAATTGACAAAGTATGCATTACATTTATAGTATTATAGCGAATAGACTTCAGAAGATCAGTGTGAGACCTCCATAGTATAACGGGGGTAGCATTAGGCAGTAGAACCAGTGAGGCCATACTGCTGGAAAGTCAAACAGATGGGGCCTCTTTGGAGAGATGGATACTGTCACACCACACATTTACATCAAATTAGAGTAGCCAGGGCTGGTCCATCCCCCACTCTGGCCAAACACCGGAAAGCAGGTGTCTGCTTAATAATTTGGTCAAAGATCAGCGAGTTAAAGGTTGAGGCCAGGGGCAAAAAGGGACAGGGTCATTCTGCTGGTAGGAGGGGGGTGAGACATGATCTCCCCAAGTCTGGAGCAGCCAAACCCCAAGGTCATCCATTAGTGCTCCGGGCCCGTTGGTGCTGGAAGACCCACAATAAATTTACTGTGCACCCTTAACCCTTTTAATACTCCCCATGACCCAGATGAGGAGATCAGCTCCCCTAGGGAGAGCCATATTCCATTATTAACACTGCACGGCCATTGACGGCTACTGTATCATATTCTATCAGTTTCCCCCTGTCTGCCTAGTTCAGTACAACCATGCAAATATCATGCAAATATAATCTGACAATGCATACAAAATGTTGTAATTCTGCTGGTCTTTGAGTGCTGTGTTTTTGCAACAATATGAACGCAGAATTGCTGCTGATTTGAGTCATGAATAAAGTATAGATTGGATCTTTAATTTTAATTATTGAGGGAATATTTTAATAACTACAATCATTCCTGTGGCCATCTGTGATCAGTTTCAAACATGCAGGTGATACTGTCAGAGCCTGACCAAATTGTTAAAGAACATTGAGTTATGACTGATCATTATCTGCACTTTCAAACAACGTTCAACATTTCTGCATTTAATGTGACACATTTTCCCACTTTAATAAGGAGAGGATGTTGAGGCTGCAGAGGAGGAGGAATAAATGTCAGCAGTGTCAACCATTCCCTTTAAATAGGGGCCTCCTATGATCTCTCGCAGGCCTTCTCTCTCAAACCTCTCCTAGGTGTCAAGACTGTGTGTCAAAAAAAGAAATAAAAGTGACATAGTGTTGGCAGGGATAAAATACATTCCAGTTCTCACCCCTCTCTGGACAACAGGAGAGCCATCAGCTTGGCTGAGACAGGGGCTCTAATGAATCAAGCAACACCTGAACTTCTCTGGAGCTGGAGACTTTTGGCCGGGGCAGCCTTTCAGTGTCATTAATAATGGGATACTGTATTGGACTGGCGTTGATTTGATGGCCTGCCCAACCTCTCGCGTGGCCTACTAACTTGACACAGGTTTATTCTGCCTCATGCTCATAAAGACATCCTCTTGCAAGTGTTGCACAAGTGTAAGGTCTTCATCTGTTCCCGTCATGTCTCTCCTCACAGAGCAGTGCTATGCAGAGACAGTGCAGTTGAACATGTACATGCAGGCATGGAGAATGTACGCATGTATCCATGACAATGGGGTTTGGGGGTAGCTATTGCTGCTATCCTCCCTCTTAAGCACCTATTGTATTTTAGATTGCTATTCTTGCACTTTGCCTTCAGCACTAGATTATGCTCTTAGTCACTTGTTTTAGAAAGGAGATGCACTTGTGAGCTCTGGCAAGTAGTAGTACATTGGCTTTTCCTATTATTGTTAGTCGCTTTGGATAAGAGCCTTTGCTAAATGACTGTAATGTAATGTACTATACAGGGAACATGGATCTGTGTAGATCTATCGAGATCTTAACAGATCTAGTTCTCCTCAGAGAAATTATTTGATTTCAACATTTTAGAGAGATGCTGATTTTGTTAGATGATTATAGTAGTTGTACAGTACAGTAGTATAGCATTTGTAGAGTGGCAATAACACATCACCAGTAGTAATAATGCTGTATTAGCAGTACTACTGGTAGACGTTCCAAACCACCTCCTTTACATTCAACGCCATTTGACTTCCTCTCCAACAAACGATCCGTTTTAATTCAGAAACCCGGGTCTGTCATACCAACCTCATCTGCACCGACCCTGAGGACTACTAGTTGACCAAGTTGACCTTCTTGTGATCCATAGGGTATTAGTATTACAGTATATCTCAGACGAGCCCAGCTCATGTTAGGAGTGCTTCCAAAGCACGTCTGCAACAGCAGCAGTTGTACTTAAGTAGTCATTGTAATACTGTCAATAGTAGCAGTATTAGTATCGGTATTAGTGGCAGGAGATTATCTTAGCATCCAGTTATGTACTGTTCCAGTCATGTACTTCTCTTTTAAGACACATTGCAGTGTGCAGAGGCAGATTAAGCAGAGAGGGTCTACTAAAGCTCCGGATACACTAGCTGCTCCTGATATGATAGCGTTTTATATTCTGTTATCGTTCCCAAATGCCACCTTTATATAATTGCGTTATAAGTTATGAGACTGTTCTCTACCCTGTCTTGTCAACATCGATGTAAATGAGGGAATTATACTTTTTTTTTTACCACCCCAGCCCTTCTTTAGATAAATTCCCACACACATGTAGTTTCACATGTTTGTGGTGATTTGTGTCCAAGCTAACGTCTCTGGCTGTCTCTCTGCAGGACTACGCCACCCCCCCCCCACCCCCCGTGCTTGGCTGGTGGTTCCTTTGTGTGACCTGTTCTCACACGGTTCTATCTCCACATCACGCAGCCAGCCTTTCACAGCGCCAATTCAGCGGCAACAATCACACACTCACCCCTCAAAGAAGACACCCTTGCTCCCTTTGCCAACCAATTAAGGGCCATCTGGGCTTGGGATGCAATTGGATGAATACTATAAAATCTTCCCTATATTTTTTTTATAATATATGAACATTGGTGTATCTAGAAATATCAACAATTTTATATTTTGTTTTTAAAATAAAATATGTATTGCACATTTTAATTGATTCATATTTGGGTATGAATTTGGACGTATTTCTTGTTTTGTTTCTTTATCCATTCCAAGGCCAACATACTTTGCTAACATGACAGTACCTGCCAGTGCGTTTGAAGCTGCCGTGCAAGTGTGTGATTCCTGATGCACTCGAGGTCAAGGACTCTCAGTGGCTGTGCAGGGCAGGAGCAGACAGCAGCAGAGTTCAGGCCTTGGGGTCAGTGAAGCTTCAGAAGTGGCTGGCCAACTTTGTCCCTGGGGGTGGGGGGGTTGGGGGAGATGGTGACGGATTCACTGGTGTTTTCTCAAGGTCCAATGAACCCCACAGCAAAGCCTGAGAAGCACAGCCCACAGGAAGAGGGGGCACATCTCCCTTCTCCAGTTCACATAACTCCAAAAGAGGAGTCTGGAAGGGGTCCAGGTTGCCTCAAGACAAACAAAATCCAGCCACAACCTCATGGTGGCACTGCCAAACCTGATTTCTCTTATGTTCTCCTCCTGATACAATGCGGTAGGCATTGGGGGCAGTGACATGCAGAGTATTGGTTAATTTCTCCGATGCAATTATATATTTATTTTGGACCGCATGTAGTCAAGTAGGATTTTCAAAAGAAAGTGAACCACAAACCGTTCTTTTCATTTTCAGTAAGTTGAAAGGTTAACTTGCCCCTAATCAAGATGGCAGCCCCATTGGCATGGTAAACCCCAGCTGAGGCCCTGCGTGGCCGCGGCCCTTTCTCCCATGACATTGTTCTGGGCAGCACATCCAAGAACCTCCCTTGCTGTGTTATGTGCTTAACTGAGGTCAGGATTGTCATTATCTGGGTCTTGTTGGCACTAAGGCACCCTCCTCTGATGATACCCTCCCTCTCAGACCTGAGGCTTTTAGCACTCCCTAAGAGTTAACCTCTGTGAAGACCAGGCAATCGACCACCTGCAAATGTAGCCCAGGGCTGGGACTCAGTTAAAAGACTGCGCTTTGTGACATCCTGTTCTCTCTGACCTCGTGTATGTTCAGCACAAACGCTTGGCAATTTTCCTCTGATCCTTTTTCACTGGGATTAGTGAACTTCGTAAGCACAGGCAGAGGAAAGGATGTGAGGGTTCTTACTGTTTACCTCAAGAATGATTAGATCCGTTTAATTCATAAACTCGAACGAAGCTCGTTACCCATGGGACAAGGCAAATCAACTCTGAATTCACTCTGATTGATTACCTGAAGCATTAATATGACTATTACAGTGAACAAAACCTCACATTTAATTTGGGATATACTATAATCATATGTGTCCGACTGGTCTATAAAACAATGATAAATGAAGTGTTTAAACCCATACAAATGTAAGTTTAATTTTCAAACTTCTGTAACTGTGCATTTTTAGTCTATTGGGTTGTCACAAACTATGGCCTGAGAATAGGAAAATGACAGGACAGCCGTGGCTGTTGAGGGCCGTCAATTGGTCTTGGTGTTTTGTATTCCAGGGACAATTCCTCATTCATGCCATGTTCCTTTAAGGTATTATTCACAAAATATATAGCAATTTTGAAAAGATTTCATCTCAACCCCCTCACTCCATCCTCACTCGTACATACACACACACACACACACACGCACACACACACACACACACACACACACACACACACACACACACACACACACACACACACACACACACATCCCCTCTTAAAAACTGTCTTTCCCCCCCATAGAAATTTTGTCAGAAGTTGAAAATGTCTTGATTTAGTTGTCTGGCTGTTCCGGTCAGTTTCCCCTGCTGGGCTAATGTGAACAGGACGTCCCGCTGGTCACCAAAGAATACCACTTCACGCCAGCAGCATAGCTGGCAGCTTTTATTTATGGAGCTACCGAAATGAATGGGTATTAGTGTCCAAACATTTTACCATGCTCCTGCTGCCGGACACAAAAGCCACTGATTTCCAGCAAATCTGCGCGTATTTTTATTCAAGAAGACTAAGCCAAAAGAGAGAAAGAGAGAGAGAGAGAAAAAAAAACTATAATGACTTAAAAGACCCCAGAAGAAGAATAGACACAGCCGTTCAAAAGAAGAGAGAGAAATCAAACAGAAAAAAACACCCCAATTTTATTCCACTTTTGTTGAGGTTAAAATGGAAAAAGATGTCTATGAAGAATCTAACTTAAGTGTTCAGATACGCACCATACATGTTCCACTTTTGAAAAGACCAAGTTGTCAGCTGCCCCTCTGTGCTTCATCATAACTCCAACCATGCCATTTATGATCAAAATGTAAATGTACCTGTTAATAACACATGGTGTTCAAGCAGAATCACAAATCACTCTTTACTATCAGCGCAGATCGTGACACGTGAGGTCCGATTCAGTAATGGGAGGGAATGGATTCCGAGAGGCTCCGATAACAGAGGACTCATCGAGCTTCATCAGAGAGGAGCAGACCAAGGCGGAGAGGGACTCCTGGCCTGCCGCTGCACTCTGCCTCGCCTCCCTGTCCAGGACCTCATCAACACAGAGTGCCCATCACCTCGGTCTCCCCCATCCAGCCTGCTCACACCTCCCCCCCTGCTCCTCATCTGTCATCCCTGCCCTTCTGCAAACACACTGGGCTGACATTTTGAAAAACTCTGGCATTCACCCTCAATATGGATTTTTGTTGATTATAGCGTCCTCAGTCTCTGTGGAGCGCACATGTTATTGACTGTGTGATCCTGCGTCTGTTTGCACAGCTTTGCTCTCCCCTGCATCACCACGCGGTCCAACAGTACTACACTCCCAGTCCACTGCTCTAAACCGCTCTGTCCCTCTCTTCCCCCCAGCTTCATCTGTTATTCACTGTTTCCTACTATTCTCCTATGGCCTCAGTCCTTTCTTGTTGCCACCAGAGATCTGAATTTCTGTAAAGTGACGGTCAGTAATGTCACCAAGATTGGGGTCTGATCCACTGCATTTCAGTTGGCAAAATGCCCCTGACCCAAACACCCCACTGTCCTCTCTAATTCCAAGTGGCAGCTCAGTTTCACTTGCTGCATAATAGCCCACAGGTTAAAGTTCTGCTCCTTTTTTTGCTTTAAATGTACATCTTTGACAGGCCACCGTCTCTGTCGTCCCCAGCTGGACTTCTTATTTTCATCCCTCTCTCCTCTTCCAGACCAGTCGCCCACAGGCGGCGTGGCCAGCCAGGCGTCCCACAACCAGGCGTCTTGGGAGGGTCAGGGGGAGAGCAACTTGACTTAATGGGTCAACGTAAGTGGGCCCCGCCCTTCTCCGGAGGGGAAGCCACGGACCCCACCATTAGGGGCTGACCTGGGTGCTGCACGTCTGCGGCCCCAGCCTGGATATCACATGGCTCTGCCAGAGTCTGGCTCCTCATTAAAGCCTGCAGCAGCCCAGCCCCAGGATTAGGCCTTTTCATGGTTTATCCTCCTCTACTCTGACAACTGACAATGGGATAGGATGGGAGCTTCCAAATGGAGTGTGTGTGTGTGTGTGTGTGTGTGTGTGTGTGTGTGTGTGTGTGTGTGTGTGTGTGTGTGTGTGTGTGTGTGTGTGTGTGTGTGTGTGTACGAATCATGGAATTATAATTGCTCTTTCATGATTGGAATATAGGGGGGGTGGGAATCTATCCGCGTACACAATGTAAAGATTTAATTGGGGTCTGTTTTCAAGGGCACATTGCTATGTGATTTGAAAAAGAGTAGAGATAACGTACCTCGAATACAGCACATCAGTCTGTCTGCACAACCAGCACTCTATTCACAGACAGACAGACACTCACACACACACACACACACACACACACGGGCACAAATACCAACCTCTTACCAACCTCTAACCTTTCAGCCTCATGATACATTTATTCAAGTTTCTCTGCATTTGAGACACGGTGGAGCGATCCGTTTACTCGCGCTGGTGGATGTTTTGAAAGAGCAACCCCGTTGTGTGACCCCGTCTCGGCCTCGCCGGGGCGGGCGGGTTAGCGAGTGGCAAGGCCGGGGTGCGGGGGCGGGAAACGGAGACGACGTCGACTCTTGAGCCAGGTGGGAAGACGACGGCTTGGTGTGTAGCTGGCTCGCACACGTAAGGCTCGTAAGACAAGCACAGCCGCCATCTGCAGCCCCGTGCTTCCTGTTCACGCCGCGGCTACGGGATTCTCCATTTACGTCGATTTCATGTGGTATCATGGTATGATAGAGGACAGTCTATGGAAGACTCCCAGTCAACAGGCTGACTCTGGAGGGTTTTTCATGCTTCAAAGCCACAAAGCGCTATCTTTGCAAATAAAATATGCAGATTTAAGCCTCTCCTCTGTCATAGTGTTCATGTCTTGTCTTTTGAGAATATTACCAAAAAATAATGAAACATACATTTTAGAATGGATTTGTATCACCTTGAAATTGTTGTTTTAAATTGTGCTATAGTGTAAAATAATGTTATCTAATTATAAGTGTGGAGAACACCATAGTAATTTACATGTGTACAGAACTCAAACATGTCTCACACCAGTTCCTAATAAACACAACTTGATCAGGAACAGGTACGTTTTAGAAAAGGTGTTAATGAACTGTTATAGCTCTCTGTTCCATTTCAAATTATTTCCATATCCATATTCCATATAATAGCCACCTGTCATTAAAATATTTCGAAGGGAGGTATATATTTGTGTGTTTTTATTAGCGTTCAAAAGCTGACATGTGTATTGTGTATTTGAAGTAAAATAAGACAACAAATCAAATTAATGAAGGAATGGGCACTTAATATTCCAAATTACTTGTATTTAATGGTATGTCGTGCCATACTGTATTTCTTCAATTACAAAAACTAGACTACTGCTCTTCAATATATTGTGCAAGTGCATAGGAAAGCAATTTCAATGCATTTTCTTTTGAAAATGTATTGAAAATATTTGAATGGCACATTCGTAGAGAGGTCATCATAATAACATACATTGTATGCATTTTAAAACAACTTCCCTAGATAGTTAAAAGGCACACAAACATGTAAGTAATTAATTTACTTTTGTGGCAAAACAGGAATTCTTTTGGAGAGCTGTCAGAAAGAGAGAGGCCAGAGAAAAGAAGAAGTGAAACTCTGTAACAACGCAATTAAACTCTCGTAATGAGGTCAGACATCAGCTCCAGTGCAAGCGATATCATTACACAGGCCCAGCGCTCTGCTCCAGCTGCCTTGGTCTCGCTGTGGGATTATACTCACCGTCCTGAGGGCAGCACTTTTACTAGGCTGACCCCGGCCTGCCACTGGGGCAGCAGCCACCTCCCCCCTACCCCCCCAGGGCTCCAGAGGGCCTCACCCTCCCTGGCTGGTGCCAGAGGCCCCAACAGGACTGGGGAGTAGTGAACTGTGCTCCCACGTGAGATGACAGGAGACGCGCCTCCTCCGCCGAGGAGCACACAGACAGGCAGGCACCAGCACAGAATCTCCCCTGGGCTGCCAATTCTGAATCACTGCACTCCTCTCTCTCTCTCTCTGCGAGCTCATTTGTAAAAGGCGACCAACAATAGTTAGGTGCTGAATGGAAATACTATCAGTGCTGCGTTCCTGTAAATAATTCAAATGCTGCTGTCAATATAATGTTGGTGTCTTGAAAATATTTTCCCTTGGTCAGAAAAGAGTGGTTATTCCTATACGCAGTAACAGGACCAAATATTGGCATATAATAGGGAAGTTTAGAAACAATCTTATTTTCTTTTCTTTGCGAGATTTGTTTGCAAGAGTCAGCCTAATTTGTCTATTATTATTTAGTCTGCGTGTGTGTTTTGTGCTGTGCTCGTTTTGTCTCCCATGATTACTTTGAAGATATCCTCATGACATTCACCAGAAACAAGAATTCTTCCGTCCTAATTCATATCAATTAGTAGGGGACGGTAATTCAAACTGACGGCACAGTGTATCTTGAAAGGCTTGATAGGATATTGTGGCGACAGCGTCCCTGTGCAGCCAAAAGCCACCCTTCTCTCCCTATTCCTCCCCTAGCTGTTTTTCAGTCCACAACAAGGGGCTCCGAGCAGAGAGGACAATAGCCGGCGCAGCCAGTACTTTGATAATTAGTTATTGATTGAGAACAATGGCATGGCGCGCACTGTCGTATTAGCTAGACGCCAGTAGGTCGCGACACCGGGAGCAGCCATCAAGAAATGAAGGCTAAAACATGTCTGACTCCCCTAATAAGATATTCCTTCATGTTCTCTCTTTCATTCCTCCCCCCTTCTCCTTCCTCAGGCCCGTTAGTGTTTGTGGGCAACATGGGGTCAAAAGTATTAATGCTTGTGCACAAACGAGTACCTGATGAAGGGGAATTTAATTAGAGAGAATGCCCAGCAAGACTCAAGTCCTCCACACTACCTTGTGGTGGTGTCTCACCCTACTAGCAAGCACTTTCTGGCATTGTTAGCATGGGAACTGCTTAGGGATGGCAGACAGAGCACATATAATGTGTCTAGTTAAATTCGAGGTGAGACTTTAATTCAGGGAATCAAACATATTAGCATTTATATAAATCAAATATGCATGTATGAGCAAGGATTGTCAGTCGTAGACGATATACAACCCCCATGTAAATGCTGCCCTCTTATAGAATTGTACATCATGTTTGTGAGCTGTGGCAAAAAACAGAGATACTGTATATTATTTGATGGAATCTAACCCAGGGCTAGACTTGAATTATGATAGTGATTATGATTATGATAGCCATATAAACTATATGTGCATACTCTAGATAAACATACAGGTACTACCACACATTCACAGAAATCATAATGAAAACCGTTCTGAACATCAATATTGTATGAAGTGCTCTAATTGACGTTGTTCATGTCCGCACTTCTTTCTTCCACTGTGATAGCTTAAAGCTGAAACAGGATACAGATGTACTTCTTCATGCATATCAGATACTACATGTTCGGAATAGCTGATGTGTGTCAGCGACATTGTCATTTTGGTAATACGCAAGCTTTAAGCAAAGCCATGTTTACATACAGTATAATAGGATTTCTGGAAACGACTTGTACAGTGTATGGACGTCTCCCTGCTAAAGAGGAATCAGCCCCGTTCGGCATCAGTGTGAACGGTGTGAAAGAAGCCCCTTAACTCTCTCCACCTGATCCGCACCTGGAATTAACCAGGCAGGGCACGGGCGTCAGCACAACCATGGAGGACTGTCACACACGACAGCAGGCCATGGCTTCACCGTCACTTCTCTGACAGGGAGGGCCTCGGAGGGTAAACTGCTTTGCTGGAACTAATTAAACAGACAAAGTTACGACATGAATATGCAGATGTTGTTTACATTTGACCATATGGTATTGTTTCAGGTAATAGCACACCAGTGAGGGTCCCCATTCATTAATGTGATGGGATGAAGTGAAAAACCTGTCTATCTAGAGACTCTTAGGGAGTGTTGGGGAAATAGGAATGGACTGACACTAGGGTGTTGAAATCTATTTCCAGTGACTCAATTAACAAAGATGTTGATAGCTCTTACATGTTTATTAGAACTACTATATTGGAAAGGGCAGGTATACTAGGCATATTTGAAATATGTCTCTTTAAGTAATATGACCATGAAATATGAAACTTCATAATTAGAAATGGAATTCCAATTAGGGAATCATAATGTTAAATAGGATTTTTAATAATTATTATGCGGGCTATTCCCTCTTCAAGATTGATGTTCTGGACTTGGTTTGTCTGATCAAGAGGTCCAGCTGTTGCAGGCACGTCCCATAATTCAGAGGCCATTATCCTACAGTATTCATGCTCAATGCACAACCTCCAATTTCACTAAATTTCTGTATTTAGCCTAAGCACTGCAAACAGAGAACTCTCTGGGTCGCGTCTCCACGGCGTGGTGTGCAGCCTGCCCCCCCCCCCCCCCCCGAGAGGCTGCCGGGAGGTTAAGAGGGACGGGGCCGCTGGAGTCGTGTTTAGTGAGGAGTGCGAGATCATGGGGGGCCAGCTGGAGGGGTGGCGGGGAGCGTAATTGTGCCCACTGTGTGGATACGGCGGGGTGGGTGGGTGTGTGTGTGGGGGGGGGCGGGGAGGTACAGGGGGCGGGGAACTCTGGGAAAAGGCAGGGGAGGGGACACCTCAATTACCTGCGCTCTCCCTGACCCTTCTCTCCCCGCGTCTCTCCATGGACGGATGGCCTGTCTGAGGGGGCGGGGCTGCTCTCCGCAGGCGGCCCGGCTCACGTCCTCCACCGCCTTTGTTCAAGACACCGCTCTCCTTCTTTCTCTCAACCGCGCTCAACTTTCAGTTCTCAGTCTTTCCTCTTGAGTATTATTTTATTAGATGTTGTTTGTCTCTTTGGCAAAATTAGATTAATCACTTGAATTAAATGTTCTGTTTTGTATAGCGATGGGATGGCACTCATCTGGCTTTAAAATGACAGATAGAAAGTTACATTAGATCAGATTAAATGAAATGTACAATAGCTTCAAGTACAAATTGCAGTTTGCATTCTAAGCCATCATTGCTTATTTGGGAGCGTTTGATTTGGATAACAGCGAAAGTGACAGGGGAGGGTGTTAAAATCAATACTTCACAGGACTGTGATGTCTTCATAAACCCTCTGTGTTGTTCAGACAGGGAAGCTAGACGTGTACGAGGAGGGCTACAGCGTTAGCTATTGTGTAGCTGTCATGGCTGGTCCTCAAAAGCAGATGAAGCTGTCAGATTATTAATATATTTAAACTGACAGGCCCCAAGTCCAGCCCCAGAACCCTCCCTTCCTTCAGTGTCCCTCAAAAAAATATGCTCAGCTTCAAAGACAGAGGGCAAGGGGTTGGATGCAAGGTCAAAGGCCAAATACATTTTGAAAGCGAATTCTCTTCCTTTTTGCAACCTGTTTTTATTGCTGTCGCTCCCCTCCTCTGTGGCGGCCATTCAGCTGAAACTTAGTCTGAATTGGCAGCAGCTTTCAAAGCGCTTGGCAGCCTGGTGATCCTGGGGATGTGGGGGCTGACGTCTCTCCGGGTGTGTGTATGCACAGGGGTCAGCGCCAGGCCTGACTCCCAGGACCCGCTCGCTCAGGCGCTACCATGAGTCAGTCCTGGAGGCTGAAATTAAAATCTGAAAAGCAGCGCGACTGAAGGCATTCCTCGCCCCCCACGGTATTTTCTTTTCTTTGTGACAGTTCCTCCGAGACTGGTTTTTCTTTCATGTTTCTTTTTTTTTTTCCCCTCTCCTTTAGATTATTTAACAACATACGAACAGAGCTGCCAAGGAGAAACATGCTTGATCGACAGTGCAAGGCAGTGTTTTAGTCAACACGGGGTTAAATTCGATTTTCTGCATGTTCAGTGCTGTAGTCTCAAGGCGTTTATTTCCAGTGCTTGATGTCTTTTGATGGATCAATTATCCATTAAAACATGTTGTGAAGCCAAAGAGAAAACCACAACACCTGTCACAATCATCTATTAGAACGGGGAAATTGAAATAATTTAATGACAGCTAATTTATTCTTTGTTTGCTGCAATCTCATTACAGACACAGTTAGTGAAATGAAGTTGGGCATTGTGGCTAAAAATTGTTCAATTGAAATGATGTCTCGAGAAAAGTTTGAGACTCACAAACAGTTTCATCATATCAACTAAGAAATAAAAGGTTATGCAAAATACATACTCTTTATACTCCATATATTGAAACACTTATTTTGTATTTGATTGTATGGTCTGGCATACAGTAGGCTATAGTAACAGGCAAAATATACATATACTGTCTTTTATAATCATACAAATTAGGTTCATATTTTAACATTTAATAACGAGAGAGCACAGACAGCTATAGGTAAACGGCTTCTACTCAATATTGAAATAATTTTGTGTGGCTGTTTGAAAAGTACGGTCCCAACAGTATCCCATCTCTGCATTTACTAGCTTTATTTTTTATAACACTTTTGTTGGAACTATTAATTAATAGTGAGCCAGAGATTGTATTTTGTGTAGGAATACTCCTAAGGAGTTCTGAATAGTATGGATAGACACTCTAGAAAATGTGTATGTGAGAATGCTGCGTGGGAGCGTCTTAGCGCCATATGTGTGTGTAAACTTCAATTTGCAAGTAAACAGCTTCATTGGGATTACTCATAGTACATTCCATTTGGTATGATAGCTAAAGAACCAGAGAGAGAAGATACTTCTTCTTTTTTTCTTTTTCTCAGGGATTCAGTGGGGCTCCTTGTCAATGGTTTTGCGGTTGAATTGCCTCGGATTGCTCCTCTCATTCCATGGAATGATCTCAGACCTAATTTAGCGGGCCAGCTCAGGATGTGAACCCTACAAGGCCGTTCTCTGCATAGAGCAGAGCGCGTGGAATAGACAGAGCAGCCGTCGCCTCAGATGTGCTGAGGTAATCTCCAGCTAGCACCGGTGCAGCAGGCCTCGCCCCTAAAGGGATTGATGCAGTGTCAGAACCTTTGGCTCGGGGGTCATCCTCTCTCCTTGCCTACCCAATCTGACAAAAGCTGAATTCCTTTTCCTCCCTATTCGTTTCTCTTTTTTCTTCTATTGAATTCATCAGCTAGGGAGGCAGGAGACGTGAATGAAACATTTTCATTAGGAGGGAGGAGGATCCCCCCGGTCACAGACAAGGCTGAACCTGATCTGAGCCAATGACATCTTCACTATTCCTTTTTCTCTTTTTTTTGTTGTTGTTGTCCTCCCTGCTTTCTCCAGCTGTCACTCTCGGTGGTGCGAGGCGGGCTGATTGAAATCAGCGCTGTGTCAGAGACGTCATATCTCAGAAAGACATGAAACATGCAGAAAACATCAATAAGCAACAGGCCGCTGACAGCTCTCAGAAGCGGTGGCCAGCGAGGTGGGGTTGGGGGTGGGGGGGGGGGGTGAGGGGAAGGTTAGGACTCGGGGGGGATGCCTCGCTGTTGAAGTGTCTTCTTCAGGCTTCAGAGAGACCCAGGGAAGACAAGATGAACTCTATCAGGTTATCGCCTATTTCAAGTTGCTTCTCGGACAGCAAGGCCACTGGGACAAGGGATGTCAGAAGATCTGTGTGTGTGTCTGTGTGTGTGTCTGTGTGTGTGTGTACGCATGTGTGTGTGTGTGAGAGAGAGAGAGGGAGAGAGAGAGAGTGGGAAGAGCAGTGTATGAATGTGTGTGTGTGTGTGTGTGTGTGTGTGTGTCTGTGTGTGTGTGTGTGTCAAAGTTCAATATGGCAAGAATGTTTCCATCTCATGTTATCATGAGTACATACTGTACATGTCACAATACAAGTACGGCTGTTCATCATTGAGGAGTGACTGACGATGACTCGTAGATCGGCCATTAGATATAGTACTGCTGGGCTACATCCAACCTGCTGGTAAAAGTTTGCACCCTCATACAAACTACTTGAAATAAATTGAATATATTATTGAAACAATATCATCGTCTCGCTAAAAATGGCATAAAATGCTGAAGATTGTTTACCTGGGGGCTTCTATAATAAATTGAAGATACAGTAATTGACAGGCATGGTTAGATGTGAAGCCGGGCATGTTCCAGGGATATCCTGGGACTTGTGTGGTGCATTTAAGTCACTAATGGGAGGCAAAGGTGATGGTGTGTTAATTCTCATCTTGAAGCCACCTATTTTACAGTGCTAATTAGTCAAGTTTTAAAGCCCCAGAAAAGTGCTGAGCCTTGTATTTCCACAGCCTAATAATGGTCATCGCGGTGCCTGGCTAGAACGATGACAGTGGATGGGAAAGTATTTCTGCATGGCCCAGACATGGGCTAGATAATGCAGTAATTAGTATGACACTGAAGTCAATGGCGAGGGTCGAGTATTGCCTTGAAAAGTTTACCCAAGTTGCAATCCTTTTACTTCCCTGTTTTGTTAATGGTACACTGTTGTGGACAGGAGCTCATCTGCATATCAAATGTGACTCCCGTTATTTAATCTCTGAGTCTAGTAAACCGCCTCCCAACACTCATGCATGTTCTCCTCCATCTGCCTCCAGGCCATTGATCTGCCTACCCGGCCATCAGTTCACATCTGCTACCAGTTCCTCCATCTCAGGTAACTATCTGCTCTCCTCTGCCTATTGATCTTCATGTCCACCTGCGCTAACATCTGTTTAAGCTTGTCTTTTGTCACATACTACCTTTCACTTCATGAATTGTTCACTTTCGCTTTGCATTTTATAAAGTCGTTTTTTGTTCTTGTTGTAATTTATTTCACCTAACTGTACAGCACTTTGGTTGACCACAGTCGTTTTTAAATGAGCTCTATAAATAAAGTTTGATTTGAGTTGAGTTTACCATGGGAAATATTAATACATATGAATCCATACAGTATTTTTGCCAATCTAAATACTTGAGAGTTTGTAGGATCCTTATCTTTGAAGAATGATAAGCTCCTTGCAAGAACAGGACATAAGTGCACGGTTGTTCACAGCTAGCACAGAGAGAAAGAGAGAGCAAGAGATAAAGAGAGAGCAAGAGAGAGAGAGCATCCATCTTAAAATCTTTTTCTAAATATACCTTGGCAGGCTTGCAGTGGCAGTAGGACACTACTGCAATTTTAATTTGCTATTTTGTAATGATGGGGCGTAGGTTAGTTAATTTCAATTTCTGATTTCAAAAGCTATCAAATACAGCTCAGATGAGAAATCAATTTTCTCAGCTGCCCTCGCTTTGTGGCAAAAAATAAATCTTGCCATTGGAGGACAGACTATCACATGACCCAGCCAGGGATTAGTTCAGTAGGCCCATGTTGTCACCACCTCAATTACAGACTGCCTCTTGTAATTTACCTCTATAACATCTAATTCTCAGACAGAACTCATATTTAATTCATGAAAGCTTCCACAAGAGTAATTGTCATATAAATTGCCATAGAAAATATCAATTTGTGACTACAATTTGTGTTTGGTATGCTAGCAGCATGCATTGTGTCATTCCTCTTAATTTGGCATAAACAATGAAAAGAATAGAGAATGTGTTGGATTTAGCAAATTACTGGTGCTATTACTAAAAGCTACTTTTACCTTATGAGAAAGATTTAACTTTTTGTCAGTAATGATGATGAGAATGATCATAGCCGATTATGATGGTGTTTGTAACTGAATTGATTATCATCATCATTATAGTTGTTAAAGTATCTAAAGTTGACATAACTCATCTAGGACTGTTCTATAAACACCAACTTACAATCTGAGATGCCATCTCTACATTGATGTGCATCACATTGGCAGGAGGGTTGTTCTACATTGTTTCCATGACAACTCTTTGGGTGTGTGATGATAAAGCCAACCTCAGCTGTCATCTCTTCACCTAAAAGCTTTGTAATTGGTCTAATTTGCATAGTTCAATTAACTGTTAGCTCACAGCTTGAATAATCATTGTCTAAAACACAGAGACAGTATGATTATTATATCAGTGAGTTTTGTTGAAACATTACTGACAAGTCTGTATCCAATATCAACATTAGTATACAGTTTTTTTTCTAACTTTTTCTCCAAATAATATGATCAATATTATCCCTGGACAGTTTTAGGCTACTGTTTAGTGTGCAGCTGCAAAATAGATCTGAAAGTGTGGTTCTGTATCATCTGTCTATGTTTCAAAGCACAGCATCATGTGAAAAAAATAGCTCTTCCATGGAATAATCTCCCTCCGTGTTAATGGTTATCACTGCCCTGTATATGGTCAACGTCACATAGGGCCAATGTGAATCGTATAAATTAATTAAGTGAGGAGAAACCTCAGCTATGTGTCTCATAAGCTTGGGTCTCCTGTGGGTGTCAAGTGTGTGTAGGGAAAATAATAAGGGCAGAGATCCATGCATAGAATTCATTGATCATAAAAAAAAAACCTGCAGTTCAGTATGTTATTCTGAAGCAGAGTTATTAAGGCCTACTAGATGAAGAATATTTACAGTAATTGAAACGGTACAATAAGCCCCATTTGAGGACTGGACAAAGATGAAATCCTCCTCTACTTCTCCCATTATTCAACTGTGGAGTAGGGAAACGTTCTTAAATAAATTCTTAAATAAAAAGAATTTACCTATATGATTACTTATAACTCTCCTTCCTACACTAATAAGCAACCCTGTAGCAAGGTGCAAATATAAAAAATTCAAGAGCAATTTCCCCTCCAATAAAGTACATCTATCTGTCTGTCTGTTTAACTATCTATCTATCTATCTATCTATCTATCTATCTATCTATCTATCTATCTATCTATCTATCTATCTATCTATCTATCTATCTATCTATCTATCTATCTATCTTTCTATCTATCTATCTATCTATCTATCTATCTATCTATCAAATATAAAAGGGATAATACACAACGAGGTGTGCTGTTATTGAGAAATAATGCACGATGCGGGGGCTAATTACCTTGCCTTCGCGAAGTTCATTATTTTTTTATAACAGCACACCTCGGAGTCTATTATCCCGCTTATACCATGGCCACTTATCTGCCATTTACTCACATTTTCTATATTAAAATATTAAGATATATGTTCATTTTGCTTTGCTCACTACTGAATTTCATTGTAGTTAAATTGTAGCAAAGTGTTGCTAAATCACGTTGCTATGGAATTACAAATGGTATATCATATTCCCTGGAGGAACAGCGATGACATCCAATAGTTAACATGGGTTTTGAGCTGAAATGGAAAGTGTCCATTACCTTTTCTCTCAGCAATGTCCCTGGATACGACCTAGCAACCCAAACAATGAGCCTAGCAACCCAAACTAGCCAATTCCATAGCCTACTGTAGCTAATATTGCTAGCTAGCCAGTGTAGGATTTTGAATATTTGCTGTGCAACATATAATTTATCCAGTTGTCAAATCAAATTGCCAACAAACTTTTTCTGATAGCTAGACACCTCATTGCCCCCAAATCAGCAACTTTTTTTTCAGTGGCGTTTGCTCCTTTAAGCCAGGGTAAGCCTGTCTTACCCATACAAATACAAATAAAACTAGATTTTTGCGCCTTCTTTCCGTGAAAGGAGGCACGAAAATCGACTTTCAGACTTTTTTTTTTTTAAATGCATCTTGTATTCTGCCATATCGCTTCATTATTGTTCCTGGCTTACCCAGTTCTAGAACCCACCAGACGCCACTGCTTTTTTTCATGGTGTGGTATCACTGTCAGTCGTAGCTTCAAATGCGTACATCCATTGCGAGGACGGGATATGCAGTGATAAGTGAAGGGACAAGGTATTAAAATCCAGGAATTGCCTCTTCACATACCAATCTGCATTGCTAGCTCTTTCATGGAAAACTAATACTCACCAAAATAATAAAACTGCAAATCACAGGAGAATATGTGCTTCAGAAGTGCAAATATGTGTAATCATGGTGTTTGATGCAAGAGCACTCGGCAGAAGTGGACTGGACAGCCTCCAGACCTTTAGTGAAAAAGTTGTCATATAATTAGGAACTGACCACATATTGGGAATCTACATGGTTACTTTCTCTTTAAAGGGGTCCACGTTTCTATATTAAAGGGGTCCACGTTTGCAAAACTAACTTTTTCATTGTTTTTGCATGTACATTTGAGTCTCTGATGGGCCTACTAACACACAGTAAGAAAGTATGAAGTGAAACAACCCAGTCATTTTGTTGTGGTAAGCTGAAATGAAAACATTAGAAAAAAAAGTCAGTCGCGGCAAACCACTCAAATCTCCCATGTCACTTTATGTCACAGTCGGGGACCCTGCTAGCTAGCATAATGTCTTCACACTGAAAATGCTCTGTTCTTGGATGTACTAAGTAGCACAGATCGTCTCCCAAGCTTAAAGGACAGCAGAGCCGAGTGGATCCATTTTATTTTTGATGGCAACATTCCCGCTGAAATTGGCAAAACACTGGCAGTGTGTGCTAGCCATTTTTTGCCCAATTGCTTTTCCAACCTGGGTCAGTACAATGCAGGATTTTCAGATAAACTCTTTCTGAATGATCAAGCAATACCAACTGTATGTGGAAATTATGCAGAAACTGTAAGTAACTGTCTCATCATATGTTAGAGTAACGTTAGTGGAATGAAATTGGTAGAATTCTAGTTCATCGAGCGGTCATTAAAAATTATTGAATGTTAAGAAGTGGACATCGTTGGATTCCCCTCGGCCTACAGAATCTAGCTTTTATTGTTTGTAGTCGAATGGTGTCATATAGCCTGGTGGTGTCTAGCTAGCGAATGTAGCTAGAGGTAGCAGCATGCAACCGTAGAGATAATAACATGGGCACTAACGCTAACATGTTTAGTCAGTGAGAGAGGACAATGACATTTGTCACAGAGGCATTGAGTGTGGATGGTCCAGGCTAGCCAGCTATATTTGAGGTAGCATAGCACCGTCGACAGCCCTTGTTCTCTAGCCTGCCGACTTGCTCTTAGCTGAGCTAATTTACATATGAAAAAAAAGCGCTCAATCCGCTCAATCTGATCTCGTGGTCAACGGAGGGGTATAGACGCATGCTAGAACGCTTATTCTGAGTGGTATTTTCAGTAAAAAATACTCAAAGACATGTTTTGGGGACCCTAAATACATTAAATTGTTGAAAATTAGCATAATAGGACACCTTTAAAATATAATAAAGTGACATATTTACAGTCGTACAGCCAAGATTAAAAGGCTTTTTCAGTGTAATACTGAGATAGTGAAACAAGTGCATTGATTTTTAACTGTGATGAGATGCCGTGCATTGTCGGGAAATAATACACACCCCTCCAGCTAATCATAATTGAGTATTCTCCCAGGCTATGGCATAATAGTGATTGATTCTGTGACCCATACAGCAAACTTTGCAGGTCTGCACAGGTATACAAAGCATTACTCACAACACCAAGGCCAGATAAATCAAATGAATCATTTAAAACATCACCTTCAGCATACACCACAAACCAAAACGAATGCATTGTTCAACAACCAACTATTGACCTGTAACTGTACAGTACATAATGTTAGCATAGCATTGCCCTATCTTCAAGCTTTGCTTGCTAACAGTAAACTACCATGGCTACCATGTTAGGCAGTAGTAGCACTACTAACAATAGCAAATAATTGCAAGGATATCATAGGTTAGTTAGGCTGTAGTGTAACTTAACTATTCATTTCTTTAACTCGAAATGACAATTTTATATACCCAGTTATATAATTTGTGCGAACCTGCATGAGGAAAGAACGTCCTTGGGTCCTGAGCAATGCACCTCCTGACTATCAACTTCCTACAGCGTGGGGTTCCCAAAATAAAGGTGAGAAGGGGGGAAGGACATGGTTTGTCTTTTAGGGAGAGGACCGGAAGAAAGACTTGATATGAGAATAGAAACTTGAATTTAACTCAACATTTATTGAAGTATAGGCATTACATGCACTGATTGCACAAACCGATGAACTGAACCAAGCGGCCATTGTGTTTCTCCTCCACATAACATCAGTATCAGTACTACAGTTATATGACGACATTATGTTAAAATTAGCCAATACCTACCAATTTCTCAGCTTCACGCGACACATGCACGTATTTGGGTCCTGAGCAATTACACCTGCCACATATCAACTTTATACAGAGGCTCGCCGTTGTGACGACAGTCGGGATACAGGCAGACACCACTGGACAGACAATATCGGACAGACACCCTTTCTCTCATTATAGAGAGATGAACTATCCTGGCTGTACTAAGCATATAACATCCAAGGTGTTGCCTGCACTCTTAATTGGACATTTCCATTCACTCTTAATTGGACATTTCCATTCATTTTGAACATAAATTAGGGTTTAGGGGGCATTATAAGGCAACAGAATGGAGGTTCAGTACACATTATACAGTAGGTACAGTCATGACTGACATGATTACCTGTTCTCTGTGTCGCTTCAATGTGCTACCTAGTGGTACGGCGAGAGACATTCTTCCTTATTTTGATATGACAGCGTTTGCCTCAAAGTTGCACCCGAGAGACTGAGTCCTGTTCTAGTGGGAGAGGAGACAATGCTGTTTGAACTCCTGATTAAATGGAAAGGTTACAGGTTTCAGGCTGGGCACATATTTTTTTCTGTCCCTCGCACACTGAGGGCCTCTAATGAAGAAGGGCTCTTGAACTGCCAGTCAGATGAGCTGTGACAGTGTTTCAGGAGGAAGCATCTTTGGTCCTGTCCACTGTGCAAGAACATAAATACCCCCCCCCCCCCACACACACACACACACACACACACAGAATCAAATTGATAAATTATTTTTAAAAAAAAACTGTACCAACAGAATGGGGAAACTTTAGAAAGATGAGAAAATAAGAACACCCATTGCCACAAAATACCTGGCAAATTTGTTCATCGTGTCACAGTTATCGGTAGCCTCATGTCAAACAAATTCATATCAAAAGAAGGTCACTGATATGTACCATAACTCATGGGCAACATTTGATCAGGTTTTTGCCTTCAGGGCTCTGACATGAAATGGGCGTGTAGCTGGCAAGGCCTCCCTCCCCACATCTGCACCGCCTCCCCACACAAACTGGTCAAGCAGAAATGGGACCTGCATCAATTTTAATTTGTATTTATCCTGCTGATGACCTGCTCTTTTCACTGTGGTGTAGGAGGCACAAATTACACCCATCATAACTCCGATTCTAACAGGCCGCCATGAGCTATCAGAAAATTAACATGGTTATATATCGCCAGCAGGGTCAGGGTGTCATGACACAATTATACAATCATGTTACCTGACTCGATCTGGCTGGCTCCTGGTGTCTGACAAGGAAGCTGGAGGGCTGAGCCATCTGTCAGATAGCCCAGCTAGATAAATTCAGCTCAGACCACACTGTGCTCTCTCTCTCTCTTCTACTCTCTATCTAACTTCATCAGACGTCACTAGACAGGCTGGCCACTTGAATGCTTTTGATAAATAATATATATATATATATATATATATATATATCAGTGGTGGCTGGTGACTCAAAAAACTGAGGAGGACAGGACAGGAGTAGGGATGGGTATCGTTAGGATTTTATCGATACCAATATTGCTTATCGGTACTGATATTTAACGATACTCTTATCGATACTACACTACACTGCCTGGGTCAATGTTTCTGTCTCTGTTGGCCTTCATTTACATACAGTGGTGGACTGTTACTGTAATATAGTGATCCTGTGTGATACTTGTCCAGCCATTGCTGGTTATGGCTACTTTAACACATTGGCAAGCTCACCTAAGATGTTTCTCTTTTCAACTGCATGCCAAGCTGGTATGAGGGTGTCTGATAATGTGCCTCTGGAAGGGGGGTGGTAACTGGGGTTAAGAGCTGTGGTCATCTCCCTACAGTAACAGTTAATGGTAACAGTTACTAACATCAGAAGACATAGACTAAACTGTGGCTACATTACTTATGCAGCTAGCTACAGCAACCGAAAATATTTTCATTTCAGCATCTCTCACTCTCAGTCAGAAAATGTCAGCTAATTACGATGCTAATTTTCACTGTTTAACTCCATTGACTTGCTAAAAACGTTAGCGATCTAGCTAAAAGTCTCCGACTGTTGGCATTCATTTTTGGGGAAATCTTTCAGGAGGAGCAGGAGGTCCTGTTGGGGGGGGGGGGGGGGGTTGGGAAAACACTGTACAGACTTATTTATAATAACGATAATGAGTGTTACCCGAGTCTTTAGCCTGGCTCATCTTCTACTGCATTGCTATCAGAGCCAACAGCATTAGTATTAGCTGCTTTGCTAAAGCAGTCAAACACGCTGCACTGCTTCACATTTACCGAAGGTGAAACTTCTAAGTGTTTCACGAGGTTGGTGGTGTTACCCCCTTTGGACACAACTAACTTTTTACATAAGTTGCATTTAGCACCGTCGGTAAATTTGCGGCAAATTAACGATATGTCTTCACCACTCGTCACACTCACTGTGGTAAATCTGGAATGTGATTGGACCAACAAAATGTCAATATTTCAATCCTGTTCAGACAGGGCCGGAGGACAGTCCTCCGATGCGCGTCATTTTCAGTGTTTTGGCCAATCACAAATTAGCAAGAAAAAAATGGCATTACGTTGATTTCATATAAAAGAACCCGCCCGAAAGGAGGACCAAAGATGTATGGGTCCGCCAGCTGCACTTCTTGTAGATGTCACTTTAGAATTTCAACAATGGGTTTTTATCCATAGGGCAAACCTGATTCTGATTTATGAACAAAACTGAGATAATATTAATTATTAATAAATATATATATTAATATTAACATTTTAATCCCTCTCTTCTCTCCAAAACTGAGGAGGACAATGCTCCTGTACCTCAATGGACGAGCCTCCTCTGATATATATATATATATATATATATATACACTTTTTGAAATCTGTGTCATCTTGGACCTGACGTAGCCAAATTCATGCCAGTGTTTGAACCTGTATAGTATGTATCCGCCATGCGCCAATGTATGTATCCAGATGTGGGAAAAATCTCCTATACTGAACTCCAATTATCATTAGAGGGGTTTGGTCACCAATGTTCCATATATGCCGTCATAATCCCCCACATATACTGCTGTGGTCGTAGAAAACATAGTTCGCTCTGACTTTTAATCAGCTCTCTCCGATCCATATCCCTCATATGTACCCCTGGACAAAGAAAGAAAGGGGAGTCTCCCTCCATGCCTGTGTGTGCTCCCAGTGTCAAGCCATTAGGCTGTGTGAAATGAGGTGCCACTCATGAGTTATAATGCTGCACATCTACCGATGCACTGGGAGAAAACCGCCCTGCCTACACTGCGCCCATCCCTCTGTACGAGTTGGGAAAATAATTCTGCTCTGATAGGAACCCATATAACGATATGTCCACAATTTTAAGTCCCAAAGATGTGTAGAGGGCTGTTGGACAAATTCAAAATAATCCTCTTCCGGATAGCTGTGAGCTAAAACCTTTTTTGTGTTGCACAGATTTTTCTGTTATTTTCCACAATGCTCTAGTGCATGTTGATATAAATGCTATGCTACCTTTGTGGATGAGGGTCTTTGTGGATGAGGGTCTCTGCATCGGATGAGATAGAAAGAATGAGATGTGAAAGAAAGAGATAAAAAGGAGAGCCTTGTGTGATCTTTAAATTTTAATATCAATAGTAATAAATATTACCATTTCATATATTACAGTATGTTGTGATCTTCAAATATAGGTATAAAATGCATGATTGTGATATATCTAAATGTGATTAAAAAACAAACTTTGATTCAAAGAATATTGAATGCAAACATGTCAATAGAATTCAGATGATTGGTGTACGACTAATTTCCCCAGCGTGATCTAATCAATTAAGCTGAAGTAAGGGAAGTGTTAACTTTCTCTGGCTTCCTACAGAGTACAGTATGCAGTGGCAGAGGATGTATCGGAAGCCTCTTTGTCTATTTTACTTTAAATCTACCAGGAGGTAGATGTAACACTGATAGAAAATAAAGCCAATAAGTGTGACTTTGATGTGGCAACAAATTATACATGGCGCTATCAGATCCCGTTTCCGTCGCCACATTGCAGAGAGAATACCCTGGAGCTGGGCTCTTAATGGGAGTCTCTATCTGCACCACGGAAAGCCTGTCTCATTACTCACACACACCACTGTGCAGAGGGTGGTCTGTTTCCCCTATGGACGCTGGTTCACGGGCCGAGAGCTTCAGTGTGAAGAATATGAGGCGTACGACTTGTTTTTTAAATGTGCAGGGCACAGGAGCACAGCTGTTGTTAGCGTGCTACTTTGTGGGGACCTTTTAGCAAGAAGTTAATTTCTTCCTCCCTTTCAAAACGTGTGAATATTTAAAATGAATACAATTAATGTTCGAATGAAGTAGACTTTATTTCAAATGAACGTACACTTTACTGAATATATCAGGTGCAGTTTATCCTCATTTATTATCATATGGAATAGAAAATAAAAATACTACTCATATTTGCACTGAGTGTTGAAAGTTGCCTTATGCATCACAAGTGTCTGCTCAAATTGTTTTTTTATTATGTTTCTGACTACACCACCCTATTATTATGCAGAAAGAATTTTCCAATTGGGAGAGTACAAAATACATACATAACCTTCTATCCCTTCCAAACCTGTGCAATGAATATTTTAAAACCCTAATGTATATTGGCTGTATGAATTTCAACATGAGGCATAATACAGTCCCTCCATTGTGCACATTATCTTAGGGATCTGTTCTCCACTATCACGGTTGTAACTGCAATGCCAGGAATGTTGGGACTTGGCGTGGCTTACGACACAATTTGCAGGCTGCGGCGTAGACTGCTTTCACTCCCTTATCCCTTCGGTACTGGCTTTCCTGACAGAGTCAATAGGGGGCATCGCTCATCTGTCAAAAGACAAACATCAGAATACTTATTAGGCTCCAGTTGGTTTCCTGTCTTCTTCCCATCCCTGTGATTGTCTCTCTATCATTGCCCGTGGTAAATAGGTGTTCCTTGTGTCACTTCCAGTGCCTGAGATGAATGGATTTTGTCGCTGTGTAATCAGCGTAGGAAAGTGACACAAACAAGTACTCATGGAATCAAAGTCAACTGTAGCCAAGTACGCTGATGTGAAATGCACTGTATGAAAGCGGCTTTGGCTAACTCCTGGAGAAATACAGTAGCTGACCCTCCCGTGACTCTGTCACCCAGAGGGGCGGTAGCAGTGCTTGCTGTGTATTTCGCTGCAATCTGTGGACCAGATGGCTAAGGTTCTGGGTAGGGAGCAGCAGGTCTCACCCTGTGTGACACCTCTGAGCTTCAGTTAATACCTTCCTCTATCAAGGCCCTGGTTAAAGGACTGGGCGTAACGCACTGAACTCACTCTGTTTCTCTGGCTACTCTCTCTCTCTCTCTCTCTCTCTCTCTCTCTCTCTCTCTCTCTCGCTCTCTCTCCCTTTAATAGGAAAGCTAGGGGCTAATATAAATGTTGGGAGCTGAATACTAACCTGTATATCTCTATTTATAAGTAAGACTAATTTCTGAGCAGGTTGAAGTAAGGTATGGATGCAATATCTAGATGAAGATCTTAATTTAGAACTTAATTATGGAAAAAGGTGGTGTAGCACAGATGGAATATGTATGATAACAAAAGTAGACGTAGTAAAATACCTGAAAACTACAGTATCAAAGATTAATTGTAGATTAGCCTTTTATACGTTTTAGGGCAGGGACTATGACCGAAACAATCTGTACCTGTATATCACATTACACTCTGTCGAGGTAATTATGAAAATGACTCAACTTGTCAAAGCACTGAACCATTCTCTGCATGCATCCTCCGTGATTATGAAAATGTTGATCAAATATATAAAAATAAGCATTCTGCCCTCAACCTGACAACAGATCCTCCCTCCTTAAATACTAAACTGATGGTACTGCTTTCACAGAGACGGGGCTGCGAGTCGTTGATCAGTGGATTTTTTTTTTCCCCTTCCGGTTCGCACGTGGCTTCAGTCCCTCCTGGTGCCTCTCTCTCTGCCACTTGGGTTTTAATCTGGGTGACTGGCAGGGAGACTCCAGTTGGACGTGCCTGGTGAGGTGCGACTGGTGCCTGCGCTGCCCCTCCCCGCCCCCCTCCCGGTATTATAAAGAGTGGCAGCAGGCGGAGTGACAGACTGCCCCATGAGATGACACCTGTCACCGAGGGGAGCGCTGCTAATCTACAAGCCTCATTTTGTTTGAACTCTCCGTCACCTCGCTGTCAAATCCTCATCTTCTCCGTCACTGCCAGAGTCCCTCCCCTTCGCTTCCCTCCATCTCTCTGCTGCTGCGCCCGCTCCGCCCGAAACACATGCCTTTACAACCGCTACGCCCTGCACACACACACACGCACGCACGCACACACGCCCTGCACTCACCAAAAAACAACCTACCCACAACTCCACACACACACACATGCCTTGCACACACACACGCACACACACGCACGCCCTGCACACACCGTCACAAAAAACAACCTAGCCACACACACACACACACACTCTGCATATAGTGTCACCAAAAAACAACCTAGCCACAGCTACACACACACACACACACACACACACACACCCTGCACACACCGTCACCAAAAAACAACCTAGCCACAGCTCCACACACACACACACAAAGGCAACACATACACACCATTTAGTGTTGAACATTTTTTTCCATATTCATTGCGTTGTTTGTTGTCTATTCCACCTGGGAATGATAATTTACAAACAAGGCCACATCATTCCAATTGTCAGCTCTTATCCCTTTCCTTTCATTCACTCTATACATTAATTACTGCATTACTTGATAAAGATAAGTTATGTAGCTTAAAATATAGTCACAATTGAACTAGCATCATAGTCCGACGGGCATAACTGATCCACATGCGGCTGTAGAGAGGGCTATGAGAAGATACGGAGGCCTCGTGGACAAAGCTCCATTCACCAGAGATGTCTGTTGTGTGCATTCGTATTGAGATTTGTCTAAGTTAAAGTGATCTGAATAGAAACGCAGTCTGTGCTCTGGAGTGGCCAGAGTCTCTATGGAGCAGCACACTCCACCCCCTGGTCAAATATCTGTTTTGTCTCTTTTTACAGACATGCATTGTAATTATAATATAATTCATTATGTCTACGCTGCACATGTCACAAAGGAGGAGTCCTCCCCAAAGTCTTTCTTTGCTGTTCAGGCTGACCGAACACATCCTTGCTCCCATTTTTTCAGGGTGCAGCCTGAAAATACACTCTCACACCCCCATTAACAATGGTTTTCCCTACATCCCTCGATTAAGATATCACCAGTAAATGTGACAGCTTGGCCAACCCTCATTTCCAGCTGGGGCAACTCTGGTGGACTTCAGCTGGATTCCACTCAGGTCATGGATTCACACCGTCCAAACAAATGACCTAGAAAACATAGCCTCATTTCATCAGCTATCATTTCGCTCACAACATTTATAAATACAAATCCGAGAATGTTTCAGTTAGATTATTGTACACACGTCAACAGAGATTTTTGAGTGATGATTTTAGATATGTTTACTTATCTGTAGTTTTAATGTTTTATAAGTTGTATATGCTATATACTATATGATAGATTGCTACACCATGTTATTTCTTGTTTATTTAATTTGTAAATTAATTATGAGAATTTAAAATGTGTTAATTACTGTAAACATCCATTTTGATTGTGCTCTTATTTGCCTCATCATGAGTCATATTTATAGAGATCATCTACAGCTACACGCAAGTAAAATGCATGATACATTATCCAAGGTCCAGTACAGGCTAAAGCCAACTTATTCAAATGCTGCCATTAAGTGGAATTATCTTTTCCGGACACATTTTGTATGATTGTATCCCAAAATTACAGTTTCTTTTGGAATGAATTGGGCTTAATTAAATCCTTTTGCTGAAAAAAAAATAGGATGCTGCATCTTTCACAATAGAAAGGCTCGTCCCCAATGAACATAATGGTTGAGGTTAAATTGAAGGTTGTGTGAATTCTGTAGAGAACAGTCTTTGCTGTATTGGCTAGAGTATTCATATTCAAATGGTAACAGACAGCGCGGCATCCTTGAAAATATGCTTGCCTGCAACAATGTGTGAAGTACTATGGAAACATGTATAGTAAAAAAAACTTTTTATATAGCTTCTGAAAATGACATCTGTACATTGCTACAACCTAAATAATGCTGTTATATCTGTGTAACTAATTTACCTGTGAACACATCACAGAAAGCTATATTGTATGCCAAATCACAATCCCAGAATCCACTCTTCTGTAACTACTAAAACCACTTCAAGATATTAATTTACGGTTTGAAACAACTAACTATTAGAATTGTATCCATGCACTAATGATTTATGCTGCTTTTTTTAATTGACATGAGAACCAGTTAATGGAACATGAGTCTAATAAACATTATACACTGGTCATCAGGTGAGCTGTTGTCTGGTCTTTGGTCATAAAAAACACAAACACACCCTTGCCTGCTGTGAGCACTATAGCAAGGTTATCTTTGAGTATTATGATGAAGTATCAGTAGTCTCTCTCTGTCTCTCTCTCTCTCTTTCTTATTCTCTCTCTAACACACACACACACAGACAAGCTACAGTAGATGTGTGTCCACTGACAGCCACGTGACTAGGGAAACACAAATGCTAACCTTGGCCACATAATAAGCGTGCCTAAGACCAGCACAGTGGCTTATCAAGGGAGTCAATAAGCGAGTACAGTGTCTCATGCTATGGGACATCCAACGCCAGTTGACTGGCGCACCTTCCCAATTAACACCCTGCCTGCCAATCCCTGTCGGGTCATGAGCTGACTCCCATGGCATTGCTCTACCTGTCTCCACTGCTCTCAACACATGCCCAGCTCCAATATGGAATTAACGCCACTTTTCACCTGGCCATGCCGACGGGCCCAAGATTAGACTGGTGCAGCATAGAGATATTCTAGCCGTTCCAAATGAGGCTTCCTAGGGGTTAAGACTTCCAGTGCAGTGAGGCTGTTGAGGCTATTGTCTCTACCATTCGTTTAATATTAATTAAACTCAGCAAAGGATACGTTCTTAACCAAACCAACAGCTTTAATTCCTCCAGGAGTGAATACCTGATAAGGGAGCCAGTTTAATGGGTAGCTGGGTGCTATAACTTATCACACCAGTAAAGACCTTAATATGTCTAATAAGTTTGTGGGGCTTAGCAGTGCTTTTGTGTTTTCCATTTTATTCCCTTGGCTGAATATTGCATATTACCATAAGTAAGAAGCATTGTATTGCTTAAGATCAACAGCAGATTTACACATAGGCTTGGGTGGGGGGGTTGCACACCATTTTTACAGACTTTATTGGAAGTATAACAACACCATACTTGCAGTGGTAAACATATTATACTAATAAAAGTAAAAAAGTGATGTCTGCACACCAGACTAGAGCTCCCAAAAGTGAGTTTATTGACACCTTGTCAACAATGTAACGTTTCGGGCAGGGCCCTTAGTCAGACCCTGCCCGGAACGTTACATTGTTGACAAGCTGTTAATAAACTCACTTTTGCTCTAGTCTGGTGTGTGGACATCACTTTTTTACTTGAATTATCCTTCTCTGTCCAGCACCCAGACACAGAGTGTGAGGATGTGCGTGCCTCTATGCCTTTTTCAAACATATTATACCACCTGCTACACCTAAAATGCACATGAAAAGGTAAATAATAGACAGGATATGCTTGCAGTTTACAGGAGTTGAAACAAAGGACCAAGTGCAGAGGCGATGATTTAGGAGTCCACAGAGTAGCAGTGCTTAGGAGAATACAGGCTGACTGATGAAGCATGTTATCACTGAAGCTGTGCCACTTTTTCAGGCTCTCGAGTATATCTATCAAACATTTAAGGACTCCTCTGTATACTTTGGAAATGCACTCGGACTCTGTATTGAGCGGAATAGTGTACATGAATTTGACGTTGTGTAATGAAGTTTTTTTTTCACACATTGGTTAAGTCTCTGAAACGTGAAAGACTTGCGTGGGCTTTCCGAGCTGAAGTCCACGCTTTTGTTTAGTGGCGTTTAGTGCAACTGTCCTACCTGCCGGATATCCAGGATTCAAGTCCCACCATGGTCACAATGGTGGAGGCGTCTTTCCGTTGAGGAGGGCGGGGCAAAGGAGTATAGAGTTGGTTTCCACATGGTCACACTCGTCTCCCACCCTTTCTCCAGGCTAGTACCAAGGCTGTAGCTCAGCACTGTCACACCTCTTTCATGCACTGGGTTCGATTCCCTCCTCAATCACAAGTGTTCTGTAATACCGACAGTCATTCCTGGGATGAGTGAACAAAAACTGTCAGCACTACATGTAAGCTACCATCTTATAGTACATCACATTCACTTTGGTGTCTTTAGTAGTAACACCCACAACAGGAGTCATTTTGTAACATACTGAAAACAGCTTATTGCTGAAAGCTCTATCCATACACTATTTGATGTAGTTTACTGCTATCAAGTCAAGTTTTCATGACTTAGTTTCAAGATTTACCAATATGGTATTGTGATTGATGTACAGGAAAACAAATGTAATTTCACTGAGGTATAACATTCTAGATTAATCAAAGAATTATGAAGCAGTGATTTCACCTCCTGTGCCTCCCTGTCGGAAAATGCTTTTGTTTAATGCATTTTCTATCCAAACTAAACATGGCGGTGAGCTTGGTCAGTCTGTCTGTGATCACCTACATTCATAATTTATTTCACTCAATATATATTAGTTTTTCAATTCAACACTTTGATGATTCATATGAATCATGCTCTATAATGACTTTAAAGTGGCTATTTTATTTGATTTATAACAAAGAACGGTGCTAATATGACAGTCAATACTGTACAGCTTTTCTCTATTTTCAGCAGGAAACAAGATAAGGGCATTGTTAAACAGGGTATTTCTTGGTAGTTTCGGCCAGAGCAGGAGTAAAATGCTTCCAATTACCAGCTAAAATTGCTATTTGAGTGAACTATTTCTGAAGGTAAAGTCCAGATGAACCTGGATCATGTTCCATTTTGAACCATTTCATTCAGTTTGAAGAAAGCCTAACAATTGATGTATGCGTGATATTGCCAAAAAGGCTGATCACAGTTTTTGCAAAACTAATTTGTAGTCAAAGTAATGTTTGATTGCCTCAAAGTGAATTGTACACTGTTCACACTGATAGTGGATGTGTGTGTGTGTGTTTGGGGGGGGGGGGGGGGCTGAAGCACAGGACCACTAATAAGGAGTTTAGAGGAAGACAGCTTATTCAACAATTGTTAGTTTACTGAACAATACGCCCCTTCTTTTTAGCACAAGTAGACCCTCAAAACCACACACCTGTAACATAAGCCAACACATGCCACATGCTGGTGTGTGTTCACATGCTCCACATGACACAGCAAGTGAATAAAGCCATCACTTGCGTATTAAAAAATGGGTTTGCCACAGCGTGGTAGAGCTCTCTATTGAATCATCTTAGAAAGACACCAGTGAGCTTAGGCAATTTTGCAACCACACAGGAGACTGCCTATCGGACATACATCTGTGGCAGCTATTGTCATGTCCAAAATGAAATCAAAAATTAAATTTCAGGGTCCAGGAAATTCAGCTCCACACAAAGAAAGCATTATTCATCTATAAGGTATGGCTTTGGTTAATCCCAAGGGAAAACATGAGGTTATCCTTGAAGTTATGCTGCAGAACAGCAATAAATATAGATTCATAAACATTTTCAAAACTCATGACAATTCAGTGAGAAAGGGCCTTGAAAGTATGCCATATTCCAATTAAATCACGTGTAAAAATAGTTCTGCTTATAACAAAAATATTATGTTCAAGCAAGTAAAGAGAGGGTCTTATTTTTCCATTGCAAGCTAATACCAAACTACAAAGCAGGGGGATTGAATCCTGTCCTACTCCAGTTGCTTTGATAGTGGACCACCAAGTTATAAATAATGTATTAAAGGATTTACAATGCAGAGAAAGAGGGCTGCTTTACAAAAGAATGAAAGTTCCTTTACTGGTGCATGAAAAAAGAAGACATGTTAACTCTTTGTGGTCCAACCCAATCTGAGTAAAAAAATAAAAAAAAGCCTTCATATATTTTCTTTTGGATTGTCTAGGTTAAGAGAGTGTTTGGTTTCCTTTTTACAGTCCATAGTGGCTTATATTTCTGCCAAAAGGTGTTTGAGGCCTACTGGGACCACTTAAAAGTTTGTGCAGAGCACTAGCCAAGGAAGACAAAAAAAGCCTTGAAGTATACACACACTGGCCTCTTTCTCAGACCCTCTCAGCTCTGGCCAGGGGGAGTGTTGTTGGTTTATGAGAGAGAAAATAGCCCCAGCTTTCTGCAAAAGTGAAATGGGATTAAGGCCTTTGTGCAGCCCACAATGGTGAGGGGAATTAGCAATAGTTGTAGGCACTTAGAAGGGCTCTCACACAGAAGCTTATCCCAGATTTTGCACAATAATCATTTGAATATCAACAGTGTTTTGCAACTGCAGCACTAATGTATAAACTTCTCTCTTTTAGATATCTCAAATCCCTCAAATGATGTTACCAATGGTTACCATGCAAACATTCGCACTCTTATGAAGACTCATAAATATAATATCATCTATAGGTTGTGAAAGTTCTCTTCTAAACAGTGGCATACCTGATTCTCCTCTTGGTTTGGATATAATGATTGGAAGACTTGGTTGCAGATGAAGCCATTTTGACTTCCTATATCGTACTCTTTCTTTGTACTGTTTACATTTTCTCATTCAGGTGAATGCACCCATTCAAATAAGCACACTTTTATGAATGCTGTTTCAATACTAATCAGTGTATGTAGCATAGTATTTTGGAGATATGAAATATTGGCACTCTCTGACATCCATCGTGTGCATCTTCAATGTGCTCATTTTTAATTAGTAAAAGCTCAATATTAGCACCGTATGTTGTAATAATGGAGAAAGTTGAGAAGCGCTGGGGATGTTTTTACTCTCTGTCAGTCTGCATCAGTAGATTGTCCTTGGCTGGGTTTAGGGACAGCTATGCACCGAGGCTTGGAGAACCCTCACCGAATAGTGAATAATCCACTGTTTCTGCCTCAGTTGAATCTCACAAGACAGGCTTCCAGAAGTGGGATGGCCTCTGCATTTTTTCCTCCGGAATAAAAAAACGTATTGTCCATATCACAAAACATTGAGTGAGATCAGCAGACTTGTCAAGAGGCCCTGGCTTGAATATGAATGATGAGAGAAGAGCAGGGTGGTCCCCGCTGCTAGGGTGGAGGCAGGTGAAAATAGGGCCCGACTGTCTGTGCCAGCTGCTCAGCAGGAAAATCAAACATGGAGATAGAGGATTCATCCCAAAGAAAGGCTTGGAGACATGGAGCTGCGCCCGACAAAATCCTAACATTGTTGTCAAGGTAGTTGGTAGCGGTGTTGTCTCAAGCAGTGATCATCACAATAAAATGCAACTTGGTAAGGCGTTGTAAAATAATGATTTGTATGTTTCAAGTGATCAAATATCACTTGCGAAACATGTTGAAGGATACTGCAGTATGTAGGAAAGTGTGAAATGATTAGAGAGAAGCTGGTTCAGCGCCAGCGCAGGAATAGATCCCTGATTGCCCTAAATGAAGACATAACAACCCTTCTCCCCTCTGCTGCAAACACACGCACACTAGTTAAATTCACTTGAGTGTCTGCATAGGTCCTGCATTCAACTGGATACAATGATGCACAAGATGAATAAAGTTATCTCTGGGAGTGAATGGGATGTTGCTGGTGGGAGGGGAGAGGGAGGGTCCCTGTGTTGGACTGAAAAGAGTCTTGCTTTGAGGGGCAGTGCTACAGGGTCAGAGCCCAGCTGCCTTAAAAGGTGAAAGGGACACCAGCGGGCTGGACAAACTCAAGGAAATAACAAAACCACCGTTGTCAAATAAAGACATCCCACATAGGACGTATACAGAATCCAACCTAAAGTTGCTGAACACACATCTCCCACATTGAAACTTTGCTCTTTGGTCCGATTTGTGTCATATATCAGAGTCCAATTTTACACTGCAATCTAATGGCCAGATTTGTGGTTGCTTTTTTCCTCACAGCCTTGGTTCACATTACAAATCATAGCTACTTTGGTGAAAACAACAGGTCTTCAAAGGTAGGAAACACGTTCTAACTTTTACTCTGTTAGTGAGTTAGTCTTGATACATTATTATATTCATTAAACACTGTCCAAAAAGGATCTTGGTATCAACTGTTGGTCAAATAACAGCAACTACTGGTCAGTTATTTGATTTCACACTTTGCAATAATGATAGCAGCAACTAACATTACAGTACAGTGAATTTAAGTGTTGTTTTTTCATCTCCTATTGATACTATTAAGAAGTGTTGTAGATGTACATGAATGGGAAATATCATATTACCACTTAATTCATTAAATGTATTTGTTTTAGTAGAAATGTGATATTGATGGTCTTTGTATTGGCTTTGGTAACAAATATTGGCACATGGCTCGACATTCTGTGAGGTCACATGGTTTCCTAGATGGTGTTGAAAGGCTCTAAGTTTGAATTTGCTGGGGGTAAGTAGGACACTAATCAGACCACATTATAAGGAATTGATGGTTCATTTTCCCTGTCCGCAGTAGTAGTTCCTCACCCAAAGATGTACCGACCTGTGCAGATGGGGTTCAGAGACAATTTCCATGTTAAAACTTCCACACGCTCTAAAATCCCTCTTAGTGAGGATGGTTGATCATAGCATGTGACTTGCATGTTAAAACAGGCCTGCTCATGTAAAGTGCATGGAAATCTACTGCTCTAAAAGAGACACTATTGAGGTTGAGAGTTTGAATGATGAAGCCTGCTGGTAATGGTGCCTTTTTCATGTATGCTTAGAAAGAAAGCAAATTACTGTGGATGGATAATACGTCCGGTCTGGTTTTCTGCTGTCAAATCAAAAAATTGCTATGTGTGTCTCAGTCACGTAGACTGTCAAAGGTAGCACTTAAAGTTTTTATTTTGGATTTTTGTCTTTGTTTTATCAGCTTTCATCAGATTTGTGTCTTTGAAAAGCTTCGGTTCCAGAATCAGTTTTCCCATTCATCATCTACTCACATTAAAATCCATTTCCCTCTAGGCAGGAATATTTCTGTGTTCTTAGTTTACAGAGAGTGAAATCGAGGGAGGGAATAAAGGGCTCACTGAGATGGAGGGAATTTTCTTGATGAGTTATGAGATGAACCCATTTAAAAAGCTGAAAATATACTGGTGCCAAGTATCATCCTTGATATAGTGAGGACAGGACAATTTAGCTTTTCATCTTGATGTCTGTTGGATGTTTGAGAATGGGGCGGGGTGTGTGCGTTTTTGTGTGCGTGTGTGTGTGTATGTGTGTGTGTGTGTGTGTGTGTGTGTGTGTGTGTGTGTGTGTGTGTGTGTTTGTGTGGGCACATGTACGTGTGTGTGTGTGTCATATGGAGAAAACATTTTGCTTGCAAGTTCTGTATGTAATTACACTGTCCCAGATTCACCAATTTTAATTTTGTTCTAAAGGCTCCAATCTTAATTGCGATCACATATTCCTTGAGAGGAGAGAAAACCACAGAACAGACTCATTCCATCTACTTTGTTCTGATTATTAATATCACAGAACTCTGTGTAATGGTGTCTGCCAGGAACGACAGGGACACGTGGTTGGCTGCTCAAACGCGTTGGAGGTATTATATCCAAGGCTGACAGTTTAAAGTTGGACTGTATTAAATATAGGCCTGTCATAATTTGGTGGATTCTCTGGAAGTAACAGTAGATAGTGGTGTGACGACTGATTAAATGCAGCCATCCTGTAGCATGGCTTTCTCATTACCTTTTCTATTCCCAATCTATGGAGCCTATGGGGCTTGTGACAAAACTACTGGCATGTCTTTCTCTCTCCGGCTGCTTTCATCAGGCGATTGGGTGAAGAAATATGAAGCCGATTTTATCTCACTTTATAAATTCACAAAAGGACCCCAGAGTGCCCCCATGGAAGACATACCCCAAGCACAGCAATGTGCCACCACTATCACTGATCCACTACAATTGATAACGACACCTCTCCTTTTTAATGATTTGACAGGCATCAGACACCAGTCATGCAGACATGGTGGGTTTTTAATATACTTTTCCTCGCGTCTTTGCCTGTTTACACCGAGCAGGTCAGAGGAAGGGACATATCTGCTCCCATCTCCTTCCTCGAATGTGTGATATATATTAAAACCCACACCTCTGTCTGATTTCACTATGATACTATTTCTACTCACAATAAGCATTCTCTCTTTCTACTGTATGCTAATTATGTTGTAGGCTATTCACTAAATACTCCTAAATTACATTAGAAACATCTCACATGAGCACTCTTCTCTTTGCGTATTGTTTGTGAAAACTTAAAATCTAAAACTAAAATCAATTAAAATGGACAGAAAACGTAATAAAATTAAAAAATAAAATTGGCATTGCATGTTTTCCCCATTTCAGTGAACACTTCATTTAAACAGAAAAAATATGAAATATATTTACAGAAAATTATGTCCAATTTAATCTGAATTCAATCCATTAAAGAAAAACATAATTGCTGAAGTTGCGTAAAGTTACAGCCTTCACTCCTAGAAGTGTAGGCTCTCTTTACTCTCTTTCAGATTCATACGATCTGACCATAAAGCTTTCTTTTTAATGAGGTTGTGCAGACATGGAGGATATGGTGGTTGTTACAGTTATGATTTTGACATGTTTGAATTGTCTTGTATCTCCCTCCATACCGATTGGTTACCTTCTCATCTGATTTTGTTATGTGGTTCCTGTCATAGTTAGTGAATTCAGTCAACCAACATCCATAGCATCATTTGAAATGTTTTGCCTTTAGTGTATATCAAAACTTTCATCCTCCATGGATACCAAGCAATTGAAATTTAATTGCCTTAAACTTTAGCAGAAACCACTGCCACTTGCCTGTCACTGCAAGCGCCCCTTCATAGTATGTATTCATGTCTCTAGAACATTGTTTTAATGATAATTACAACTCCAAAAGTGCAGTCCATTATATCACAATTGTAAAATCACACTGTAAATAATATAATTTATAATATTTGTTTTAAACATGTTGAAATCTGTGAAGATCCTCAAGATACTCAAAAATAATCATCACTATAAGAACAGCATAGAATTAGAAAAATTTGGAAATTTTCCCCCTACCCCCACTGCCAGCCCCAGAGATGTGCAGTTCACAAGGTCTGGGTTTGATCACTGCTCCATAGGGGAAACTCTCTTTATCCTAATTAGATTTCCTTCATTAAAAAAAAGTTTAGATTTGATGACTTTTCTCAAAACATATCTGCACATATTTCTTCTTGTTAACTCCTAAAGGGTCTGCACAGCAACATAATTCCATATTTGCCATCTTCACCTCCATAACGATAATATTATCTGCAATAATCATTGTCATTATCATGATTCTTTCCTTGGTCTGTTGGTCCCAAATAACTAATTTAGTTGTAAAGCAGCTTCATCTATTTTGCCTATTCATTATTCTTCTCGGTCATATATCTAAATACAAATCTTCATTTTATAACTGACAGCTTATTACCTCAGAGCACATGCAGATGAATTTAATTCCAAAGAGTTAGCTTCAATTTTCGAATCCTATTACCTGCTAATATTGCACCAGGAGGGAGAAAATTGACCAATATAGGATTCTACAACGGAAAAATATATCTATTATAACAGTGCACAAAAGACAAGACAATACCTGTATTTGAAGATTAGTGGTTTTACTGCCCTGGAAATAGTATAATAATAATAATAATAATAATAATAATAATACTAACAATAATAGCAACAGTAACAGTAACATTACCACTGAATCATATAACAATAATAATAATAATAATAATAATAATAATAATAATAATAACAATAATAACAATAATACTAATAATAGTAATAATAATCACCACCACTATCATCATCAACATCATCATAATCACAATATCAAATCATATTCAGAATATATTAAGAATTATCAAGACAACATGGTGATGTCTGTGCTAAGCAGCAACATTCATGTTGTTATAAATCATTGTTTAGCACAGACATCATCCTGATGTTTTCATAATGATTTTGTTGTATTGTGGTGTATTACATAGTCTAAAACTCTAAGCTTGAATCCTGTCATGGTTGACTTGTTATTTCAGCATATTCAACATAGCACAAACAGGTGGTATTGAAATGCTTTAATTCCAATGTGGAAAGGAAAAAGCTGGATGAGAAGTTGTTGAAGCGAGATGCCGGTTACAGTATATTGTAATGTTTTTACTGTAAAAGTGTTAAATATACCCCAAAAAATACTACTTTGCATATACCCCCAATAGCATTACAATATTTGGTCTCTACTTTTGGCAAAAAGAAAAGAAAAGAAAAGAAAGAAAGAAAGAAAGAAAGAAAGAAAGAAAGAAAGAAAGAAAGAAAGAAAGAAAGAAACTGAACACTCTTATTATTTGCTTTGATGTTGCCCTGAATAGCACTCAATTAACAATGTGGCTAATGAGCCCATTAAGGATGAAAGACTTCTCAACAGGTATGAGAGGATTCTGCTGTTTTTCTGAGTCTCAGTGCTCAGCCCTAAATACTGCAGAAATAACACTGAGCTCTTTCTCACCTGCTTCAGAGGCAAAGCCTCTATGGTAATATCCTGTTGAGAGCAGAGTTAAATAAAGGTTTACCAGACAATTGTGAAATTTGCAGACACATCGCACATTGATGAAGACCAATACTCTAGACTGTGCAAACTCAAAAAATAGTGTTTGACTAAATTGAAAATATATCAGCTTTTCTTTTGAAGTATATTACTATGTAATATGACTTGAAAAGCATTGAGAGGTATTTATTCATCAATATGCTACTTCAGTTTGTAACAGGATAAAACAGTCCAATGTATAATTGGATTAGAGGTCATTGTAATGGGTTTAAATTATACCACCAAGGTATTGTAAATTCTCTGTACAGTATGTGAGCATGCATACACCACTTCTCTTTGCAAACATTTTCACTTTGAACAGCTCAAAATTGGTGAAGAGAATTACACCGTGTGTTAATTTAAAATGTATTTGATTTTTTAACATTTGGCTATAACTGTAATAATTGTTGGTGATAGGTTGGTTTTGAGAGAGTGCAATGACTGTGAGGATTAATTCAGCATTTTAAACTTCCAACCCTAGCACTTCAGCTTGAACACATCTCACTCTGAAATCCATTGTTTCCACTGTGGTGCTCAGGCTGCATTTTTCCTGGAGCCCTTCCAGATTCTGTAGTGCTGATGTGACTTGATGAGTAACGTGTGCAGTTAACATGTGTATATAATGATCTTTTACTTTTTATGGACAAGCATGGTCTTCCTCTATAGGAGTAACTCCAGTGTCCAATGGCTGCATGTTGTGTCTAAGATTATGTTTTATACTGGATATTTGTGTGACTAATTTACATTTTTATTAAATTAAAACATTTGTGAGAAATTTACTGACATTTTCTACAACAGAAGAGTACTTTATGAACTTTGGTAGACTAAAACATGTCATTTGGCTGTCTATAGTCAAGCTATTCAAGCTACTGTTTTGGCAAGATGCAGCACCATTCTGTATTATTACTATGCAGCAAAATGTGCTCCGAACATTGTATTTGGAAAAGCCACAAAGAAAACTGAATAGCATTCAAAATCCCTGCATGTGGATACTGAAATGACAATAAGTAAATAAAATGATACAACAGGATGAATTTATCTATAGTGAAACCTGCTTGTCCGAGGAAGTTTTAGAATGTTATCTGTAGTTTCAGCTCAAGAATGGCTTGAGGTGTTTTGAGTGTAAATCCGTCTAAAGCTGGCAACACTGACATACACAGCATATGCTAAATACAGATAAGAGTATTTTTAATAGATCTGCAAAAAAAAGTCTGTCCACACAGCTCAATGGATGTGCTTTGAATGTAGTTGATAAGTTGGCTTAGCCCAAATGTAGTATCCCATGCAACATTGTGCTGTTAGAGCCCATCATAAACTAGCCTTCCAGTTAAAACCCCTTCCAGGGAAGGGATTATATCAAAGCCTGAAAGATCAGCTTCATTTTTTACTGCCGTTTCTGATCATAAATAGTTATGTGTTACAAAATAGTACACATTTCTCAGGAATGAGTGAAAAAAATGTGAAGGCATTGTCGCAACATTGCAATGTTTACATTTACATGTTAGTCATTTAGCAAACGTGTTGCTGCAACATGTTAATGTATTTATAATGTAGGCTACATTTTAGCACTAGAATTGCATTCTCTGTATTGAAGAACTTCTCAATAGGGTTTTCCCTATGCAAAAGTAATGCATTATCTATGAGAAGCATAAAATGCATTAGAAAATGTAGCCACTCAACACCTAGTGGTTAGGATTAGGATTACATATGCATCCACGGGTGGTTAGGATTAGGATTACATATGCCTCCCCGGGTGGTTAAGATTAGGATTACATATGCCACCCCGGGTGGTTAGGGTTAGGTCCCTCCTCCGTCCCTCACCTACCAATTTGTATTTTCATTTCATTTCAAACCTTTATTTATACCCGTAAAGCACCGAGGTTTCCCTCATTTACAGGGTTGACAAGTTCACACAGAGACACAAATATCAACAGAACAAATACAATATACACTAATAACAATAACCCTGACCCCATAATAAAAACAGGCTACAAGGCTACAAAAGAATGTTTTCAAAGACAATCCAGCATTTCATCTCAATAAATGGAACATAGTTTTAAACTAATCCTAATGTAAAACTCAGTTTACAGTAATGGCAGTAATGGCCATAGCAGGATGGGAAACGGCATTCCTTATCAACGATGCCCTCTGTATACTCCTGGTATGAATTACAGTATCATGATTCAGTGGTTAATGGTCAGAGAGGAAATTATGTTTGGTTGACAGTGTCCATTTAAAATATAACTTCCAAGTGAGAAACAAAACCATAGCCCTTATCAGCATGTGGTCTAAATCTTCTGCGTGAATCTCTTTCATCCACTCCAAGTTCAGTGGATTAAGGGTGTGTCCACCAACGAGCTGCATTTTGGAGCTGGCGCTGTTTTCTGGCTGTTTACAATGATTAGGTCGCTCCAGAGAGCTCTAGAGACGAGAGCTCTAGAGACGAGAGCTGTGGTCTTTTTAGCGCTAGAGCGCCATGTGCACTAGGTTTTTTTTTCTGTTGAAAAAAGTTGAACTTTTTGGGCTGAAGATCAGGCTAGCTACTGTAACATTATATCTGTTTATAAAAGGCGCTAATGACAACAATCGGTTTTTGGCAAGACTGCAGAGAGCAAACATTAGAACTAGCTAACATTAGCTAGCTATCTTAACATAGCTAGTTAATACTCCAGTTTGCAAAAAAATGGCACTCGGTGCTAACATGAGCTGTCTAAACACCGGTAGCCTAGCCCTAGCCAATCAGCTTTCCCAGTGCACTCTGCTGTAAAAGCTTGGCGCTGTTCAACATCATACAGCTCATTGGTGGATACACAGCCTAAGGTCGCAGAGTTGTTCATGAACTTTTCCAGTGACAATATAATGTATACTGGAAATCCCTTCAATGCCTCTTGTGGCCTGTTGGTGGCTTTGTTGATTTCAGTGCAAAATAATGATGTTGTTTCAACTATATAATAATATAGTATATCTGATCTAATATCTGAGCTACCAACTATAGTTGTGCTCAGATGACTAAACTGGTGTCCTTGTTTTTTTCTTCTTAGTTCTTTCATATACATTTCCCAGTCGATATGTGGGGCTGAGAGGATGAGAAGGGCGACTAAGCCTCTTTTATGCTTCCCAAGCCTCTTAAAGGTCTGAAGCACCAGTTTCTGTTGCTATACAGAGAGAAAAGAAAACAACTCATCTTTGTGCTCCAAAATGGCTTCCCTCTCAGAGAGTTCCTTCACTTTATACCACAATCGTGACTGGTACTGTTGGTGAGCCTCCACAGGTTTTTTTTGGCACAGTATGGTGTTGGATTCCAGTTGCTGTGATTTGAATATGTATTAAATGGCATACAGGTGATTTGTCAAGATGACAGTCAAAGCAGTATTGTTGATGTCCTTAAGCAAAATAATCACTCTCCCTCAACAACATGATGCAACGAATAAAACCATCTAAATGTGGGATGTTTAAGTATGTTTCTGAATAATCTGTATGACTTGTAACAAAAAATCCCTTGACATTAAAGGGGTGTAAGGAATCAGAAATACACTTGACTTGAGTACAAGTCTGGAGAGGGAAGTGTGGAACAATCCATTTATAATGCGATGGCCTTGTTTGTGACTTGCACTGTAAGTTTGTAAACTGGAAAAACCCTGGATCACTAGGATATCATCTTTGTGTGATGGTAAACACTTGGTTCTGCTTTGGTCCACGATGGGCACAGTGATTCAGGGTTTGGTTCCCAGTGTAGCAGTCTCATTATGAGCTAGCACTGTTTGAGACTTGACAACCAGGCGTTAAGGGCTCAATCCCATCCAGGTACACAACGCTCTAGTTAAACTCAAGTCTCAATGTTAGTACAACGTGCACCCAGCACTACAGAATATTACCAGAAAGACTATCACAATACTGCCTGAAAGTGTTTTCCCCTTGCTCCATCCTTGAGCTGGCCAACTCTCTCAGTCATATAAATACAGTATTAGTTCGGCAACATGGAAAATAGTTGTGATTCTGGCTCATTAAATGCATTGTAAAATCTCTTCTTCCAGGTTTGAAATCTTTCGAGCAAAACTATTTCAGAATGAGCAAATTGAGGCAGTAATATGGTTAGCAGAATGCCTGAGGCGATCCTCTGTTGGAACATAATAAACTGCATGGCTCCCGTGCTGATCCATTTATAATGGTGATGTGAATTACATTTTACTGAAGTCTTCATCAGAGCTGGTGTGCTTCAGCAGTTGTTTTACATATTTTTGAGGTCTTGTCATTCCTATCTGGGGAGAATGATTGGGAGAAAATGGCCTCTGGCACTATGCTTTGTGCTATCCTCCAAAGAGGGTTGGATAATGTGACTAGTGCACATGCCATGCTAGATAAGAACAACATCTGACAGAGAGAATGAGCTATCATGTTAGGATGATTAAACACAAACATTATGGTTGTTGTTTGGTAGATATGGTCCACAAATTGCCATACAATTGTGAAATTAAGAAGTATTTACAACAGATAACTACTCTAGGTTTACATTTCAGGAAAATGGAGAAGATTTTGGAGCTACTTAGAACATGTACAGTATCAGTATCACCACCACAAATACTATAACGCTTTAGATATAGCACGTTCAAGTGTTTAGAATCTAGCGTGTTTTTTGTCCCAATGTACAGTACTGTGTATTTACACTTTTGTCATCAATTCTATCAATATTCAAGGTATAGCGATCACTTATCATATGTCAATAAGGTCAGCTACAAAGCTGGAGTTTCCTGTAATTTAATAGTTTTGACACTTCTATTTTGAGTAATATTCCTTGAGCAATGCATTTTGAAGTGAAGTTTATTCAAATAAAATGTGTTATCAGCTTGAAATATAACCTTTTATAAAAAAGGCAAATGAAATAAGATCTTGGATTGTAATTTATTCTATAATATGGATATGTTCTCAAATCCATAGAAATGTGTTATGCGGTCCTGTCTTCAGTGCCCCTACCTCTTAATAAGGCAGCCCTGCAGGTCTCAACTGTAATATATTTTCACCAATAAAGCAGTTCCAAAGCCAGCGTGGCCTTTGACCACCATTGAGAAGTTGGAAAGCAGCAGGCTGTCTGTGCTAACTAGGCTTTCTCTCTAATATTAGATACCTGTCTGCCAGCTTTGGAGTGACGGGCTTAGCGCTTGATATTTTCATTTGGGCTTGCCAAGATGCGACACCCCCCACTTTAATCTTGTGTTTGACGTTAAGCAGAGTGTTCATGAAAAGCCTGAGTGAACCTCAACCTAGGGGTGGTGCTGTCATACAAAAATGATGTGGAGGGGGAGTGAAACGGCCTGGTCCGTCCTTGACCTGTCTTATTGGCCAGCCAAGGCCTTTCCCCTGCCCTTTTAATCAGGTGCCACCTCTTCATTTTGGGGCTGAATAAGACATCTTTCCTACCCTGACAATCGTTTGGACAAACAAAAGTCTTGGGGAAAATGGAAACCAAAAAGAAAAAAGCATGCTAGTATCTATGCTCTGTTGGGCTTCTTTTTGTTTGTATGTTTCGACTGAATGAAATCACAGATACACAAAAAGTAAATTAGCATTGGCCAGCAATGACCCATGCACTAAGATAGGCCCTGTTTATTGAAACCTTACCAATGCAAACTCCAATTCCGGTGAGGTTCAGTTATTTGAGTTGTACATTTTACAATAGTAGTGGCACAAATGAAAGACTGCAAAACAAAATAGTCACTTCAGTGAAGTAGCATAACTTCAAAATGAAGAGCATAATTAACTGAAATTATTTCAGAATGTCTACTCCACAAAATGATGCTTGTGGAATATTCATGGAAATATGTTGACACTCACTGTGGAAACACACCAACATAATGACCATGACATGGGTGGACAGAACCAGGTTCCAGAATTTCATTTGAACAGGCACTGTAAAGGATTGTTTCAATGATCCAATCCTCCAATACACGATTGCACAAAGGAATTGACTACTAATAAACTACTCCTACTAAAACTACTCTGGAATATGTAGAGAGTGGGTCGTATGCCCACCTCCCTTGTTCTCTGTAAAGCGCATTGTGTTGCCTCTGGGTATGAAATGCGCTATACAAATAAAGCTTTGATTGATTGATTGACTACAGGATTTATTTTATCTTGAATTGCAAATCAACAACTTTGTAACAATCCATATATATTATGTACATTATTGGGGAGCGGTCTACCTTAGAGAAATCCATCAGCAAAGAGGAGTAATCTGATCACCTTTCAACAGTAGTCTGTAGGTAACAGCCGGCCTCAGGTTCCAGGACTAATATTGCTGTGTCTTTACACTGTCATTTACGGTAATGAGGAGGACAAAAACAAGCCTCTTCTACTGATCATTTACATCAGTTTCAGAACTGATTGGTGTGCAGAACCAATTCTCCATTGCATCCATGTCAGCCTATTACCACACTCTCTGGTAATGACAGGCTGTCCTCTAGAAGATTATAGGGTTCTGTCGCAAAGCAACAATGAGCAGATTCTCTCTCTCTCTGACCTGTTTGGTGATCAGTGTAAATAGTCTCATTTCTATAGGTAAACACAATGAATTGCACTGATGAAGGAGTCATGTCCCTCAAACTATTTCAAATCACCATCTTTGTCTGGTGCAAAGTGATGAATTATTGATGAAGTCGAATTGACAGGCAATTATTATGACTATATTATTCCCATACAATCACCTGCTAGTTCTAAATCAACAAAAAATCTTTCTTCATAACCTTCTGACTTTGGATAAACAAATGTTATCTTACTCAACGATCAAAATATTATTTTATGTCTTCTTAAAAGTTACTTTATGGGTACAAAGGCCTATTACATACTGTATGAGAGAGCTGCCAGTGTCCACCCATTTGATTCATGGTCAGTCTTTGTAGATGTTGAGGCATGCCACTACAGTATGTATCTGCAAAGTAATGTTCACAAAGCTGTGGTGAGTCATGTCGTCAACAGTTTTTTGGCTGGTTTAAAAAGCATTTAGGCTACCTTCACGTGTTGTGCTTATGATTGTAAAGCCCACAACACACCAACCCAATATCGGCCAACTCTGGAGGTGGTCAAGCGTCAGCAGACTCGCTTTCTGGCTGATTCAACATGTAGAATTTACTTCAGCCATCGGTTAGACTTCGTAGAATCTCTTAGGCGTCTACAATTCTGATATAATACTTACATGCATAAACGTCAAAATAGCACTTTTAATGATTGATAGCGGGCTGGCAAATTAATTGACAACTACCATCAGGCAACCATCTTCTTTTTTTTTTAGATAATGACTTGATACAGGGGTAAACTTTCTTTGTGCTCAGGAGCAGTCAGACGCACTGACTTAATGGTAACCCCCCCTCCTGATTGTCATTCCAACCACCATCTGAAAAAATAAAGCACAGCTCATGGCCTAGATGAAGTATGCAGTCCTGACCCTCATTAAACGCTACCAAAGTACTGTACAGTTGTGTAAGTATTTGATCATGTCTTTGAGCTTGAGTGAAAACTGCACGCTCGGCGCTACAAAGTGTTCTTCTGAACTGCCTAATTGAATAGTCTTAACAGTTTTATTATGGCTTGATTTAGCAATTGGCATTTTTCTTCAAGTTAACCTCAATCATTGGAATATGCAGTGTATTTAATTACCTACAGTGAAATTTGATTACTAGAACATATGATGAATCAAGTGATTTATTGCCCTGTGTAATATAATTTTCTATCATCTGAGTTGAAAAACAATGACATAGATTTTAGTCAAAATAAAAGCCACTAGCTACTAATGAGACTGGTTTGTGGTTCTAATTTATGGAAATGTTATTAATTACAGACGCCTACTGTATCTTTCATCTGTACCATTTGATGGTGAAGTAATTAAAAAAAACAATGAGAATCTCAGCAGTAGAAACCCAAACCAGATCAGAGGAGGCCTAGCAGGCAGGAGAAAGTCCCCTGTCCTGGATCAGGCCCTTCCATAGGCAACAGGGCCTCATTAAAGTCAGAAACACTCTGTTGATCACCAATTAACCTGATTTGTTTTCCTTCTGATTAGGGCCTCACATACCATTGACTTCTGAATGACAATGTGTATGCACAGTGTGTAGCTATATGTGTCAAAGAGAATAGGCTATAAGGGCAGATTAATCATTGCGTGGTGTCGCAACACAACTTTTTATATGGGTGCAACAATTACTTTTGATTCAATTGGAGGCCAGTGGCACCAGTGCCTTTGTATACAGAGAGCAGTCTTTTGAACATAACAGGGCTAGCGACCATAGCTTGTACCATGTGACCTGTATCAGAGGGGTAGAAATAGATATGGAGAGATCAATCGCCCTCTCTGGTGTCGCCACCCTCAGGATATTGACCTATCCTCAGGGAAGACCCTCCAGACGGAATAGCATTGTGAAGATAAGAGAAAGGAAGGGAAGAGCACTTTATTTCCTGCTAATACCATTCCATTCAGCTGATTCCATGACAGCTTGCTCATTGACAGTGATTAACGGTGGTTAAAGTTGAATCCCAAACTAGCATGTTGACAAAAAAACAGCTCACTGCGAATCTTGTGAATTAGGTTTTTGCATGTCGTATACAATACCAAACTGTAAAATATTATGTGATCAATAAAGTGTAGATATAGTATAAACTAATTGTCTGCACATTACATTATTGGGAGGATTAAGTAAAAAGACAGGGTTCACGATAGCCTGCACATTGACTATGATACTGTACCAAACATGTCTTTCTATGTGGAAACTTAATTAACCTACTCAGTTGTAAGCATTTTGACATCAATGATCAAGTCAGACATTTTGTCCACAAAAAAAAACATTCATTTCTGGGATTGAGAATATTCTTTGCAGTGGAGAAATAACTCTGGAATCCCTGTTTTCCCTGGAAAACAGGAAAGGCAGAGAACAAATAGAGGTAATCTTAATGTGGGATGTGAATGGTGAAGGTTATTCAAAATTAGAGATTAGCTCCTCATCACAATATTGTTGGGTTATCAAACGCCTTCAATTGAAGCAAACCCTGCCGGTCGATAAGGGTTTGACTGCATTTCGAATTAATTTTCCTCAGCTTAGAGAGACAGCCTCCTATCGTGCTATTGATCGCATTGTTAATCCATAACCAAGCTCATCCCTTCCCCATGGAATGGGCAGGAAAATAAAAAGATCACTAAGGAGGAACTCTTGACTCTATAAATGAGTGGAAGGGAGTTAGCAGTGATTAGGACTCCTTATTTAAGAATAGACTCTCAGACCATTGTTACATTTCTCCTTTCAATGGCTTCCCATAGCTACCAGAAAACCTATGTGGTCCACATGCAGTGTCATATTACTATTACTTTTGAGTGTAGAGTGTATGTGTGTGTGTGTGTGTATGTATGTGTGCGTGTGTGTGTGCGTGCGCATGCGTTTGTGTTTGCGTGCAGGCTACTGAAGAATAGTACTTCCCAGACAGCAGGGGCATCTAGACCAACTCATGCCTCCTCTGTGTTTCTTTTCCAACTGAGTGACCTCCTCTGTGGATGAAATTTAGCCCTGACCTCTAACCCCAGGGTTCACCATTTGTCTCCAGTCCACTGACCACAAACAACTCCTGGATTGCTGTAAATGTCAGTGCAGTGGTGTCTCTGGCCTTTCCTCTCTGAACCCTAGGGCTGCAGTCAGGCTGCACAAATAGCACTCCTTCATAAGAGTCCTGTTTTCAGGTCTGTCTTTGACATTCGTACTTATTATATAGTACTGTACATCTTTAGAAACAATTAATTTAATCACAAACAAGGAAATAAGGTTACATTTATCTTTTTGTTGCACCTACTGTATAACAAGTATCTGACTTGTGAAACAGTTCTGCTGTTGAAAAGGCATGTGTCTCACTATGGAAAAATGCAATTTGCTACATATCAATTTGAATATGAGCTCATTAGCATATTCAGTCAGATCATTATGAACATTGGATTGATCCCTACAAATGACCCATCCACACACCAACCTATTTTGGAATAGTATTTCACTTTCCAAAGGCATTGGTTTAAATTAGGGTTGATATATCCCATCCCACCCCGTCACACACACCCCGACACAAACACACACACACACACACACACACACACACGCACACACACACACACACACCCTCCCTCTCCTTTGGTGTCCCAAGGTTGGTGTCTCTGCGTTTGGACTCTATTGTGGCCTTCTGCCGGATAATGTCCTTATTAATTGTACCTCTTTGTAAGGTGTCAGCTGCAGCCTCAGATTGAGATGGATGGATTCCCTGGAGTCTGCTCCCTGGCCCTCCACAGTCACCCAATCTTTAGACAGCACACAGGTGCAGTATTTCTCAGCCAAGCCTCTCAGCACTCGTTAAAATGTGTGACTAAAAGAAAACATTATGGAATTTTAATTTCAATTCTTGGCAAGGGAAATATATCAAATGGTCATCAGGGCATGCCTAGTTGCTGTTATAGCTACAGTATTATGAGACTGTAAGCAAGCAAGATGACATGCTGTAACATGACAACTCTGTAAACAAGATACTGTTAGCTATAGCATTGGTAGTTGATGTTGGTTATTTCACTGTTATATTCAGTATGGTTAATGTAACTATGGTTAATGTGTCCCCTGGGGAGGAAGGGGGGTGTTTTTGTTTTGTTTTTGTCACTTGCATTAGCAGTTGATGTTGACTAGTGTTACAGTATGCTAAAGTCTTACATAGACTAGTGCGGAAATCTACAAGATTAATGGATGCCAGCCAAGGCAATCGACTGGTCTATAGGCTACACACTTTGCACAAACATTACCAAAGCTAATATTATGATATACTTGTTGTTTAACAACGCGTACGCGTAACGGCAAGCACATATTCTGTGGTGTGTTCATTTCTGAGGACCTCCGCAGCCAACATGCCAAAAGAACGCAAAATACGCCTGCATGGTAGTGGTGATATCTTGAGTATGCGAACACGTAGCTAAAAGCAAGTATATCGCAGCATTAAAGCTACAACTATACACAACCACGCAACAACTATGTCCTGAATCCACACAGTACACTTGCCTAGTTTCAATGTAGATTTGTTTGGTGTAATTCCCGTAATTCCCATGGACGTATTAAAATAATTTGATACGTCATAGAAATATGGCCGCTCATTCATTCCAATGAAAGTTGCTCACCTTGCGCATGAAGCCGAAAAAGTTAAAACGTCTTACTTCCTGTGGGCCGGGCCAACTCACATGCTAAGTTGTGTTACATTCTCTTCTTCCCACAGACGACCGCGGCGCTGCCACACACACACACACACACACACACACACACACACACACACACACACACACACAGGGGAAGAAACAGCTGCAACTCTGGGTCTTGGTGGCTTCTAAATAAATATGGACCCAATGATTTTAAAACTTTGAGTCATTTTTGAGTGATACCCAGAAAAGTGTGCTTTTCTTTCCCCAGCCATTTCATTCCCTGTGTATGTCTATTCGAAAAGTATTTTTGGGCCCAAATTTGTCATGTGACTTGCATTACCCAGCTTGGCCACTATGCACATTGGCTTCACAGCCCAGAGCTCTTCCTGACGCCTTGGTAATTCCGTATAATTTAATATAAAAAGCAGTATGCCCTATGGTGTTCAATGTAAGGAATGTGTTTCTTTATGGATGGATCTTGCAATTTCCTGCAATTTCTTCATTGCTGTAAGCAGTTGGATTTGACACAGCTGTAGCCGATCGGCTAATCATATACAGTATAGTAGTTTTGTGCAACCTGGTCTAGAAATTAAGTTTGGAGGCAATGGACAAACATTGAATTCTGAAGTCTGCCAAGTGAGACCAGGCTGTTTTGTGAGGACGTTGTCCCGTTCACATCTCAACTGGGTCTAAAGAAGTAGCCTACATATAGCTTCTTAAAATGTAATCGGCTAGCTAGACACATCTAGTGATCAGTTTGCCTTTTGACTCACCTTGACTAGATGTGTTATAAATGAACTCACACGTTTTCGACCTGATCTACATGGTGGCGTAGCCTAGCTCTAGGGCAGAAAGATGACAGCATTGACACTGGCCAGCGATCTCCGACTATGTCATGGCAGATTTATAAACATGTTAAAATAAACATATGTTATTTCGATAAACTGACCACATGTTTGGAATCTGCATGGTTCATTTCTCCCCTGAAGAAAAATTTCAACTCAACAAAGTGACATATTAACAGTCATAAGAGCCAAAATTCCAACAGCTTTTAGCCTGTTTCAAAACGCCACCAACTTCCTGTGGCCCACAGTGCAAATGGTCTCTCCGAAATCCACCATGAAAGTTTTCAATGTATTCGAGGCAAATTCTGGACTGGAAAGAAAAACGCAGGGAGGGATTTCGGATAACGGAGATCACAGAGCTTTCCATAGGAAGGAATGGACTTACGGTTGACTCCCATACGTGCACAAACCTATGTAGCAATAAGGTGTAAAGGCCTTGATATACTCCAGTTTCGTAGGTATCCATGTGTGCGTGCACGGACAAGCATTGTCCATACACTCCACTGTGGACTTTATGTCTAAATGGATGTTTAAAAGCTATGTCTTCTAGGAGGCAGTTTGATTCTTTGCCGGTGTGACTGATATGCGATTGTGAGATTCCCAGACTGAATAAATACCACACATACAGTACAGGTAAACACAAAACTACCTGGTCAGCTAATGTTGTAACTAAGATATTTGCTGGAAATTTTTTTCCATGGACAAATTTAGCAATTATACGTCCGCAAACTTCACATAGTAGTACCCAGTAATGGATCCATCTTGGCTCTCTCGCACATACTGGGTGCTATGAAGTTCATGGATGTAGTAGATAAATTTGTCCGTGGGAAAAAACAAAATTGAGCAAATATCTTAGTTACAACAAGATTGAGCTGACCAGGCATTTTTGTGTTTATATGTGTGGTATTCAGTTTGAGAATCTCACGAACGCATGTCAGTCAAATCTTTTCTTTGCAGTCTTTTTCGCTCAGTCTCAAACGTTGCCAGTTTGAGCTGCCAACTATTCTGGCATGTGTAGCCTACATACCATGGTGCAGCAGCAACATCACATAGATGTGTGTGGGCTAATTGCGGACTAGCTCACATAACTTCTCTTCAAAATTCACCACCATTATTTAGGCTTCTACTTCTTTGCTATTTCTTGTTGTAACCAAGTGAAACCAAGTGAAAGTTCTTGTGAGTCCTGAGTAGGTAACGAGTTGTTGGTTAAACTCCCCAGTATAACCGTCCACATATACCGATGTAGAGCTAGCTTTTCATCAGCCTAGCTGGTTAAAATGGTGTCTGTCCCACGGCAGACCCTGGTTTGAATCCCACTCTGGGCATGCCGAAACGTATGGGTTACATTGTTTCCATCTCGCAGAACGATTTCTGTTGGTATCGAACCCTCTGTATGCGCAAAATTAAGGCCTAGGGAGACATGCACAAAGTACGTACCAAACAAATGCAGAATACATGTGGCAGCCATGATGCGTATCCATATACTGTATGTACTTACCTTGAAGTATAAATAGGTCTTAACGCAACACGCACGTGCGCACACACTCAAACCCAACATACACAACTTCTCACCTATTTCATTTTATTTTTTATGCACAGCAGGTCTATCACAATTCAGTCACAGCAAACACAGGCTAAAGATCGTGATCTTACCTTTAAAAAGAATGGAGCAGATGTTTGAGTGTCTCTCCACTATGTTTTCATTCTGATTCAGCTTTTTAGAAGTGAATCCAAAGTTACCAATTAGTGAATTTTACTCTCTTTGACATTTTCCTGACTGATGCATACTGAGTCCGTATTTTTGACCGAGTGATGTCTGTTGTCTGTCAAAGCAGAACAATATGGCTGTGTCCTGTTTTTTATTTTGTACTGTTTTCGGAACCGCACCACTAGGTGTCAGTGTAAAGCTTCTTAAAACTATGTAAAGGTAGATGTGAATAAGTATAGGGCTAGCCTTTGCATTCCAGTCCAAAATACAATATTTTTGTCTACAATGTTGGGATGGAGACAAATAGGCTTGTGAAACCATCCTGATCTCACCTGCTCACATTGTTTCACTCCACTCATCAGTCTGGCAAAGCTTGATAGAGATCAGTTTGAGCTAGATTAGAAAACGCTTTAGCCAATCAGCATTCTATGAGGCAGCTACAAGCGTGGTTTAGGTGTGACGACAGTGAGAAGCGATATTGATCTGATTGGTTGAAGTTAGCCCGTGATAGACTGTGATAGACAGATGGTTCATCCAATCACCTGCCAAGTAGTTTTGAAAGTGCCTACTCTTTTTCCAGTTTCCAATAAAGACTTCCCAGATGGTTGAGTGGAACAAATCATCTGGCTCGTCAGGTTATGAGACAGGTAGACAAAATCAACTAACATCAACTAAAGTTCAACTAACGTCAAGGTTAGGATATGCTATGATCCACTTTAGGGGTGTCTGAAATCGTATTAGAAGATTATTCCATGCATAAATATGGGTAATATATCACACCTTCCTAGAGCATTGCATCTGAAACTCCACTAAAAGATTCAAATTGTTTGTTAAAGGAGTAGTAAAGGGAAAATGCATGTTTAGCCCTGTTTTAAGGTTACTTATGATCATATACAATGGTTCAGATCAAAACGTTGACAAAACTAACACTTTTGAGAAAGTCTGATAATTGCTCTACCACCGTTTTGGTCATACAATGGATGTGGATGGGCATCTTGAAAAATCATTCAAAAACATGTTAAACTCTCGATTTCAAAGACAAGAAACTCACCTAGGTGTTAGTTGGCGTTCTGACATATAATTCGCCATAAAGTAAGATTCTAGTTCATCTGGAAAGGCTTTTTTAAATATTTAGCATAGAACTACTGAGTCGCAGCACATACGTGTGTAAACTTCCGCAAACTAGGTAGCCTAGCAACATAAACAATAACAATAGCTACCGTAAGTAGTTCCGCTTCCTGAATCCCCTCTGCGGATTGATCTACACATCTACAACGGTCGCTTCAATACAAGTCAATGGATTTCATAAAATGATCAATAAAACCCTACAGGATTCATACTTTGTGGAGAATTTGATGTCAGAACACCAATGGACACCAATTACACCCTCGGTGAGCTTCTTGTCTTTGAAATCGAGAGTTGAACATGTTTTTGAATGATTTTTTAAGATGCCCATCCACATCCAAATGGACCAAAACGGTGGTAGAGCAATTATCAACTTTCTCGAAAATGCTAGCTTTGTCAACGTTTTGATCTGAACCATTGTATATGATCATAACTAACCTTAAAACAGGGCTAAACATGCATTTTCCCTTTACTAATCCTTTAATAAAACACAATGAAATGGCATCTACAGTGTACCTGAACTTTTACCACTAGCATGGTGGCTAATATTTACTGAAGCTAGTTTGGATGATAGAAAAAAAAAGCTTTTTCCCTGCCATACTTATCTGGTCTAGTATTTTTAAAAACAGTATCAGCATCTGTCTTCCTTAGATGGTTAGTGATAACTAGTAGAAAGAAAATTTATTTTTTATTGATTATTTCAGTTTGTTGAAAAAATACTAGTTAATTAGCTGGATTGAAGCCTCCATGAGATCAGCGGTATTAACATCAAATCCTTTTCCCTTCATTAAAGGAAACAGAGTAAATTTAATTAATGCATATTATTCCACACCGATGCTAATTTTAGCTTTAAAAAAAACGTATTATGGCTGTTTGGACTTCAAAATCATTCATTTCAAACAGAAGTTTCATCGTTGCTTGAATTTGTGGGCACCAACACAAGAGCCTAAATTTGAAACATTTAGCAACATTCTCTTCAACCCAGCTAATTAAATAGAGGGTTTAATTAGGATATAACTCTCCACTCTCAAATTTATCACCATTGCTATGAGAAAATATGGAGTTGGTCTGGTTTTCCTCTCTTATATGAGGTCAACAACATCAGATATGGTTGGCAAAACTGTCCGAGTACTGTTTGCCACAAACTCGTGTTGCCTGCATATTGTTGTAATGTTATTATTATATGATCAACTAATACAAATGATAAATAAAGTTAATTTAGTCTCTCTCTGTTTCTGGAAGTCAGTAGGCATCCTTAGTTGATTAAACAGCTATCTTTTTTGGGAGCTAGATCACACTTTTTGGCATTGGCATTCAAATATATATGATTAAAAACACTTTACAATATCCCTTCTCTGCCTGGAATGTGGATATGTTTTATATGTCAGGGGTTATCCTGTGTGTCCTTGTCTGTTTCCTGACTGGACCTGCCTCGGGCTAACCAACACATTATTCTTACTGGTGACATAAAAAAGTAAACAGACCTGCAAGAAAGCAAACATGACCAGGGCTATCTCAAAAGAGCATTGATATGGAGTAACTGGGCTAAAGTGCTGATTTTGATACTCTCTTGTGTGCTTATCTCACTGATATGAAGTCTGTGAATGATCAACAAAACATAGGCGTCTGGTTAATAAGGCACAATGAAATGGCAGCTACAGTGCACCTGAACGTGTACTTTTGAAGGGTATCTGCCCTCACGGTTGTGCCCTATCAGTAGGTCAGCTTGCTGGAAATGTAAAGTTAAACACACAGTATTGTGTGGCTAAGGTTGTTTAGGGTTCATTGAAATCATTGTCTTGGCTAATTGTTAAAAGCAGATAAAGCACTTACTAACACATCTTTAGCATTTGGAACTTTTGAATAATGAAATAAATGTGCGCGTGAGTTTAGAGGAAGTGGGTTAGAATTGTGCTCTTGTGATTACGTAGCCCTGACTTGAGATCTGTAACCCCAGTATGCTCTTTGAACTCAAGAATGGCCTTTTGGTGTCCTGGCAGTGACTTGGGGAGTGTCCAGGTACAGTGATGCCAGACTTCGGGTTGGAGAGGGAGATTGAATGGGGTTGAAGTGGCAGTAATAATTTTGGACCAATGTCATTGTTGTTTCTTTCATTGTATGCTACTGTTGTTTGTCCCTATACAGTATGTAAGCAGGGCTCGTTTGAAAGGACTCTCTGCATAAGAAAAGATTGAAAGATAATAAAAATGGTCCTGCTGTAGATTTGTAAACCCAAAGGACTGTCACTGACCAAAAAGTGGTCATCTTGGTCTAATGGAAAATGTTTGGGATTGGTAGGCAGGCGCCAGGGTCTCCATCACTTCCTGTAATTGGTGCCCATGCATAACCAAATCACACTGCGCAAAAATCCCATCACAAAACCCTCTTACCCATCAAATAAACCCAGTTTGATACATATTGAGTCACTGAATTCAGAATTATTTGAGTGTAATGCATTGGCTCTCTTCATGTTCTTACTCAGGATTATTGCCAGAATAAATATACCTGGGTAACTGCACTGAGCAGTCAGAGAGCACGCGCAGGAAATCCCTTCCTTCCAGATTCCGTTTAGAGAGGCGCTGCACTTTTTTATAGTGTCAATTGTTTTTTTCTCTCTCTCTTGAAGTGTAGATGGAATGTTTGAATTCCAGTATTAACTGTAGAGCCTGCTGAGTTAAATTATGGTCCATGAGGTTGGAGTAATCAATAAGGACATACGGGTGTCTGCTCCTAGCAGCAGGGACACTGTCCCCCGCTGCACTGTCGCCCAGCAGGTTAGATAAATATGATACTGGGACAGAGCACACTGGATTACATGATATCAATGTAGAATCAGGAAAGTGCTATGACACTCCCCTAGCCTACTGTGAGCACTATTGACAAGGTTGGCTTTGAAGATGGTGTATTTCTCTCTCTCTCTCTCTCTCTCTCTCTCTCTCCCTCTCTCTTTCTCTCTCTCATCTAACGTGTGAGCAATGTGGGAGTGGCTTATTCTACTTTGCAAATATATCATTGGTTTCTTTGAATTAGACTTCTCATGCTCTCGGCATTTCATAGGATTTATTTGATTTAAAAACAGAGCATTAATCACCTGTGATCAATTATTTCACTGCATTTCAATCTATGAGTTTCCAATAGATATATTGATAAATGTGTATGCTTATTTGTCAAGTTAACACAGTCAAAAGACAAACGTCAATTAGCTAGCTTACTGATTTTGCGTCACTTTTGCGTTTCAAGCATACAGTAACCTCATATCACTGATCTACTCAAACTATTGATTAATTCACTTCCTTAGCCGGTGAAAGGGATCAAACATGGCATGTGTGAAAGGCTATTATCAGTGACCACTTCAGATAACCTGCCACAACCCGATACAGCCTTAAGCAGAGGTTATAACCTCCATGCCCCCTCTTGCCATCATTATTTTACTCATTCTCTCTCTCTCTCTCTCTCTCTCTCTATCTATCTATCTGCATGTCTGCCTGTCTTTGTTGTATGCTGGTTTGCTCAATTTAAAAGGCATGGATCAAGCAACAACTTTTAATCTTCTATTTCTGTGAACAAGAATTCAACTCCATCTCACGCTGTCACAGCCCTCTCCTGGGTCTCGCTGGACGGAGAGAAGTGTGAAGAAATGCTGTGGTGGTGGCGCTGTCTTGTTTGCGTGTTGTTGGGTCTCTAGTTAGCAGTAACCCTTCAGCCTCAGCCACGGGAGAGCAGGTGATCTGATGAAACAAAGCCATGGGGGACAAGAGGCTGGTCTGAAGCTTACCTAGTGGGTCATATCCTTTATCAGAGTCTATGAGTATTCATAAACCTTCATATTGCCTCGTTGTAGAGGCTGGTTTGTTTTGGTGAAAAATGTGGAATAATCAAATCAAAATGTCTTGTATGCTGGTACTAAAGTGTTTTCACCACCCAGCAATGTCCCTGTTAGTTACAATCTCCTAGCATTCGGTTGCTTTGAAAGTCATATATGTTACAAAGGACACTCTTCAGTACCATCTGTGGTGACCCAATATTGTTTTGTGACTTTCCTACATTAATCTAACTTTAATTATGACTTTTATTTGATGCTTGTTCATTTAAAAGAACATTTAATGTTTGGCAAACTATTTTTCATCTATTTTATCATTTCAAGAAAAGCCTTCATATTTGATTTCCTGCCCAGGTATTAGTGGTATTTTCTGCTTTCTGCAAAATCTTCAGTGGAATACTATTTGCATAAGGCAGAGCCAAGCTCCTGATGGACGTTATGCAGCATCCTTGTCTCTTAGCAACACTCGTGTTCTCTTGATCCCTGTGTTAAATCGACTGGTCATAAGCGTTCCTCCTTCATTCAAGAAACTCACAATAAAATCCTTCCCTCCAACCTGTCTTATCAGAAAAGGAAAGCCAAACCTCTCACCTCTGCAAATACATTTTATAAATCAGCACACATTTTAAGGTCGTAGTGGAGCCTCTAAAAGTGCAATATTTTGTATTATTTTGATAGAGGGTTAACAAGCATTAGGCATTGTGAATAAGATATACTACTCTTGCAAAAAATCTTGATAGAAGCAAATTGTAGACACCTGCAAACAAAAAGGGCCAAGAGAGGCCTGATAATGTGGAAAGTGATGAAGGAAGAGAATGGGGTTTGGGCTTTCCCTCTTCTCAATTTAAGGATGGTGGGGATAGATTGTGAAAGAGGGGGATTTGGAAATGTTCTGAAAATGACTTGCGCTGTCTGCCTCCATTGGAGACAGGATCCAGATGCTGGAAAGCGGTGTTAATAGAGGGTCAGATTTTGGACAATAGTATCCGTCCCAGCTTTGAGAAGTCCCCCTGTCACACAACCATGTCCCAGTTTTCAGAACTCCCCCTGTCACACAACCATCTCCGCCTGCTCTCTCTGCAGCAAAAGAGGAGATGTGCTTCAATTACTGTCTTTTTGGCAGGCGACCAAACACTAGGCCTATAATTACTCTTCTGCTGGTGATGAGGACATTTTTAGCATCTTAGTGGTCCTTTATATATATATATCTCGTCAATACAGCCAACAGTATTTACTAATCAGAGAACCTTAAAATGAATTTGCTAGTAACGTAGTATTGGCGTTTAGACCAAAATCAGGAAAATTGTATTTGACGATGGAATAGTGTAAATGTTTAATGCTTCAAATACATGTACATTGATATAATTCAGCATCACAAATTACACTGATCAAAATAATTGTAATAACTCTCTAGGAGTATATTTTTGGCAACTTTATGGTTATGCAAGTGTAAAACATGATTGCTTTACCTCGGTGGGCTAACACACGGCATTTTTGTTTTGTTGGTATTGTAATGCTCTGAACAGTGACATTTTACAGACATGAAAGCACAAGGGAGCGAGCAGTGCAGTAGAATTTCAAACGAGCATGGCACCCTAAAAAAGAATAAGGCATTTTTTTGAGAGGTTGCCTCGGGTGTCAAACACACTCCATATGAAATTAAAATAAAGGCTTTTCTATGGTAGCCTACTATTAAAAGTGAACTATGCCTACTTTCGTTGATTCAGTAGATAAAGTAACCTTTGTTTGATTGAAGCGTGTAGAACTATGGTGCGGTCTCGTTCCCCTAATTTGTCCTCGAAGATTGTTAAACGAAATGACTATAGCCAGAATGTAAATTGTATTATTACTATTATTGTTATTATTATTATTATTATTATTATTGTTATTATTATTATTGTTGTTGTTGTTTATATTATTGTTAAATACTAGGCTATTTGTTATTACTAGTAGGCTAGTAGTAGGATCCGTAGCCTAATCATAATGTTATTTTTGCTATTATTATTATTATTATTATTATTATTATTATTGGCTATTCTTCTTATTGTTGTTGCTATTATTATGGTTAGGCCTACTAGTATTATTGCAGCAAAAATCTAGCCTAGCACGTGGGACAAAAGCCTAGTGCGTAAAAGAGCGTACAAGAAGTTGCTGTAACGTTTGTTTTTTTTAGCGTAGGTAATCGAATCGGATCAAATTGTGAAATGGAGGAAGTTGGCTGTAAGCAGGGGTGTGGGATATATACCTTGTTCTTAGTGAGAAAGGAGAAACGCTGTTCAACTGTTAAAAGTGTCCCCGAACAGCTGCTAGATTACACCTGTGAAGATTGCCAGTGTGGAGGCTGCTGCAGAGAAAGCACTCCTCACTCGCCGGCGAGCAGCCTCGAGTCACAATACTGACCCCTTCACATTTTAATTAACTGCTAGCAGATGCACTGGAGACAAAGGTTCCGTAAAGGACAAATTGGGAATCATGAAGTAAAGGGGAGAGGGAGGTAAAGAGGTGTGATAACATCGACGCTGTGATCAGTTTGCCCTTTAAACAACTAATGTCTTCATGAATCATGATAAATAGGTCTATGTCTATGTATAGCCTCTGTTATTTTACTTTGATAAAAAAAAATGGGGGTCTATGTTTTATTTTAAATTCAGTGCCATCGAAATTAGTTAATTATTCTAATTATTTTTAATAACACGAGCTAGGCTATTTCATGTAAATGTTTAGAAGGCCTATAGCCAGGCTATTTCAACTAAAGGCCAATCAGACGAATCTGATTATAAAACGATATAAAACTATAAAACGACACATATTTTCTGAAGAAGCACCTTCAAACGCTGACAGTTGCTGACATGTTCCCCACGGGCTCGTCGTTTGTATGTATCCGTGTTCAGTCCCCTTCCGAGAGGGTTGTCAGGTGATATTCACCTGTCTAACGAGACAGGCAGCAGATGACCTATAGTACTAATTGGCTGTTGGAAACCGACAGGAGAGCTATAGCAGCGACTGGCTGTTGTCTGCGTAATGATTGCTTACATCACCACAGACAAATATAGGCCTACAGTAGGCTACATAGGCTACATGATCAGCAGTCTTACAAGTTATAATGCTTTCGTTTCCCCTCAGAGTCAATGTTAAGAGTGTATATGAACAGCAAACCATGGACTACTGTACCAATTGGTCATCGTTAATAGCGGATTAATTGATTGTCTATTCCAGCATGCCACTTGAAACTAGCACAGCGCTGTAGTATAAACGCCTTCTTTTGTGTAGACCCATCGATTTATATAATCCGTGTGTGCAGATATAGGCTAATGTGCGATAGGCTATAGGGCAAAAAAAAAAAAAATAAGATCTGACAACTCTCCTTCATTGAAATATGACCACTCATATAGGCCTCGATTCTAACATTCAGCCGGGATATCTCAATCGGGATCGATATCGTGAACTCAGATGCAGTGTTGGGCTGGGATTCAGCGGCTCGCGGCAATTCTTGGGACTTTTATCCCAATCTCCAGATTGTAATGATGGAAAGCCCTCTGTCCACGAGCGCTGATTACATCAGAGATTCTCCGCCTCTACCTATCATCTCAGGTAATCTCCACTAGTGCTGCTCTCAAAATATCTCGAGCATTTATATTCCACTTGTCATTTCCCATATATACCCCATCTCTTCATCTCGTCGGCGTGTCATAACCTGTGATGAAATCGTAAAATTGCCTCTCTTTTTGGGATGGGGAGAGAGTCCAAAGGGCATCAGATCTATGTCAGTGGAGGAGAACGTTAGACCACGGAGGTTTAGGCCCATGCAGCAACTCCCTTTAACCCGTTGTTTTCCCGGCATCCGCGTCCTTTCGAACAATTTATGCTATCGAATATTATTGGGGTACATGCAATTAATGCCGTTGAACAAATGGACACTTTGACTTAGTCTTATTGGCATAAAAAGAGGACTGTAACCAGAAGAACTATTGGTCTGGTTGCATGCTCGCTTGTGTCGCTGCGTTTCTGCTTCTTGTGTTTCTGACTCCCCTCCTCCTCTTGACATGATAGGGCCTCATCCCGCAGAGAGTTGGAGTGCATGGAGACTCCCCCCTGCCAGTCCGTGAATCCGGTGTTGTCGGTTGTGCTGTCTCCCATGTGCAGAAGGCCCCCGCCTCTGGGGAAACAATGCTGCAGTTCTCAAAGACTTCTTTCTTTCTTTCATTCTTTCTTTCTTTCTTTCTTTCTTTCTTTCTTTCTTTCTTTCTTTCTTTCTTTCTTTCTTTCTTTCTTTCTTTCTTTCTTTCGTATTAAGCTGCCATATAATAATATTTTAATCATTCATTAACACTGATGTAATTTGATAATTCCCACATATTTTTTCTGTTTATTTTTAATTAAATGAACACTATGCCCTCTGTGATTTGTTTTCCTGAGATTGTGCAAAGTTAACATTGATGTTGTGCCGCCTAACCACACCAGGTAATGTACCCTGACTAACCCCACCAGTTAATGTACCCTGACTAACCCCACCAGGTAATGTACCCTGACTAACCCCACCAGGTAATGTACCCTGACTAACCACACCAGGTAATGTACCCTGACTAACCACACCAGGTAATGTACCCTGACTAACCACACCAGGTAATGTACCCTGACTAACCACACCAGGTAATGTACCCTGACTAACCCCACCAGGTAATGTACCCTGACTAACCACACCAGGTAATGTACCCTGACTAACCACACCAGGTAATGTACCCTGACTAACCCCACCAGGTAATGTACCCTGACTAACCACACCAGGTAATGTACCCTGACTAACCACACCAGGTAATGTACCCTGACTAACCCCACCAAGTAAAGTACCCTGACTAACCCCACCAGGTAATGTACCCTGACTAACCCCACCAAGTAATGTACCCTGACTAACTCCACCAGGTACTGTACCCTGACTAACCCCACCAGGTAATGAACCCCACCTAACCCCACCAGGTAATGAACCCCACCTAACCCCACCAGGTAATGAACCCCACCTAACCCCACCAGGTAATGAACCCCACCTAACCCCACCAGGTAATGAACCCCACCTTATCCCACCAGGTAAAAAAACCCACATAACCCCACCAGGTAATGAACCCCACCTTACCCCACCAGGTAATGTACCTCACCTAACCCCACCAGGTAATGAACCCAACCTTACCCCACCAGGTAATGTACTTCACCTAACCCCACCAGGTAATGAACCCCACCTTACCCCACCAGGTTATGTGCCCATGTTCCGGCTTGCTCACCCAGCCAGAGAGCCTACCGGTGATGACATGTTTCAGCGTTCCCCTGACGGCGCACGCTAATCTCTCATCCTACTCTGTGGTCATGCTCTAGTAGGCCTACAAACAAACGGCGTGTCGCTGGTTAAATCTGGGCCATCATACACGCTCTGGAGGAAAAGCCTCCTGCAGCCACATCTGACCGATCGGTTCTCTGGCAGCACAGATATCATCACAGTGCTTCTGTGGTGACATGAATCCTAAATGGACTTTGACAACGCTTTACAGTATAGGCTTTCATCTGAACCTATCGCAATGTTAAACCCAAATATTGTCCATTGTTGGTAAAGAGGGTCAAGAAACTTGTGAGCTAGGATAGTACAGGTTATGTTCTCCGATTAAGTATTCATGAAACAGCAATGGGAACGGGGTGTAGGTTTACATAACAGCGGTGTCTCCGCCTGCTCCAGTCCCCCCTGTGTGCTGCTCGCTTTCCTCCTCTGGCAGACAGGCCATCACTCCTTGTGTGTACTTCCAGCAATGATATCAAAAAGGTTTTTTTGGTCAAGCCAAAGAGAGGTCACTCTAATAATACCCGAGGTCAGTGTTGGGAGCCTGCGAGTCTCCCAGTCATTTTTCATTTGTTCGCAGAGTTAATGACAGTTGCAGGGGGACGAGAACTTGGAGCCAGCAGCCATGTGATGTCACTAACACATGCCAGGGGATTAGAAGGGCAGTCAGGGGACAAGGACTGTGGATTATAAAAAGAAAAAAAAAATCTCTACCCCCTTGTCGTTTTACTCTCAGTCAAGTTTTTTCTGTGTGGTGCCATGCTGAGTTGCTGTTGGCCTTACATTACTGCTGAATGCATCCCAGTCATGTAATTGATATGTGTATGAATTGTGTGCATGTTATGAGAAGTGGTATCAAGGAAACCTTGAATTGCATCGCATGTAAATGAACTGTAACTGCTGGTTGACCTACGAGGTTAGATTGAATAACTGCATGCTGCAAAGTGTAAGCAGCAATTACAATATACTGCCTCAATATACTTTTAATTTTGCAAGTTGGACTGGGATGGTGCTTGTGTCATCATCAGCTCGCCTCATCAGCTGACAAGGACAAAGGATGATACCTCTTTAAAAGAATTCCCTCAGCTATCCCCCCCACTAGCCTTCGTCTTGGTGGCCAGTATGGAGATACAGTAGATCCACTGTTTGAGCATAAGGTCACAGAGTATAAATATGAATTGCATTTTGCATTACTTCCAAATGAGTGAAGCTGTCAGACCGATAATGTGAGCTTTCAATGCTACATTCTGGACCCCCACCCCTCACACACACACACGCATACATACACACACACACACACACACACACACACACACACACACACACACACACACACACACACACACACATTTTTTGGCTAAGGGTCATGTGCAAATTGAAAGTGACAGTCCAACCAGCATGTCCAACAGACTAATATTGTTATAGTAGCCTGTCATGGCACAGATCAGAGCTCTATAACACCATGCATCTCCACAAGGTTCCAGAAGTGTCCGTTGGAACTAGCAGGTCCCAATAAGATTGTAACTGAAGAACACACATTTTAGACCATCTCCAAAAGTACTTATAGGAGATTATCCAAACCACCAGGGATGAACCGTCAAGATAACAAACAAATGTGATAATTTATACCCTAAAAACTTTTCTAGCTCAACTCTGCATACTATCTATCTGTCAAGGACAAGACAATGCAAAGTTTTTACTTGAAAGTCTTTGAACCAAGTGTCACATTTATCTCTGAAATGATTCAAACACTGCATCTGATTATCTCCTCAAAGGTAATATGCTTCCAGTTACAGATGAATTAAATCTCATTGGTATAGCATGCGGTTATTTGAATGAAAATGTTCATATCACCTGTTTCTATGGGTGTTTTAATGAGCATATGATGCTGTCACATCAAAGACCCCCCCCCCCACACACACACACAAATATCATTCCTCTTTTTTTCATTCGGTCACCCATTTGAATGATAATGGGTAACGTCATTACAACTACTTTGTCCAATCTTTGAAACTCAGGGAAAATAAAGTGTTTTTGTCAGGTGGAAGGATAACTTCTGCTCCCTGTTCTTCCTTCCCGCTGAGAACCCTTGAAAATAATAATACACCCCAGCAGAAACACATGAACATTGAAAGGCACTGATGGTTATAAATCTGGTGGCATTTGCATATGTTGCCTTCCCTGCCAGTAAACAGGGGAAAGAAAACACTATAAATGAAAAAAAAATGATGCCAGTCAGAGATGTAATAGGAGATTTATTGAATAGGTTTTTAGCAAAGGGGATAAGCAAATGAGGCATATAAATCTTCTTGCAATAGGATTGTGACAATCTATGCACAGTACCTTTTCTTTGTTTAATGCCTTGCTCAAGGGCACAACAGCATTGGATGACAAGTAGCGCCTCCAGGTGACAGCCCTTCCTGTCTCATTTTACCTGTTGGCCCTGGGATTTCGAACTGGCAGCCTTCAAGTTCTTGGCCAGCGTCTCTGACGTTCAGAAACACAGGATCATGGATCAAGGTCTACATATACATCTTCACATCAAGTAAGATTGGGCTGGCAACATCCTACAGTGTAAATGGGCCTCCAGGCCAGCAGTCATCCCTAATAGACCTGTCAACCAAAGTATGGTCAGAATTCTGATAACATAGTAGTGTATATTTATAGTACGGTACAAGGGATTCCTGCTGTAACTTTACCTCTGTCCTATGACCTGTCATGTGTGACTCTGGCACCCCATTTATGTACTCCCTGTGATGTAGCCTAATGAAATGATGTATGATTATGACTGTAAGCCGGTGCCTTTCATCATGTGTCCTTCCTTTATGCATTAATGGCAACTGTGTGGGCCATACCAAACACTTTAGACTCATTTAGTTGATTGTACTTTGAATATGTATTTCTTTCTCTCTTAGGTACAGCAAATTAGGGATTTATGGTGAGCAGCACTCCTGTTTTATAACTTCCCTCCCTTCAAACACCCACCCACACACATCATTAGAGACACGGTTTCTTTAATTGTGTGACACATGCTTAAAGAGCCAGAATGATGTCATTTTCACATCTTATGAGGGATCAGGTAAAGGCTTGTCTACTGCCTTCCAAAATCACTAGTCCCATGGCCATCCCAACATCTGAATTCTCCAACCCCTGTTCCCTTTTTTTGTGATTCCACTGATCTGAGCTTGAAATGCGAAGACAGCAAAGCACTAAGCCTTCAAACGTGTGATTTTTTCAAAAGATCTCTGGAAGCAATCTCAGCCTGGCTGACCCCTGACAGCTGCACATCTCTTTATTTCTCTGTCTGCCGGCACTTCATTTGGTAGAAAAGCTCTCAGATTCACACCTCTGTCAGACAGCACAAGTGTTTATTATGTGCATACACAGAGAATACCCCATAGTCCACACCATCCCAAAAACATGCAGCATGCAATCTTTATATCATATACACTGCTCCACAATACAACTGTACTCCCATAATTTCCTTGGTTCTATTTTCTGTTGTACTGTGCAGTCTCTTTCCAATGAATTCACCAAGTATTTTATCGGAGTTGAGGGAACTGGTGGCTCATATTAATTTTCTGTTCAGAAACCTACAAGCCTCTAATGCCTTGGATGGACTTGGACACAAACATTGTCCTCTTAACATTGTGAACCATGATGAAGCTATTTTCCTTCTGTTGACTGACTTTAGTTATATTTGTTCCTGAAAATAAAGACATTAAAAGCGACATCCTCCTACTATTGAGTTTATATAATGAAAAAGACAACAATATTGTTATTGTAATTTGTCTGATACTTTTTCTGACTCTCTGCACTTTTCCTCTGAATAGAAAGTACATTTTCAATGGAACAACAACAGCAAATATGGATCATTCAATATGATTTATATCCACAATAGTTACTGCTTTAGGATGATGTAATTGGCACATCATGAATGTACAGGCCAGAGACCAACATACAGAAATCCTGAACAATAAGATGCATGTTTATTTGCAGTTTGCATTGGTTTGATTTGAATGCCACTTTCTCCTCTCTCTCTCTCTCTCTGGGAGTGTATGTGCTATTGGTCCATCCCTCTCTTGAAATGAGACTGCAGGCTCTATCATTAGATCGGATGGCAAGTCTTTATACAAAGTGTTTTGCATAATTACATACCAAAGCCAGAATAGCCACCCTCAAATTTTATGGGTCACAAAGCATCAACAATTGCCACATTATTGTCCACCAAAGTCCAGCCCCACCAATGACAAGGAATGAAAAAAATCTCGTCTGCCTAATCTAAGCCTGGGAGATTGAATTTTCATTCTGATAAAAAGCAAAGGAGATTATTTCCAAACTGACAACTTGTTTACATATAGTTGTAAAGTTCAGAGGACTGGCCAGGACTCCAGGGTACTCGATTACAGACTGCACTCAGTCCACCACAATATGAAATAACCATATTAAAAGGATTTAAGTCCTCTTTTTCAGACCACGGTATCCTCTCTACTTTTGTGTCTAGGTAATTAAGATATTCTGGAATAGACAGACAGCTTGTCTAGTAACTGAATCATATTATGTCATGGCGTGGTGTAGTGATTAATTTGAAAGTTCAATTTGTGGGGAAAGAAATAATGTAAAATACTCTTATCTCACGTAGCAGACAATGTTTAATTAATTATTATTCATTTTGAAAGTATTATTATTGAATTATTATCATTATTATTATTATCATTATTATTAGGCTATTAATAATAATAATAATAATAATAATAATATTCGCTCAATGTATCAATATTAGTATGATGGTATTATTATTGTTATTAATAGGCCTAGTAGTATTATTACTGTTACAGCTGTTTTTGCTATTATTATTATTATTATTATTGCTATTGCTATATTATTAGTAGTAGTAGTATTATTGCTATTGTATTATTATTGTTATTACTATTATTTACATTATAATTAATATTGTTGTTATTATTATTATTATTATTATTATTATTATTGCTATTATTTACATTATTATTGGTGTTGTGGTCAGAATTGCCTGCAAATGTGATCTTATTTACCTACGAATTTCTTTAATTTGCAGGGCCGATCCACCTTGGAATTTAACATTGCTATAATATCGACAGACGTCTCCATTTATTGAACACAACGTTTAAACCAGCATGGTCATTACTCCAGAATACACTTACTTACTCCTGACAAATTTAGCAATGGAGTTTGGTGACTCTCCTTTTAACTATTTTGATAGCTTCATATTGGTGTGTGCGTTTGCCCATGTAAATGACCGAGGTTACATAGCCTACAGGTTAGGCTACCATATAATTTGAGATTATTCCGTGCAGCACAGCTATATACTTATATTCTTTAGAGTACACTAATCCCCATTGCGTAATAAAATCATCCAAATTATGTTTCCGTGAATGAATGTAGCCTGAATACTAAGCAAATTATTGTTAACGTCTATTCCATGGATTAAAGTCATTAGAAGATATAAATATAAATCAAAGACAAGACAGTTTTGATGATGGTGGAGTTTGAGGTCATTTTTGTTGTTCTATTTCTGTGTTTATGTAAACTGCCATGGAAGCTGAAACATTTTTCTGCTTCTATTCCCAGGGAGAAAATAGGCCCACAAACAAATGTGTGACAACAGACCATGAGGGAGATAAGTGGGATACTTCAGTGACGCTGTAATAAAACTGATTCCCGGAGCTATTATGAGATGTGTAGTAGGCCTAGGCTATCGTTGGAGAAAGGGTGTGTGATATACTATGTATTTGACTTAAGGAATAAAGAATCTCCTAAAAGTACGTGCCAAATTAATGTTATAGCCTATTAGTTACATTAACTAATGTTATAGCCTAGTTTTCTGGATATAGACTAAATGGATTAGGCCAATTCAAAATGTAGGCACGGAATTAAAAGAGCAACGCATGGGATCCAATGCCATCGTCTGTGGGATTTGGTAGGATATATGTAGCCTAATGTTGAATCACTCAACCTAAGAAATAGCCTATGCACACATATATGTGTGCTCATATATAGATTATGAAATACAGAGAATGTGTGCATATACATAGGCCTGCGTATATATGTATAGCAAAATGAATAATAAAACCCAAATCGTTTAAAAATAAATAATCTTAATTACAAAAGTGTTCACTGTCCCCTAAGTTAACGGAATGCTGCTTGCTGTAGGCCTCACCTTTAATTATAGACTAAGTTAACAGCCTCTAGGACGAGCTTACCTCTTGTATTGTCCTAAAATCGATTTCACTTCCAGCTGATTGAAACTAAGATCATGCAACAGTCATGATTAGGAGTAGAATGTTCTTAGGAAGGTAATACAATTCATTTCTAGGTAGTATGTTATGGTAACAGTTTAATTTGCAGTAATTTATGATGCACTAAACTGATGATATGTTAAACTTTGTTCATTTCTTTCTGCCACAGCAAAATGGTATATTGTATAGGCTACAACATTAATTACAATGAGGTATTGATGCTTATTGCTTTCATGTTCATTTTCATATCTCTTAACCAAAACTTCGGCCATCAGAAAACAAAAGAAATTGAGGAGTTTGTGTTTCGCATGCAAAATAGCGCCATCTCGCTACTGATGGCGGAAATTCACTCTGCAGTGAGCAGTCAGTCCTCTGCAAATCTTTCAAGGCGGAACCCTTTCAAGGTTCAGTCCGGGCTGAAGCGCATGAATTATGATTATTAACATATGTAGACCAAACCTATTTGATCTTTTTTTTATATAGCTTGCATCACAGTGCTGGTTGGCTCCAATTGAATGATAATTGCCAATAGGCTAATTGTCATGAAACACGATTTATCCCAAGTCATTCCTCTTCGACATATCCCATCCTAAATCATGAGTACAGCGAAGCCTACCTACCAACCGATTTTTATCTCACTTTATCCTCACACAGTAAGATTGTGGATTGAGTTGACAATTCGAAAAGCTTCCCCTCTTTGTTTCATGTTATTACCCTACTAAAGTAAAGTTAGGCCTGCTTTTGGAAACTGCTTTTCGGAGTATCACAGCAATTATTCTACAACATGTTTGGGAAGGAGGTTCTGATAGACCTCGTTTCAAACTGCTTTCATCCATGCAAAACGTGTAGCTCGAGGGGCACAGTAATGATTTCGGCATGAGAGAGGGGTAGCACGCTTTTAAGGAATTGACAGTTGCATCACTTGCTATTAGGCTACAGGGAATTCTATGATTTTCTGCTCCGTCTATCAAAAAAGGACATCGAACTATGCGAAGCTCCGATGCTCAGGTAGTACACGACTGGGCGTTGCTGCATACAAGCCCTCGCAGAAACACAAAAGGGAACCACGAAAGGGACATCCTCCTCTGGGAATTAAGGGGTATATATTTAAGGTGCATTTTATCTGTTTTTCGCTATGCACGCACCTCTTTTCAAAGTTTTGCCATCACAAGGCTAACATAGGCTATACTGTAGCACCAATGACAACAATGAACACAACAAAAATTTCAATATTCGTTCCAGTCTACCATTAAATAGCCTATATGTAGCCTACAAAGCACTTATTCATGCACTTCACATCACCTCAAAATTCTACCATATGACCGTGTTCCCTCTCTCAAATGCATCTCTCTAATCTTTCCAAAGCTTTGAAACAGAACTTTACATATTATCTCAGAGCATCATAATCACTTGCAGACATAACCTATCACGTGTAGCACCTGACTCTAAATCTGAACTAGGCGACTGATACGCTACACGCATGTTGGTCTATATAGGATTTTATAGACTGGTCTTCCAAGTTTATATTCATGCATATTTATTTATTTATTTATTTTACCTACATTTGTTCGTGTGCTGTCAGAGAGAGAGAGAGAGCTTCGATGACGCCTGCAAAATGATGTTTGGCTGATTCTATGTAGGCTAGTTTATAGCACATTGTAGCCTATCCCTTATATGTTATATTGACACTAGTTTGAGGTCAATTTGATAATTAACTCATTAATGTATAGACCTAATGTCATTTGCAAGCAGCATTGTTCTCCCTCGTCGCCATCATAATCATCATCATTACCAACACCACCATCATCATCGTCAGCAGAAGCATTAACGATCAACACTAAGTTAAAGGATGTAAGCCATCTAACTTGTTGCTATAGTGGCCCCACCACATCCCCGTCTATCACGAACCCCAAAAAGTTCAAGGTCACTGGCGATTTCTGTTGTGACCTATCAACTACATCAGTAGCCCAGGAATCAGAACATTGCGGAGCGCTCCTTACATCTGCAAGCCACAACATGAGGCTAGATGAAAATAACATGAGCTCAAAGCTTGATGCTTGATAAACATTGCAGTCGTTTATTGGCATTATTGATAAAAGTTCAGCCTACTCAAAAAGTTAACAGCACTTAATGTCATGAAAAGCAATTAATCTAGAACAAGCATCAGCCTAATGCCTCTTACAGTTGATGGTTAAATCCAACTTGAATACGGACTAGAATTTTCAAGAAAGTTCTGTAGAAATGAATCAGGCTTTAGGCTAGTGTAGGCTACTGTAATGAAATTCGTCACGTGACTTTCTCCAGTAGCGACTGCTAGTTTAGCATAGCATATAGGCCTACAGTCAAGAAACATTTAAACGTAGGCTATATCTTGTTGATTTGGTTTGATTTAGTATGCTATCACAAATGTTCACAAGATGCTCATCCCCCATCCATCCAACACTGCCATTTCTTTGTAGCCTATTACAAGGCTTGGTGGTCTTCTTAGTCCCCACTGGCTCATCTGCGAATGTAGCCTAATTCACATTAAGTTATAGAAATTAAAACAGTTAAGGTGCTTTTTAAAATATATGTATTAAACAAGTCCTTACTTGTCCTGTCTTGTTCCAGTCATTCCCGCTCCGGTCTTTTTTCTCCGTTAGTCCTTTCTCATTACGGTTCGCCTCCCATGTCGGCGGGCCCCCCGTCCTGTAGGCCAATTTGTGTAACTACAAATACGGTAGGTTCACAGCCTTGAACGTCCCCCGATCACTCTGCGCCGGTGACCAGGCCCGTGTAGCTTAGGGTGGAAATGTATTGAATTTAAAATAGATAAATTCATTTGTTATAAGAGAATCGCAACATTGACAGGTCCATCACGAGTACTGATGTTGTGTCTAAGACCAAGAAGCTAGAAATCCAACGCTCACGCGTTATAAAGGCTAAGGTACATTCACAAAACACTCTCAAACTCTCTGCCCAACTATGTCTTTCCTTGCTTCTTTACAGCCACTAAGCGCTGTGTCCCTTTGTTTGACTGAGACTTTTTTTAGAGATGAACTTTGCCATAATAGTGTCGACTGGCCCCTCTCTTTTGCATTCCCGAGAACTCACTGTTGGTGCAGTGGGGGGAGATTCATTGCAGGATGCTGATTTAAAACTTTGAAATCACAAGCATTTTTATTCCGCTTAATGATAACGAATCATAACATACACGATCACTGTAGGCCTACAGTGTAAAAAAAAAAAAAAGCAGATGCAATGCTAAATCATCCCTCTAATAATAGGCCTACTACTAACCTACTATAACAATAGGTAGGCTAATAATGATGACATGGATATTAAAGATAAAAAAATACGAATTATAGCCTAATATAGCAGTAGCCTACTAATAATAATATTAAGAAGAAGAAAAATAATAGATTGATAGATGCTGTTACACACGCATACACACACAAATTATCAAAAGTGCAAGCGAAACATCACTAGTCTAGTTGATCTTTCCCTTTATGTTAAAATTGGCCCGAGGTCTCCGGAGGTCTTGGAAGTGACAGTTCTGTGAATAGCGGGTAGATGGCACAATTTTCTAACATTTTGAGTGAACTGAGGAAACTGCAGCATAAGTCCATTTAAAACACTTTATTCAAAATAACAAAGAAGGACGTGTATGATAAAACAATAATCTTAAAAAAAAGCTCTTCCCGAGAATTGTTGGCCAGTTGAGAATTTTTGGAAAAGATTAAGAAGACCTAGAATAACACACCTGAAGTAGTATATGGGATAAAAGGCCAAAACTGGATAGTAGGCTGTTGACGACTATAGCACTACTCTGGTGATAGTAGGCTACCCGAACATTAGGCTGTTTACGCCTGCCATGTTTCTGCTTAACATCATATTTCCCACATTAGTGCCGTAACTTGCCGTTAACAGGACACTGACAGGCAACCTCAGAATATAGGCTAGTGATTGACTGAGACCTGACAGTTTTCTCAAACTTGAATCCTACTGTTTGAGTAGGCTGAGGAAAAGTTCACAAGTTCAACTTTTGGAGATAATATGAGCAGCACTATGGTGAGAGGAGAGGAAATGTGATGACCAACGCCCGGACTCGAACTGCATGTTGCTCGCAGCAGAATGAAGACAGTGGCTAGTTCCTTGGGGATCGCAATAGTGTCCGGTGGTGTTGGGTGATCATTTAATAGCCTCTTTCAGATAATTAGCTAGCAATACAAGGAATCAATGGTGAGTTGGACTGAACGTTGGAAATATACAACCTAGGCTACATAAAAGACAGTCCCACAGAGCGCAAGGTGTTGTGTGTGCGATCGAGATACAGAGAGAGAGAGAGAGAGAGAGGGAGAGAGGGAGAGAGGGAGAGAGAGATCTGGGAGCGGGCAACAAAACATTCACAAAATCAAACGCAACATTACTTTACTAAACCTGCATGCTGCGGTCACATATTTATCAATGATCAACTATCAATGCAAGGATCCCATATGAGGATTTCGTGTCCCCTCGGACAGCTCCTGTAGAGAGCAGGCACAATCTAAAGTCCATGTTCCCACCAGGAAATAAATAAAAGTGACATTGTACTGAGGGGAGACTCATTAGTTCGTTGTCCGACGCTAATACAGGAGCAGAAGTGCAAATTATAGAGTTCAGCTTCAACACACGCTCTGTCAACTAAAATCAACTCGCTAAAGCAGTGATCCAAATTAGGCCTACTTTGAACGAAGTCCTACCAGGCAGAGCATGATTCATAAAAATAAAACATAAAACAACTCCTGAGAAAGCGGGCAATTAGTCTACTTTTTGTCCTACTAAGGATAAAGTTAGACGTGGCTAGCGTGAACGTTCTTCAACATTACAAGTCCACATCAAATATAAAAGTTTGAATGAATTTTTGTTGTCATAACGACTAGTAATTATTTTACGTGCAGTAGGCCTAGGCTAGGTAACATGGTGAGAAATGCTCAGGCAAAAATGTATTCCCCCCTCCTCAAATAGACCTAAAGATGGATATATTTGGTGCAGGTTGTTATTGATGATGATGATGATGACGACGATGATGATGATAATAATAATAATAATAATAAGTTAATAATGCAAATAATGATAATAATAGCCTACGCATCACGGCTAATATTATCAAGGCTTTCCATCTCTATAAAGGAGGGGGGGGGTCTGCTTCAGCAATATGGCTTCTATTATGAAATTCTGTTGCTCCGGGGAACCATGGCATGTTGGATTGCTAGACGCCATATTGACTAAACTAATAGGACACCGAGTTAAAGGCGAGTTTTAAGGCTGGGCATCGCACGCTTGATTTCCCTTTACAGACACAGCCGAATTTAAACAAATCATATAGGCTAGTAGGCTACTCGGGCAATATCTATATCCGCAAGTCTATTTTATGTAGCCAAGGGACACTAGTAGAAGTTGAAAAAAAATAACATTAGGCTATCTGACAATAGGCATAGCCTACCCACAGTTTATGGATTCTATTGACACAATCTATTATTTTGGAATACACGGAACTTTAAAGGTAGGCTACACCTATTGCCTGAACTAAGACGCTCTGAGGCATGACACTTTGCATACCATTTCAATAGGCCAAAAACAGTCCTCTCCTTACGAATGGTACACACAAGTCTACACTATTGTGAAACCAGAAAATAGAAATCGTCCATATCGGGCCAATCGCTCTCTCTCTCTCTCTCTCTTTTCTGACGCTCTCTCCCTCCCACTTTGACCCAGGCAAGATTACGGGCACGAGCATGCAGGTACACACTCAATCGTTCGACAATTAGCAATAAGAAAACATGAAAAACTTTTGTTTTCAAATTCATAAATTATAATTTAATACCAAGAACAAATTTACAGCAGAATGCTCGTTTACAATAAGCTAACACAAACAAACAAGAATTGTGTTCAACTATAAACTTCCACACACACTCACATGTATCACTTGCAATTAATAATAATAATAATAATCATAATAATAATCATTAAAAAAAGTATCTATACGTTATCAATACCCTGCAGTCATATATTTTTATATATTTATATAAAAACGTGGGTCAGTTTAAACTGTTCATAATTACAATCATGTATCATTCTCTGGTCCATATGTGGCATGGAAACAGCCAAAGATCAGTGTTCAATCAACTACACAATATGATCCCTTTTTATACAACACAACATGGTGTCTTGTGTGTTGAAGAAAAGCCTCAAAACAAGGACAAAATTGCTAGCTTACACACACACACACACGCACACACACACACACACACACACACACACACACACACACACACACACACACACACAAGGCATCTGTCATAGACCGAAGGAGCAGAACACTAAGTCAAAATAGTACTCCTTTCCAAACCAGCTCACCCTGTTTAGTCTAAGCCTAATATTGAACGTTTTGTTTCTTTTTTAAATACAAGGGCTAGTGTACTGAATGCACAGATTATATCTATACAGTCAAAAAACATTTACATTTATATATATCAAAGGTAAAATAGGTTAGCGACCTGTGGCCATGCATTCACAGTCTAAATACATGAAAAAGAAAACATTTTGTTGTAATATGTATATACATTACAAACATACCTTCAGTGCTACTAGCTAAGTCTGCCACTCAATTTGAAGACGTTGTATTACCGAAGAAAATGGCAACCACAGATTTTTTAATCACATATACTTTGTATAAAGGAAACTCGTTGAAATGAATTGACCTATATTTACAACAATACTGTCTCTAATCAATGTTTTCAAGTGAAATACACGAGCATAAGACTGACGTTTCAAATCTAATCGTGTTCCCAAAGTTATATAGGCCTACTTAAACAACGTTTTGATAAGAAATTACATCGCGCTTGTCAGGCACTTAATGCTTGAAGAGAAGGGTGACATTTCAGGGACGTCGTAATAATACTGCTATTAAACACTATTCCTGCAATATGTAAAAACGTTTATGACCCTTGACCTCGACCATTAAAAAATAAGTTGGTGTATGGCTAGGTGTTTTGAATCAGCCAAACACAGGGACATATGAATCACGTTGAAGATAGTTGGAGATGGATATGCCTGTATGGCTACTTGTAGTCCAAGTACAACCGTTTAAAACGCGTTAATACCGCATAGGGTAGCCTGTCGCGGTGCAGTTGTCCCTTGCGAAATCCCAGTTCAGAGCTGACGTGGTTCGACTGCTTAGCCTAACTCAAAACAGTGACAAAAGTAAATGGACCCTGAAAGTCCATCTATCAACGTGGAAATAGAGCAAATGATTTAGCTGGGTCAGACAGTTAGGCCTATACTTGAAATTGAGAAAAAAAACGTGCCCAGTTTACAGGGTCAGCTTGACTAAGTGCGGTTGCAGCATTAAGCATGTATTTTCATAAGCCTTTTCCTATTGCTGTGGATTTAGTTTTAATTCTTGAAGAACATTTGTACATTACTTTACTGTTTCAAAATAAGTCATGGTTTTAGAAAAGAACACCTGTACTACAGAATCACATAGGCAGGTTTGGAACCAGAAAGGAGGAACAAAAGAAAAGTACAAAACACAGCTATAGATACATGGACACAGGACAAGTAGTTTGGAAAAAGAAAACTTACTTTTTCTTTTCCCTTAAGTTTTTTTTTCCAAATTTTCATTTTAAATGCACTTTATAGATTCATTTTCCTTTTAAGGATTACCAAAATCCTTTTCATTTTTTTTTCATTTTATTCTTTCTTAAAAAAATGGATAAGAAGCAAGTTGTTCCGAATGACACTGAGAGCTTTTATCTGCATTTTGAAAGTTCACTGGATGTCTCAATTTTAAAATTCACAGTCATTTAACAATGTCTTTCTTCATGAAAGCAAGCTCGTGTAACAGCCGTTTTCCTTCTACAAAAGAAGCTCTAACCATTGTAGTCCTAGCCCCTTTCTTCATTCCTTCTGCTTACTGAATTGACATGTAAGGCCAGTTAAAACTGCTCCCCGAAAGCAACATATCCCTGATTAGGGTTTCAATTGGGGTTTTACCTACCAATCGGACGAAAAATAATTGCTCTATGACCGAAGAAGAGACTGTGCGCAGCGAAGGCAAGCGAAGTAACAACTTCCCAAAACGAGTTGGCTGATTGGGATACTGGCTGCGAACATATTCCTCCAGGGCGCATTGGGACTTCTCTTGCAAACTTTCCACATGGGCCACATCTGACAGGCCACAAGCATCTAGGGGAAGAGAGAGAAAAAACATTAATTATGTTGGTTCCAAAATCGTATAGCTACTATTAAGGCTTAAGAGCTGGTAAAAAAAAAGGACCACACTGGTCATAAATTCACTGACAGCATACCAGCCCTTAAATCAAATTGATCTTGAAAATGTCTCTGATTTGTGCTTGTAAACTAGCCTAGATTATATATTCAACATACAACAATAATTGATGATGATAATATATGAAATTTTGATGATCTAATTTCCAGTAGCCCGACAGCCTATTGAGGCTTGTCAACTTAACTGTTCATATTGAGTCCATTGTTTATTCAAAACAGGACACTTTGTAAAATAAATAAATAAATACAAATCTTTAACACACCATATTAAAAGGTGAACATTACTAAAACGTTGAGCTATGGCCATTTAATAAGCACATGTCTACCTCATTACACAAATAAAAATGCACTATTGGCGGTCTTATGCTGGCGCCGCATATAACAAAATAAATGTAGGCCTACACTTGAACCTGACAGCATATTTTTAAGTTTTCAGATCTAGTACCAGTTTGAATCTCTCGCCCTCCCCCTCTCTCTTTCTAACACACACACACACACACACACACACACACACACACACACACACACACACACAGGAGGGGAGAGAGGTTACGAGTTGTGACCTCTGCATTGCTTTGAAATGTCGCTTCAGGAAGGAGTAGAAGCGTCAGGTCACCTCACTATAACTGCAACTTGCCATCAGTGACGAATCCACACAATAACTGAGGCTACTATACTGTATACCAATGAAAGCATAATCACTAAATAGGCTACAAAACATGACTGCAAGCAAACTGCCCAAATAGCCTATTTCCAACAACAGAGAGGCCATACTCCTCTGGAGTCAGATATGGAGATAAATAATATCAGTTAATCCAGAGGTAGGCCTAATTATTATAAGTCAAATAGGGTGTTCACATCAAACAAACCAGCATTTTAAAGAAAAGGTCCATGCATCACATCTACATGAAAATAATAGCCCACGTAGGCCTATTCGAGCATTTGAAAAAGAAAATATACTGCATGTATGTAATGGAATATGTATACTATTTCGAGAGCATGGCACATTCGTGTGCTTTTCATTTTCCAACGTGATTCTGTAGACGCAACTATTAGGCTATAGTCTAGTCGGGACGTTTGGGCCATGACCCAGTTCTGTATCGAGTCCAGAAAATGCCTCGGATCCCTATCTGTAAGAAATCATCGTGAATCGTTCTGCACATGCTACGATCTAAATACGTGCACTAGAAAGATGAAACAATTCTATTTCCTATCATGATTTGTAGTTCCTATCTTTTTGTGTAATTTAGAAGCCTATGGAGTATGGCGGGCAACGTGTGCAAATGGGGCATTAGGGTTGTCTCCCCCCCCCCCCCCCCCTACGGGGTGACATAATTTATAACTGTCATTGTATATACAAACCAGAGATTGGACATATAGGTGTACACACATGGGCCTAATAATGACAGGTAGAATACTCCGAAAGTGTCAATTTATCGTCAGTCGCATGGCTTACGGCGTTCTACACAACTAACAAGTTGTTATAGTATTCATGTCACGGGCCAAAGTTGTATCCTGCAGCTTTGAGACAACATTTTCTTCACGTGAACATACGCCTAAAGTTGCTTTATAATACAAACACGTAAATCATATCAGTGGTTATTAATTACATGGCAATTAATGGAGATGGATAGTCTACAAATCAGTAGCCTAAATTAGAACAGCTCCTGCGTTAGCTGCAGTGTTTACGACAGCAGTTAGACTAACATGGAACTTGTTCGTTGTGTCACTTCCTCAACATTTCACGAGTGTTGTCTTCTGTTGTTAATGTATGCCTGTGTCTTTCATGATGGAAAAGTTCTAAATGTTTTTATGACACATGCAGACTATAGCCTACAATAATACTTCGAGGCTTCATTGAAAATAGCTTAAAGGATCTTGGAGCTTACCTGAAGTGAAAAGCACAATTGCCTTTAAGCAGCTGTATTCAGCAGAGTCAACGTGCAGTGCCTTAAGCTTTTCCACTTGTTCTTGGAAGATCCTAATGTGGTCCATAAAGGCGACCACTCTGTCCGCAGACATGGGGGAGGCGTGAAGGCCAGCCGCAGCCAGAAGTGGGGCCACATGGAGAGGCATGGAGCACTGTGCGGCGTTGAGCACAAACAACTCACTCCAGGTCAACCTCAGCAGAGCCACCTGGTCAGTAATTTGAAGGTCTGGAAAGAATGGGATATTCCTGGCCCACTCCACGGCACTGAAGAGCATCCTGGCCGCTAGTTCACAAATGTTCTCGATACCCATTATGTTGTTGGGCTGCATGCATTGACTGCCATACCGGGACGTTGGGTATGGCTCCGCTCTCAGCAGAAGAGAGATATATCCGGATAAGTAGGAATGGCAGTGCAGTGGGTCCCCATTTGTCAAGGCGAACTGGCCGTGGTGTGGCTGTGTGGGCGGCATCCGGCCCCTTTGCACCGCTGCAGTAAAAAGAGAAACTGCAGATATTGATGCCTGAATTCTACACATCATGAGGCAAAATGTATTTCTGACCATGCATGCTACGCCTGATTAATAAGGACCGGACTATATTGCATTGTCTTTGCGTTTATGATCAAATAGATCCCACACATTCGAGTGTTTGGCTACTGGGTGTAATGCTGTAATGAGACATTCGCTAATTAACACTTCTAAAACAATAACCTTGATGGATGTTGACTACGATGGCTACATGTTAATAGGCTATACTAGTAAAATGACCTGAACCTATATTTTCTTGATGAAACCATTCACGCTCAACCGAGTAAGCCTGCATAAATCTGGGTATTATTTTGTTGTTGGGCCTCAGCAACACGAGCTATACTAGACTACTGAATGTACACACAAAGAGGGCAAGGCAGACATTGCATGCTTTAAACCCTTAACCTACTTAGCTAACAATTCAGCTATAGTTTTACACTGCAAACTATTTTCAACTTAATATTGAGCACAAAGAAGACACATGGACTATGTACACCTTGTTCGGAATCAAGACCGCTTTCGCATCGAGATAAACAGGAATGGGGGATAAGGGCTACACACACACATACACACACACACACACGCTGTCCTCCGTCGACACTCGCCATAATAGCACGATGTAGCCTACAGTAGCCTATGCGTTTCCTATTCAAATCCATATGCGTAGCCTATCTATTGGCCATCTATATCAAGTTGAATAGGCCTATTAAATTCGAATGTTTTAAAACACACTAGCGCGTCTGACATAGGCTAGTAAACAATGCTTGACTTGAACTACTCTTTGATCGAACGCTAAAATGTAGGTTTGATGAGCTCCGTCTAGAGCACAAGAGCGAGCGGCTCCATTGCGTGCCACGGCAGTAGGCTAGCCTAGAGAAGACGAGCCGGGAGAGGAGGATATGGAGGACTGCAGCATGTAATTACACAATTCATTCAGCGCACAAGGCTACACATCACAGATAAATCATTAAGAAAACAAAAATCCCAATACCTTCCCGTCTCATGCCAACTTTTAGGCATTTTTTGAGGCGACAGTACTGACACTGATTGCGATGGTGCTGGTCAATTGGACAATTCCTGTTGGCACGGCATGTGTAACTGAGGTTCCTTCGTACGCTCCGTTTGAAGAAGCTTTTGCACCCCTCGCAAGTAAACTGGCCATAGTGTTTACCACTAGATTTATCACCACAAACCACACATTCTATGTGTTGTTGTTGTTGCTTTTCCGATTGGTTCTGCGTCGTCTGGTTTGTCGGCGTCGATTGCGTGTTGTTTGGAGGTCCTTGGACGGGTGTCTGAGGGGTCGGAGGGGCGACCTGAGAGGCTGTCAGATTCAACTGGCCTGGTTGAGGGGTCGGAAGGGATAGTCCTCCTTGGGCTTGCGAAGAAAGAGTACCTTGGGTGTCAGCCACATCGTCCTGGGAGCCTCTCCACACTACCATTGCCATATCTATCAGTCAACGTAAAGAAACTTTTTGTCTGCCGTTTTGGGGGTCGCGATGAACGTTTCTCAAGGAATGCAGAACGTTGTAATCAATGTAGTCAAATAAATGTCAGTACCCTACTGTTTTCAAATGACCGTTGAATCTTCCGAAAATTTTCGATATTGCTGTTGCAGACGACGCGAAGCTCAGGTTTCAAAACTGATGTGATGGCGAGCTGAGTCGCTGCCTTGCGCGTAAAGGCCAAGTCCAGGGGCGCTTACAGTCAGCCATCCAGGAGACCCATCAAAGGAAAAAAAGGTTGGCTAAATGATTGCAATTATCAGACGAGGTAGGCTATTCAAGAAATGGAACAGCAAATTGCACGTAGTGGACCTGACAGCGGCATGAAAACACAATTGATGTTCACACTGGCAGCGAGCGCTATCAAGTTCCAGCACAAGTCTTGAGGAAAATCGTCAACTGGTAAAAAAAAATATATATATATATATTGCTGCTTCTCCCTTTGCTTCTTGTGAGGTAGCGCGAGCAGCGGCGCGCAGCTGAAGCCAGTGCTTTGGAGCCTAGAATGAATTCAACTCTCCGACGAGCAAATGATAGCCTACTAAAACAAAACGATCACAACCTACGAGTCTCCTTCATGCGCGGAAAAATATTAAGAAAAAGAATAGAGAATCAAAGTGATCAAGTATGTTAAAAAGGGGGAGGTTAGGAAATGATTGCGATTTGTAGGAGCTGGGCTGGCAGAATGCTTTCTCTCTGATCAGCTCACTGAGCTCTCTATATAGTGAACTTTGACACGACTGCTGCAACTTAGCACACGTTACCATGGAGATGAGCTGCCATATAAGGAAAGTGACTGTGTTTGACTGGTCAGAGCTCACGGACCTCCCCCTGAACCCCATTGGCTACTCGGCATTTGTGCTACTTGGTGCCTTGCCAAAGCAAGGATAAGGGTCGAGAGCAGTGCTTGGTCCTAAAAAGAGACGGTTTAGGATGGAGCACCGTGTTTCTAAATCAGATAGCCTATCCACACATCATAAAATCACCAACTCTTTCTGTATTCACTTCACGGTATGAGACCACGCGAAAAATGTCCACGATTATGAATGTGAGTAGCCTAAGTGAATGCATGTTCGTAAAAATAGTCTAAATTAGGCTACCAATATTTAGCCAACTGCGCCTAAGACGACAACGTTAGGCTGCATCGCACACTGAAGATGATTTTACATGGTTACATTGGACCAATCCTTCTTTAAAGTCCCAACTATAGACGATTAAATATAGGAACATTGGCAGTGAAGGCAATATTCACATCGATAAGAACTAGGCTACATAAGTTGAGTAAAAACAATAGCCTGCGTTCATGAGTCATTTGAACACTCCAGACAAGTTTGTGATAGCCTACCTTTATAACATCTACGGTTTGATTGTGTTAACTCACAATTCTGGGATAGGCTAGTCGATGGTTATCAGCAATGTGCATCAGCATCTTATTTCAGAAAATGCCTAGTCTACATAGGCATAGGATCCTCTAGGATGGATCTCCACCAGTCTGTTTAATCGGCGATATGACTAATTGCTTGCTTTGGATTTCACTAGCCTATTACTTTCATATGCATTTGTGTAATTTAGAGACGAGGTGTGTGCACGAGAAATTTGATCCTCACCAAAAGATATTGTTGTAAAGCTACTGAAACATAAGTCTCACCTATAGAGTTTGTCTGATGTATCTTCTGTTCATTTTTTATCCAGTGAGTGAATTGGCAGATGTTCAGCTTGACCATAGGTCGGGCCTACAGGTTTGATTATGAACTCATGTTGTGACCAGAGCATTGCAAATAAATCAATAATGAAAATAACGTGCATACTAGCGTACTACTAGGCCAACTAAAAATGAAGGTCCATCCTAATCTGTTTAGCCTAGGCTACCACTCAGGTTTTATTGCACATCGACTATGTCCTATGCAGCCTAACAATTTTACAAAACATTTTAATGTCTAATTTCACAAGGGCCCCAGCCTACATCCAGACTGCATATAGTTTCACGTGAAGTTAAAACGTGTAAAGTGGCTCTCTATGGTCAGAAGCCTATAGCTAGAAGGCTATTAGCAAATTTCAACTGCTTGCTTAGGGTACTTTTGAAAATCACCAGATGCTGTCAAAGTTGGGTCCAGTGAAGAATATACAGAGCTAAATCAGAGCTATAGCCTAGGCTGTCAATGGAGGGCCATGCAGCGGACAGGATCTGAGGGTCTATTACAGTATATGGGTGCCCCCTAGCGTATGTATCAGTTCTGCATCAAAATCAGTTCAATTTAGAGGAGCGCCATCCGCCTTGGAAACTACTTCAGTCCCTCTTCTCTCATTGACCAAAGCGCAATAACGTTCGCTTATTTCAAACTGATAAGGCTACTGTTTCTTGAAATATTCTTCTTAATGACTCGGACGTCGTGGTTAATTAAGTGTAAGTCCCCGTTTTAGCGACTTAAGGTGCTTCGATGAGCGCGGAATTGGAGTAGAACCGGAGTTTTATGTTTTCAAATGTGTTGTAGGCTATCAACCAATTACGTTTTTTATTTTATTTGATTAAACCTAGTTCATAAATAGGCTTACTTAATGTTGATCTCTTCAAATAAAAAAATATAATTATGGATTCCGTCAATTTATTGGTGAGTATAACATTTTGTATACTTAGCCTATTCCATTAGACGCATAAGAGCAGGCGACTTAATATTGTTTGCATGTATTTTTTTTACCTTTTAAAGGACATAACCTTAAATCATAACGTTATTTCAGCTATTCAAAATAAGCTGTTTAATCATTAAACACAGTTGACACTATACAGTAATTGCCAAGATAATGAAAAGACGAAGGATGACAAGCTAATCATTGTGTGATTATAGGCTAATCAGATTTTTTTTAATGTATAGGCTACATAGGCGAGGCTCTTCGGTTTGTGAATGACGCTGATTGTGAGACAGACATAAATGTATCGGCTACATATTCTCACAAACGTACCAAATGCATACGTTGTCGAATAGTCCGTAGCGTGTTGCATCTTCTCTCACCACAAAACACTTAGTCTTCTCTCTCTTTTCGAAATATTGTTCAGATTCAATGGGAAAATATGTCCTTTCCCACCGGAATGGAACAAAAAAAAAAGTTTATTAGAAAAGTAATAAGCTGTAGGGCCTATGTAAAAGCTTAAGAGAGCGAAAAACGATGATGCACGGCATCAACTTATTAGCTACAATATGGCTAATATTCTGAACCTTGTAGGCTATTGTATGCTGACTTCTCATCACGAGTAGAAATTATAGTTCTCTTTATCAATGAGAAAAGTAGCCTATAGGCGAATACACGAAGAAGATGCGCTGTGCGCCTTTTTCTGTTCAACAGTACCGTGATCACATCGCACCTCTACGCTTCTGCTTTGTGTGGGTTAGATGAGAGTGAAAGGGAGGGGGTTAACTCAGAATAGACACCTGTCTTTTAGGAGGTAATAACTGGTTATACGATGCTTTAACGCTTTCTTAATGCTAGAATATCATACTATGAAACGTAATTGCAAGAATTTGAAAAGCACAAAAATGAGGTTAGGAAAAACTGAACTTGAGGAGATACATTTTCATGGGAAATGCTATAAAAACATTATACCAATCTAAACATTCTAACTCAGTTAATGGGAATACATGTGAATTATAATTAGCCTATATGTTTTGTTATTATTAGTGTTACTATTACTATTGCTTTTATTATTACTATTATTAGTATTATGATTAGTAGGCTATTACAGAAATTACAGTAAAAAGAGAGAAGATGAATGGCATCGTTATTAACATTTAGCTGGGACCCAAAATTTGAAATAAAGTTTAAATGAGAGAGAGGGGGAGAGAGAGAGAGAAAGAGAGAGATAGATCTTTTTACAATATCTAACTTAACCTGACCTGGGGTTACTGTACAAAACGTCACAACAGTAGGCTTAAGCATTCTTATAAGCTACAGGTCTAAGTCAAAATGCCTGACTAACTCTTTCCATGCTCTCTAGATGGAAAAACTGCAACAGAAAAATGAAGGTAAGCGTCATGCGCCGCAGCTTTTAATGTAGTCTTCAAGAGAGAATCTCAAAGCACAAGGCGCAGCACGCCTCCAAACACAATAGCACACCGGGACTTACATCGATTAGGACGAGACTCTAGGATGTCGCCGTGCTAAATATTTACTGATCACACACAAATAGCAAGATCTTTAACGATTTTCCATGCTCATGGTGCAGAGAAAGAGGTAAATCGCTTTAGTATTGTTTGAAAAGCAAAGTGCCCACTCTGGGACTCGGTGCTATAGGCCATAAATGTGCCCCAATCTGAATAACCACAGTTAGGTGAATCGATAGATATGGTCTGGTCAAGTTAACGGGTGAAATTCACGGTCGTGCCTTTAAAAAGCTTTCACACAAGTAACAGGTTACACAAACACTCGAGATGATATCTCCAAGTGATGTACAGCCAATATAGGACAGCTTGGGCAATCAATAAGTGCCAAATTACACGTTAAAACAACAAATAATAATAATAATAATAGCCTAATAATAATAATAATGACATAAATATAGACAAATCTACGAGATCTCGCCATGTTCCTCAAACACTGTAGTTCAGTCGTTTTTATCTGTCAAGCGTGGTCAAATTTGAATACGCAGGCCATAATAGGCTACACTAATGCTAGGCTAACCATAAAGATCCAAATAGGCGTTTTCTCCTTCAGTCGTGTGGGTTGAGGGGCAGATGAGACCCCGTGCGTTGGAGAGAGGGCAAGACGAGGATGAAAGTTCACTTCTATCTTATCTCTTCCTTCACCAAGTTCTTCAGGCGGGAGATAGAAGGATACTGGCTGAAGGTCTCCGAGATCCCGGCCTGATTAACCCTTCCAGCCCCGACTCAGAGCAAAGGTTAAACAGGCTAATCATCTTGAAGAGACTGATTGAATTAGACGACAAGGAGTCAGGGAAGTAATCACTGATCTTTCCAAAAAACACCCTGCGTCTAAAAGTTAAACATTGAAATTAGAAATTGAAATTATGTCACATTTTAAATACATTATAAAAAATATTCCTTCCTTTATATTCCTGTATTTTTCAAACAATCATGTAAACAAAAAACATCCATGCTGAAGATGCTATAATTGTAGAACAGTCGTTATAATGTAATAATACAGAGTGCAAGGAGAAGTGTTGCAACTAATAATTTAGAGGAGTCCATGTAGGTCTGCGCCCCAGGACCAGGTGGCACTGGTATTGTGTTAGTTAGCTGGGTGCTGAATGGAAGAGTTTGATTGGCAGATGGAGACAGCAGACACAAATGAGCTGCAGTTGATCTCTGACAGAATGTATAATAACTAGGTGGCGGTGTCCAATCTGCTGATATTAGACCAACAGGACGTCCATGTGGTCTAGGGGTGACATCTGGGCTTACAAGTCTACCTATAAGTAAGATGTCACAGTTCCACACAAACTCCTCTATACTAACTACTTTACCTCCTATTCAGTGACCAGGCAAGGGAGACTTGGGTTTACAGCATGAAATGTCAGTATGATTTGGTCAATACAATATAAAGACAATTTAGAAGTTATATATGATAGGATTCAAACAAACATGCAATGTTTCATGCCCAAAGTGTGGGATATTGATACATTTATTATTTTTATAGTAAAGACAGATGTATTAATATATCTTACTAATAGGTAAATTGGAGAGAACTCACCATTGCAATCTATCAATCTATTCAGTGAGCCATTAATAGGCTACATTCAGTAGAAGTGTAATTATCATATTCAAATATATGTTAGGTTTTATACTTTTGTTTTGAGAACAAAGTGTTTAAGGAAGTGTTTGACTCAAGAACTCCTGAGGCAACATTGACACAACGTAATTTCTAACAAATTACAACATATTTTGGCACCAAGCCAGCTTGATTTGGGAATAAAAACATGCTATCAGTATAATGCTTGTAACTGGTATCAGTGGCTATTATCTCTTGGTAGTTTTATGCTTATAGTTTTTTCTACTTTTGTTTGAGATATTATTGCATCAATGATGTTGATCCATTGCTATGCATGAAAATAGGTGTACTTCAGTAGCCAATGATGTCAAGCTGTGCACGGGTGTTGGGCTTTTTGGGAGTCAAGGTACTTAAAGAGCAAAATTGTGTTCACGACCAGTTATCAAATCACTAACTCACTAGCGGTGAATGATACTGTATACTGTATGTACTGTACTGTAGCACACACGCGCACATGTGTGTGTTTTCTGTCTCTTCAGTGGTGTAGATCATTCTTTCCTCTTTCTGTCTATTTGCCCTGAGGGCCAATCTAGAGTAAAAAGCAGCAGAATCAAGATAGCTCACAGTTTGATTTGCCAATGATAGATTATGGTGTCAATTTAAACAGCAATGTTTAAATCCCAGATTAATTTGTTTCAATGATCTCTCCTTAGGCACACTGCCAGAACGCTACTGTAACTGTGTCCTTAACGTGTTGGGTGTTGGGTATTGTTTGAATCATGAACATTATGATGGTTAATGGTGATAACAAGGGAAAGCAATAGGAAAGTCAGTCATTGCATTGTTGGGAAACATGCAACTATGAATAGATGGAGATAGGTTTGTATCCCTTACTAACGCTAGCGTGTTGGAGGAAGAAGGAGGAACTCATTATTTAACAGCCAATCTTTTAGTGAGACACAAGGTGTCACATGGTGTAGATGTGGTCACCTATTTTAATGTGATTGAGTGAAACTGATCGCAAAAGCTGCCCGCTGGTGTATCCCTCCTCTTCACTAAGCAATGCTGATACAGTATTGTGAATGTGTTGTTATTAGCTAGTAACACCTACTTACTTACTGTTATGCTTTCATTCATTCTAGAAATGACATGCATTGACGATAAGCCACTGAAAGCCTTGCTATGTATGAATATCCATACATTAATTAGCTATACAAACCACTGCATCAATATTCTGGGATTTGATTAATATCAGAATCAAAATTCAATGTATTGTGCTACAAAGTACATGTTGGCATGTTTTGAAAACAGGTAAAGATCCACTTGTAATTGCTGTCATTAAATTGTACATTAACAATGTAAATAAACCTGTGTGATGACTTCAACTGTTTTGTGTCACATTGCCTCCTGTTAATGTTGCATCAAATGTTCAAATGATCCCCTTCGATGCCAGTTCAATGAAATAGAACAACCAATGCCAGATTAATTAAATAGAACGGACAATGATATATGTCGAGAACTATTTTAAAATGTGAAACGGGACAGAAATAGAACAATTTCAAAGGCTTTAAATCCTAATTCATTAGAGACTTGAAACTGACATGTTTATAGTATAATAGTGTAATGTTTCCATTGGTAAGAAAATATGAAGCATGTTGGGCGGGGGGACTTTTATCTGTACATATCTTATTTCTTCACACTCACGGTCTCAGTCTGGACCTAATCACAGACCACTGGAAAAAAACTCAGTTTATTAGGAAATATAAATGTTTTCAGAAATAATCAAAAAGTGAGGGCAAGAGAGAGATTGATTTGACTGGTGGATTCTACTTAATTGGAAGCAGCTTGTTTCCTAATGAGGGTCGTTGGGACTTGGGAGACATGGACTGAAGTTTGGACCGTCCTGCCATGAGCCAATCCCATGGCACATGGATTGTACAGTTTTCAAATAGCCAATTGTATCTGTACCAGTATGACAGAAACGTTTAACAGCACAAAAAGGAATTTGAATCAAATATCAATGTTCCCATTGGGTTACTCTGTTTCTCACTGATAACAGTGTTGTTCAAAGTCATTTGAGAAAAAAAATGTGAAAAGATTTTGTTATACTCACCTGGTGACCTATCCCATTACTTTCACAAACTATGAATTCCAATGAACTGTTTTCACCATGAAATTTGTGACCAGGATTCTGCACTTTGCATTACACACAATGAATAGAATGTTGTGAAGATATGAATTTATGGCCACAGGGTAGAGATCCACTTCAAGCAAATACAAGCACATTTTGTTCCCATCACTTGTCTGACCGAGACCTCTCTGGACCCACTTTGTCCTACTACCTGTCGAATGGATGAAAATTAATTTCTTCTACAGTACACAATGTCACTCACTGGAAAGCGTATCTTTGTATGTTGCATTTCGACCAATAGGGTGGCCTCAAGTGGTAGCGAGAGGAAAAACACCAGGGGGGATACCCCCTGACAGTATCTTGTGGTACGTGGAAGTTCTTTCAGAATTGTCCACCTGGAGCCGACTGATTTGTTGCTCTCTGAAGTTGCCCTTGCAGCTGGGGGTCAGGAAAGGTCAGACGAGCAAAATAGATGACAAATAGTCAGCAATATGAGGTTGGACTGAACAGGCCAAATACAAACGCAAACAAATAAAGTGTGCCTCCTGAGCTAGTTACTCATACTAGTATATCACTGCATTGTAGTTTGTAACACAATACAATGAGCAGCAACTTTAGTTTGAAGAGACTACTAGTAGTGTCATGTCAAGGCTTGTGAGCTATACCAGTCTTCCACTCTCAACTTTTCTTCCTCTTATTTGCAATAGCAAGTAGCATTCAGATATATTTCTTGATTGCACTGTTTGATTTACTGATATCTGGGGTCAGTAGAGGTAGTCAACGGCGTCACGAGACACAGAGAAAAGCTCCTCAGCCCTGTGGTTTCCTCTCCTGAGGATGAACCTAGTGCTGACTCAGCAACAAGGAGGCCCCCCTATGGCCTTCAGCTCCCCAGTTTACTTGATATATTATAGTTATTGGAATTAAGTCAGCTCAGAAATGATCCATCAGAATGAAGTAACCTTGTTGAAAGAAAGGGGAAAAGGGAAAGCAAATTGTTGTGATGGTAAGGAGTGCCAGAGACAGGCAGCTTCATAGCCTTAATGAGTGAGACGTGAGATTTAATGAATGCTGGGTGGTGGTATTTACAATATTGCCAAAAAAAAACATAGCAGTGCCTAGGAAGCATGTGAAGTGTCTTCTATGAAAAAAACATTGTCAAACAAGATTCAGGATCAATTACACAGACAGATAAGGCCCTGTTTATATGATCCCGACATAACTGATCAGCCGCAGTAACCAGACTAGTGACAGTCCCATGTGACACCCTTTGTCATGTGGAAGTCAATGGTAAGTTTTCTCCTGTTCAGTTCTCATTATTCATAGTCATACTCACACAATGATGAGTAGCACTGATAATGCAACCTACCTCCACAGACAGGAAACAGGAAAGCATACGCTTGTCTTCTTTCTCTCTCGTGTTGTCCCTCATTGTGTACATTGTTGTCTCCATAAAAACCTTTTCTTTCACCCAAGCAAATATTCGTGACTATTATCTACCTCATGAAATCCACAGGAGATCCTTTGGATTAGTGGAATATTGAGTGATGGCAGGGATGATTGGTATTTGGGTCTTCCATTGTAGCACATGAAATGAGTGAAAAGGCAGCCTCTTTTCCCTGAATAAAACAAGGATGAACTGATATCATTCAAAACCGTATTATTCCTGGCATAGTTATGGAGAGAATAGAGGATGACCATGAGCCCATATTACTCTCTATTCATCATATGAGGTCATGGACAACTAATCCTTCATTCTATATGGTATTCCTGTCCGAATATTTGTAAATATGAACACATGAGTAGGCCACCTTTGTCTAAGCCATTTCCTTATTGTTCACAATTTAATACCTTATACAATATATGTCTGAGGAGGCGTTTTATCTTTTCACCAGATCGGTAGACTGTTCAACAGTGTTAACTAATACCACCACTTGGCCCTCCATGGTCTAGACTTTCCTTTATGAATGAAACATTAGCAGAGAGGTGGCTGTTGAAAAGGGTGTGTCCGAACAGACAGGGAGGCATTCGAAGGGCACAGCTCTAGACAGAGAGGTGCTGTTGATGGTGCCAAAATGCCAAGGTCTCACCACAACCAAGCACTGGCGTTCGTGCTCCCTGTTTATCCTTGGGTCAATTTGAAGACCATTCAAAGTCAAGTGCAAACTGCTGGGGAAAATGGCTCTGCGTCCTCCAGCTTGTTTAATCACTGACTCAAATTACAAGTCAGGTAGGTTTCTCTAATGAAATTTTACTCTACATAATGAACAGAGAGGAAGTCAGCATTACCACCCAAGATAAACAGCCTGATGACCCTATTAGTGAAGCATTTGCATATATCTTTAGTAATCACTCCATTTCACTTGGTCAGCTTCCTTCTTTAATGAACCTTCTTGACTGACATACTACAGTATGTTATCACAAATAAAAGGAATATGGCAAGATGATCCTCATTCTTAAGTTTGGGCCATGATGTCCATAGCCTTGAGCAATACAACATGTTCTACTGTAATGTAAAAAAAAAAGAAAGAAAAAGATACCTACTGTAACAGCAGTGGAAAATATTGGACACAAGACCTGTTTTGACTTATCATTGGAACTGCAGACCTTGACCTGTAAATTAATAATAAAAAAAGAGAGAGAAAAACTTTGTACAAAAATTCCAACGTGATGAGTCACCATCTCTGGTGTAATTGCTTCCACACCAGCCCCCTCTCACTCTCTCTTGCAGGCAGATTCCCTCAGACAGCCAAGTAAGTAAAACAGCCCTGCGTTATCAAGGGCTTAGTTTACAGTCACCGTGTCATTGTTTTCTGGTTCACTGTACCACGCTCAATACAAATCTGCACTGGCCTCTTACTTACATGATGCTGTATTGTAATGTGTAGTGCAATATCAAGGTAACTATGTAGATAATGTCCCGACCCTTACTTTGCTTACTATGTTTTCACTATGTCCCACGAGACAAACCCACAAGACAAACCATCATACACCATCTGTGTGTCATGAAAAAAGTGAAATACCACATTATTACCAGATTTACGGTATTCAGGGCCTTTTGTTTGTGATTATTTGGCAAAAAATATTGGTTAATCCAGATGACCTGTTCAGATCACCAAACAATCGAACGCTCTGGTGAGAACAAGTCTGTCCTATGACTTCCCAGCTAGTAACAAGTAATCTGGAGCTTGGTGTAGCATCACTAAGACTGCAGGTTGTGTTCTATCCAGAGACAACAGAGACAACTTCTTAAGTGCTTGGCCTCGCCAGCACTTCAGGCCTCAGGAGGTGATTGAAAGTTCTTTATCGCAGCAGCCGTCATACGCTTGGTACCTGCCAACAGCAGCTTCTACTACTGTAGGCCTGGCTGCTTTGTTTCTTTGTGTAGTTCAATTTGCATTGTGTAGTCCTGTGGGCTGTGTGGGGCAAGTGGTAAAGCAGCCAAAGCTATAATACAGGACAAAGCACTAATATACTGTAACAGCACTTCCTCTGCAGCTCAAGGTGAAAATAATACCATAAACTATCAGACACTTCATTATAATATTGGTGCACATATCCAGGACGCTTAAAAAGTACCAGCCATTTCATCAAGCTAATTGCCTGTTTGTAAGAGGGAGCAAACTTTTACACCATCAGTCTATTATGGAGCCTCTTTCTTAATCACAAATAGAGCCCTTGTATCCCAGAGGGACTTGCATTCTAATTTACAATTGAACCACAGACCAAAGCTATCAATCTTTCACAGACGTTTTTTCCCTTGGTGTAGTTGCTCTGACATAACAACAAACAGCACAGAGAAAAGGCTGCAGTGACAGATCTGTTGAAAAGACAGTATTATATACACCCCCCCCCACCCCCCTGCCCCCGCCCCCATGCACAAGCAACAAACACACACACAAACACACACACACACACACACGCACGCACACATGCAGACATGCATACACTCCCGTAGTTAAATTCTGCATAACACATTAAGGGCAACATTGTTTGTCTGCAATTCAAGCCAGGCTGAGTGCTCAGACCAGGGCAGTGACACATGGGGTATCTTCATGGCATTCTGAAGTGCACTTGCCCAGAGCTGTAGGCGGAGCAGAACATGACATTTACAAGGGGAGTGTCATAGGGAGTGTTTGTATTTTTGGGGAGCTAATGAGTGCATGTTTGAATATAGGCTGCTTGGAACAAATCAATAGAATATCAATCATCTAATGTGGATGATTGGTTTTTACAAGATTATATTAAGTCAGGTGCATTTGTATCAAGTGCAGCTTATTGATACAAGGTCGTGAAAGGGGTGTGTAGTCCAGGCACATCCAGTCCGTATGCTGACCTGGAAGTGTGTCCTAATCCCCCCCCCCCCGACCCCAAAAAAACAAAAAAAACATGACCTGATTGGTCAGGATCCTGCATATTTTTCAGAAGCTGTCCCCTGTAAAGACACAATCTACTGTACGATGACATGAAAATGGCTGATCTGACAGTTTTGCATCGACGAGACCCGCGACTGCTCCTGCGGATCATTATGGTCCCCATCAGGCCGCCGGAGGGCTTCGCTCGCATTCCTCTGGGCAACGTCGCCCCCGCAGCGCCACGCCTTGGTCCCCTTGATGCCTTCAGTGATGAGTCTCGTTGTTAATGAGTTAATGCGAAAACTCTCAATGTCATCGGTGGAGATAACAGGGAAGAAAGCCACACATTGTACACATAATGACAGGCTCCCAGCCTGCCTCTGAGATGTCACGGGTCAGCCATGTTAAGAATGTGTGCGCCCAATCATCTACTGATCTTTATCAGGCCGGCCTGCAGCTAACCGAGCCATGGGCCCAATCAGGGGTGCTGATGAATGAACAAAGGGGCCCTTGGATTGTTCTGGCTGCCACATGACTGACTCTGTACCAACACACGATGACATTAGCAATCAATATAGCGATTACTGAGCAAGTTATTTAACTTAGAGTCAAAACACAGTTATAGACACATTTTATGTCATATCTTCTGCTGCACGAATTTTGAACACTTGTAGATTACGAAGATACTGGCCCTTGTGATTTGAATGAGCTATGTGATCTTTCCTAATTTGATGATCATAGTGAATTTTAAGTTTGTCAGTAGATCCTATTGAGACAATTCTTTCCAGCAAACGGAGAAAATAACTGTTTCTCACACTCATCTCAACCATCCACAGTCATAACATAACCGCTGTATAGACAGGACAAATGTCTAAAACGCCTCGCCAAAGTCAACGTTAGTGTAATTAAAATGAACAATGTTTATGTCCTTGGCTATTTGCACCAGTGAGTGTATTTCTAATTAATTGTGCCATCGTCGTGGCGATAAAGCAACAGGTAGCCCTTTTAAAGGGAACTTAGTCTAGCAAATGATGTACATGGTGACCAATTAGGATCTTAGGTGGCTTTGCATGTCATGACGAGCTGGAATATAAAAGGAGATGAATTCCAGCTGTCGCAGATACGTTAAGACCTGACAAATTGTATTATAACAGTCAGTGAAATCCACACCGCACTGCCGTCCCCTTCTCTTCAAGCACTCGCTGACATAGGCTGTCTCAGATTCTAGTCTCCAGCTACAGCCAGGCTTAGACAAAAGGCCGCTGCCAGTCCGGTGGCATTTGTCTCGTTCTACATTATCTGAAATCAAACGCTCTATTCTACTCCCACGATTCCACATGGAACAATCAGCCCAGCCCTGATGTGGGAATGTCTGTAATCCTCACAAAGGACGCTGACATTTATACCCACCAGAAATGAATTCTAAAAGACAGGGCCTGGATTCCTCCAGTGCCTTTGTGCAGAGTACACAAGACTGTGTGCGGGTAGATAATGACACTTTATTACAGGGTCATTACGGCAGGTAGCTCTTGATGATGAAAAGGCAGATCCAGTCAACTTGGACAGCTGTGAGACAGGTAACCCAGCATGTTAACAAATATGGCGAATGGGCGTTGTGGGACTAATAAATTCAATGAAGCTCTGGGGACAGATCCACTCAAAAGCTGAAGCCGTCAAAACATTGGCAAAAATTATGTATACGTCTTAATCCTGGACAGGAAAACACATCGGTGCTGCCCACAAGAGAAAACAAGCATTCATTCTTTCCCACAGTAGCTGTGGCTCAGATAGGAGGGGAAAAAATCATCATGAATATTAAGATATTCCAACGAATACTCGTCCCCTTCCTCTATTCCCCCTGACTGATCCATAAAGTGGCCTGTTGAGAATAACTGATCATGAGATAAATCCACTCAAGTCAATGTGACAGACTTCCCCCTAGTCACTGCCTAACTTAGGCTAGGTCGCTGTTAGTATATATTGATGAAATAGATAAAATAAAATAAATAAAATCAGCCTGTTATCTAAGACCTTGTCACCATGCCAGTAGTTTACCCATGAGATCAGTCTCAGCTTGTGTAAATCCTATAACCTGAGATTAGGTCCGTTGACTTCACACACAAGATAATGACATCAGCTGATGTACGGTAACTCTAGAAGACCAGTACACTTTGTGATACCACACTGTAATACAGAACTGTCTCAACATTCAACACATTCACTTTTAGTTCATAGGCCCTGTATCTGTCATGCCTTATGTACTTAAGAGACATTGATTTACTGTACATATCTATAGCAATTACATAGAACAGCCTCTATGTAAATAATGAGAAATCATCAATTTACTTGTAGTTGAACTTTTCAGTAGTTTAAGTATGAAAGCATGGGGTTTCATACTTACCTCTTAGGGTTAAAGGTTGGATAGCTGGCATCGGGTCAACTCTTTTGACCTTAGCTTGTCTTCTTACAGAATAAAACCCTTGAATGTCTGGGCTGCTCATCACTGTATGTGTCGCCAATACGTCACACTTAGCACAAGAGTGGTGTAAGATTTTACTTAGTTTGAAGTACATGGTAACTCAATACTCAGCCATGACAGGACTAACTACATTCCACCAGCTCTGTTACCACCCGTCTTGACAAAGTGTCCTTTTTTATGGAAGACATACAGTAAAGGATAATTGTGTACAATGAATGCACTGTTTGATGCAATGCAGTTTAATACATGTGTATTAAACTACATGTGTATATTAATGTATATGATATAATAGTCATATTTAGGCATGTCAGACTTTTGGATCGGTCACACTCGAAGCCCTGGGCACAGCAGCGGTGTCTTTGTCTAGGTGCTATTGAAGCAGGGATGTAAATGTGAACTCTTTGTGCAGTCTGCAGACCTGTCTGTAACGTTAGCTTCTCTTCTGTGGTAGCATACTACACACGGATCATACACACTTAACTGATAATTACGACTTCACACTTTCTTTTCAGGGAAGCGTATGAGAGTCTTCGAGAAAAAAAAAGGTTGTTTAAACATGATATTCCCTCTTTGCAGTTAGAAACAAGGGGAGGGGAGGGGGGGGAGAAAAAGTTCAAAGTGAAATGAAGAGTGAAATTCGCTCAGCCAATGAACTTTTTGACCTGTGTGGGTGGTTCCCCATCTGACCCTCCAATAAGAAATGCCTGTGGTAATTTGAATCAAGTGGAGTTGTGTCATTTTCAAACACACAGGGCTGTATGTTCCAGCCGGAGCAGTGCAGCGCACCCCAGGCCAGATGTGTGGGGCTTTTCTCTTTCTTTTTTATTGCAGGAGAAGAGGAAGCTGATAGTTGCAGGTGCATGGCTGACACAAGGGGCTGGTTCCGCAGGCCTTCACAGAGGGGATATCCATTGCCTGCATTTAATCAGAGCCAGTGGGATGGGATGGGATTCATTGCTCTTTGATGGAGAGCACTGTTATGAAGATGGACAGTCACTTTGCTCTCTAAGTGAAACCATCGTTTAGCCTCAATTCCCAGAGAAAAGGCCCATTTGTTATCCCCAGGGGAGTGCAGCAGGGGTGGTTATGCTGGCTGCATGCATTTTCCACACAATTACATTGTTCAGGCATACATTTTTGGTGAGGGAAAACGGACATTGTTTAAGCTAGCCATACAGAGCACAGTAAGTATGTATATGTATATGCTTGTATATGCTTCTACCTGCCTGGGACTGTCACTCACAGGGTGACAAGCTCACTGCTGGCTCCATCATGGGTCTTTATGGTTAAAAGCTGCGCTCAGTATTGTGGTCAATGTGAGTGTGAACGCTGGGGTACCTGTCAGTGTGTGTGTGTGTGTGCGTGTGTGTGTGTGTGAGAGAGATAGAGAGAGAGAGAGAGAGAGAGAGAGAGAGAATGAAATAGACTGTTGAAAGTCAACATCACTTACTTTATCAACCTATTAACTGGGCACACAAACCAAACTCCTGTCTGATAGCCTCATACTATAACCTCATAGTTAGGTCACCCAGACCACGACGGCAGAGATTAAGACAGTGAGGTTTCACTTGTACATTTATCAGGAGGTTGCATGACTAACTGCCAAAAAATGTGCTCTGCCAAAGGGAGTGACATGGTTGAGAAGACAAGTGGTTCTAATTCCTAACTCAATCATCTTAGCGGATGAGAATTACATGGTGGATCATGCTGATAAGAAAGCCCTCTCCAACTTCGGCTGTAAATTTGGAAATGGATTCCGAGATGCCACGGAGGCCGGTGTCCAAAGATTTCATGTATGACAAACCTCATTAAAGTCTAATTTGTCATGCTGATAAGAGATATGGGCATTCTAATAGCGGTCAAAATAATGAATTAGATGTAGTAATGCTTAGTGATGACCAGCTACTTGTTCTCTGTGGTGAGCCACATACACGCCCCCAGGAGAGTGGGCAGATTTCCAGCAGAACATGGAAGGGAAATGGGAGGGAACCTTTGAAGAAAGTTGACATGTCGGCCATGTTGTGCCTCACACTTTTTTTCCCAGGCCTGTCTCACCTAGCACATCTTTGAAGTATCTGAGGGTATGTGCAGCTTTGGACGACTGATACCCTCCCAGTGGTCATGTGTTAGCACTCCCCCACTATCTATTACAATTAGTCTTTGATTAAGGAACCCTGTGCGGCCGCTTGAAGCCTTTAATATTGTGTCAACTGGATGATGATGGAGAGAGCACCATGGACGCCTCCCAGTAACAGAGAGGCTGGTTAAAGGCTCCAAGTGAACCATTTTATCTTCTTAATGGAAACCAGATGACCCTCTGTCTTTTTTCCCTCTTATCTAATGTTGACATTTTCGTGGAGGAGATATAGACTTATACAATTCCCCCACATGTCATTTATGCCAGGGTTTTATGGTGTATTTCCTTATTCCTGTATACATGTGTTTCTCCACTTGTTCGGCTTTTTCTGTGGTTAATGATACTAATCTTCTCCTCAAGAGCTTTGAATAATGACAACATCTAGTTTCCTGATTAACACCGACTTGCAAGTGAACTTACTTGGGCCCTTTAAATTAGTATACGCCAGCATGATTTGTGTGTAATCTGCTCTTGGCTTGACCCCAGTTTGACAAACGGCACAAATAACCAGTTGAAGCGTCACAGAAGAATGTTGATGTCAGTTGAGGTCCAGCCTGATCTTCAAGTGGAAAACAAACAGCAGATACATTTTAGTTTGAAATATGTTGTCTGTGAACTTTTCACCTATTTTTGTGTACTCACAGCATCATGTAACATGACCCATTGCTGTAACAACTAGAATGATATTTGAACCCATGTTGCAAAGACACCACACAGCCCAGAGGCACAATCTACCACCTCTAAAACAGAAACGCTACACATACCGTACAGTATACTGACTTGGGGGTGAAGAAGTCAATCCTCTTGAACAGTGCTATCCTATGTAAGTGCCAGTAAGACCTCAAATGTATGTTTCATACAGTACCTCAAGCTATAGCAGTCAGGAATTCAGCAATGCTATTTAAGTAAGTCTCCACCCTGGCTTCCACTATGGAGAGCATGCAGAGCCTTGACATGTTTTATTAATAGAGCAGGGTCTGAAAGCCTTGCTAACAAAAGGTTAGTTTGTATACAATTAGAATTTTAATGGAAAGACAGTCTACTCTGGTATTTTTTTCCCTTTTTTGTTATTCTGTTTTAAACATTAAGCTTTCATGAGTGGAGTGCTTAGATGATTCTGAGTGATCAGCTACTCAAATGTTGAATATAGGTGAATAATAAGAAAGTGCTACACATTTCTGTTAATTAGACTTTTTTAATGAAAGAAAAAAACATGACAAATTGTACTGATGCTCATTGCTCATGATAATTGTCAAATTTCTCATAGACCTCCAAAGACTGGTGATGAAAGAAAGATCTACACACATCGTTAGCCTTGAATAAGCCTTCAATTTCCTTCTTTCATTAGTTTGGAATTTAATTTAAGCAAGGAACCACTTTTTATCCAATGAAACAATAGCATGGACAAACAAGGACACTTTATTTGATTACGCACAATTAATCTCTTCTCGAGGACTCTCACACACACGCATGCGCACACACACACACTCACACATAGGTACACACACGCACACACACACACACACACACACACACACACACACACACACACACACACACACACACACACACACACACACACACTCAATAAAACTATCCTTTGCACAACACTCCTTTTTTCCTCTTATTTTATTTAAAAGAGGGAAAGTGTGAATTCTTAATTCATAATTGAGGGTCTCACTGACATTGTCTACTTGGGCTGAGGTCTGTCAAGCTACTTTGTTTCTGTATTTGTTATTTAAATTTTTTATAACTCAGAAAACACTAAGAAAGGGAGAAAGAACGAAAGAAAGACAGAGGGAAAATAAGACCTGGCATGAAGGCAAGCTGATATGTTGCAGCTTGCGCAGTTTCACTTACTTCACCTTATCCCTGGGCTGGAAGTGACCTTGTGAACTTGAGTGTTTTTTTTTTTCTCTCTTCGTTTTAGTCTGCACAGTCAACAGTACCTGCATAAATTATTCTGATGGCTTTCAACAGGTATATCTTACTGCTGTCTGCGTGGTAGTCCAGGTGTACCCTCCAGAGCTACTGTACCGCATTCACACATCACAGGTCAAAGGTCGCTGTCCTAAAACAATTACATTCACTTCATAGCAGCGACATGAACCTGGTTTGGCCCAGCATGCCTTTGTGCACACATGGCCTCTAACCTGACCAGCCTCGGATTAATCATTACCGCGACTTTGTTATCTGGTCGCCATACAGGTAACCATTAATAGGTGTTTACTTTCCGATGACCTCTGAGAGTGTGCATGGAGCCTTTACCCCCCAAATGTCAACACTATCACAGGGGTTGGCCTGTTTTTTTTTTTTCCTCTTTGTAACACGGTTGAGCTCTTGAACTCGAAATGTTTCAGTTTACTCTGATAAAGTCAGAGATATGGCGCGTGGTCGAACACCCTTCCGTGGTCTTTCTGTTTCTTGAAAGCAGTTAGGCGAAACATACCTCAACATAAATTCTGAACCATCAATAGTGGAAAAAAAGAAGGAAAAAAACAGAATAACACATATTGATATCATACATTTTTGGTGTCAGTGCAGTCCTAAGATGGCTGATGGATGTTTTATTGGATATTTCACAGTGCTTGTGGGCAAGTCTTGCAAACAAACTATCCGTGCTACTCTAGCCGATCGGAGACCTCTGAAAAAGTGTGAGACGAGCGCACACATAAATGCCTCTGCCAGAGATTTGTACTCCCTTTGTAAAATCTTGCCAGATGTTTCTCCTCTGCTGTGTTTAGTTGAAACAGAACGATAGCTCACCCGTTGTCTTCCGCTGAGAGGTGGGTAATATATAGCAGCGAGGTGTCCTGACACAGTTATATTTGTTGGTGTCCTCGAAAAGACAAGGAGACTCAATTACAATGGCAGTGCAGAACGCCTTTGCGAATGTCAGCTCCTTCACCTAGACGACTGTGATGAATATCACCTGACCTCGCGCCAGGAACTGGTATCTCTACAGGGCCTGAGCCTCCACACGCCCGGACTAGGGGATGAGAAATCGACACGGGGGAGGGGGGGGGGTGCATCAGGAGAGGGGCCTGGGGCACGGTGCAAAAGGACATCAAGGGTTCGGATCGGACGTCATGTCCTGCGCCTTTGGAGAAGACTCAACTCCGATGCGCAGTAACTGTAGAGACATAAAAAAAAAAATTGTGGCTTGGCCCGGCCCGGCGTTCGTACCTTGTTCTGATGGGACCTGCCGGACCCGTACACACTGCCGCGTCTGCTCTGTTTATCCACGGGAGCCGGAGAGCAGCAGGCTGGCATGCCGGGAGCTTCCGCCGCGCTGCTCTGACTGTAATCTCTGTTGACAGAGAGCGAGTGTGGGTATCAGGTCACTTTCCCCTGGCGTACAGTCAGCACCTCGGCAGTGCCCGAGTCCAGCAGCGTTGGAGCTCAGGTTGTTAATGCTGTAATTGCAGGAACCTCTCTGCGCCGTTGTGAGCGGGCTAGCTCTTTTTCTTTTTTCCCTGCTCAGTGGTACGGAGAGCGGGAAACACCAAGCCAGAAGTGTCTGTGTATGTGTTTGTCTTTGTGTGTGTGTGTGCATGTGTATGTGCGAGCGTGTGTGTGTGCGTGCGTGTATAGGTGTGCGTGTGTGTGTGCGTGTGTGTAAAGGTGTGTGCGTGTGTGTGTGTGTGTGTGCAGGGGCATAGAAGGGCGAGTGGGGGAGTCCCAGGTCTCATGGGAGACACATTGGCTGAGAGGAGGGAGGAATGAGCAACAGGCCGACACAAGGGCACAGAAAGATGTGTGCGAGGAGAGATGAGGAGATAAATCACTTCCTGTCTGGGCCCAGGGCATTTGCATTCCTGAAATGAAGCTCTGAGGAGGAACCCTGGTGCATAGTGAGCCCCTCTGACACATCTGAAGGAGGAATTTGAGCAGAATGTAAACTCTGCATGTGTGTGTGCGACTTTGCGTGCGTGTGTATGTGTGTGTGCGCATGCGTGTGTGTGTATGCGCATGCGTGTGTGTGTGTGTATGTGTGTGTGCGCATGCGTGTGTGTATGTGCGCATGCGTGTGTGTGTGTGTGTGTACGCATGCGTGTGTGTATATGTGTGTGTGCGTGTGTCCGTGTGTGTGTGTGTGAGAGTTCATTCTGAGTAAAGGATGACATGGACGTTGCTGACCATGATGTGTAAAGTCAGACGGGATGCGGAAACCGTTCATGTCCACACTGATCTGAGGGGAAAATTCTATTCTGCTTTTTACACTTGCAGCTCATCTGAATTAGCCGGGCTGCTTAATGCAGTCAACAGCCAAAACAAAAAAGTTCCTGTTCCTACGTCAGTGGTTCCTTTAGACCCTACTCTACCTGTGTCGAATGGGCTCTCCCTCGAGCTGAGCAGGGAGCGACTCGGGAGACTCAACGCCCTCGTGGTGGGAGGTTCTGGGAGAGTGGGAAGGGACAGGGTGGAGAAACTGTCATCAGAAAGTCCCTGTCAGGCCGGGGCCCAGAGGTGTTGAGTAACTAATGAGAATGTTTTACAAGTGAAGTGTATCTTCGCTTGACGAGACGCAGCTGGATACGCATCCCGCGCCATGAGTGACTCAGCTAAAACACCGCATTGTCTTCAGTTCTACTCCTCCCAGCTCCGTACAAACGCCCGGGTTCCCCCACTCCCCCCCTCACCCCGGCCCGTGTGGAGGAGTTTGGAAGATATAGCGAGTACAGTGAAGGAGTGAGTTCAGACGGAGACAGGAAAACAGCTGGGTTTACAGAGCAGCATGGGTGGTGGCTGGCGGGGTCAGGGAGGCTGTGCTGCAGGGGAGGACGGTTGGTCCCTGAGGGAAGACAGTCACCTCCTGACAGGCAGGCAGAGGGTGAGGACAGCAGGGTCTAACGCCACAATGGACGGAGGAGACAAGCGTGGATGTAATGTAGCAGGAGATTGGAATCGAGAAGAGAATTTGAAGCACTAACTGTAAAGCCTGGATGAATCATTACATTTGATTGCATTACCGTCATTTAGCAGACACTTTTATCCAAAGCAACTTATAATAATTGCGTTTAACGTGGGTAGTCAGTGTGCTACTACTCACCAGAACTCACAAGTGCATCTCCTTTCTAAACACGTGACTGAGGGATTAATCTAGTGCTAAAGCCAAAGTGCAAGAGTAGGAAAATATAAATACAATAGGTGCTGAAGAGAGAGGATCCTGGTAGTACTTCTTGAAGAGGTGGGTTTTGAGCCTGCGGCGAAAGATGGGCAGTGACTCTGCTGTCCTGACGTCAGTGGGCAGTTCATCCCTCAACTGCAGGGCCAGGACAGAGAAGAGCCGTTACCGTGTCGATCTACCGCAGGGGCCTCGGAGTGATGGGGATACCAAGCGCCTCGAGGTAGCAGAGCGTAATGGTTGGAAGGGGGTGTAGGGTTTGACCATGGCCTGGATGTAGGAGGGAGCTGTTCCTTTCACTGCCCTGTAGGTTAGTACCAGAGTTTTAAACTGGATGCGAGCTGCTACAGGAAAGCCAGTCCAGCCAGTGTAGAGAACAGAGAAGGGAAGTTGTGTGGGAGAACTTGGTTGAACACCAGGCGAGCTGCAGCTTTCTGGACAAGCTCCAGAGGTTTAATGGCTGATGCCGGGGCCCCAGCAAGGAGGGAATCATTCTTTCAACATGTTATATTTGTATTATAAGCTTGCCTACATTCAAGTCCCACATGCATAATTGAATGTAAACACTGCCTGTATGTGTATGTGTGTGTGTGTGTGTGTGGGGGGGGGGGGGTCATTCTGATCTAGTGAATAGACTATAGATAGAGAATAGACTTGTGTCATCCCCTTACTACAGTCATAGCTGGGGTAGAGCATTTGAAAAGTTGTACAAGGACACATAGGTTGATCTCCCATCCTCACCTTTCCAACTCTAAATGCCTCAGTTGTGATGTATGGAGGCAGTGTCGTGGGTTCTTTCAACATCCACAGACAGGACCGCAGAAAGAAAGGAGTGTTTGTCAATGTCTAAATAACTATAAAGACAGGATGAATTATCCTTTCAATATGTTATATTTTGTATTATAAGCTTGCCAACCTTCAAGGCCAACAAGCATGTACTGCATACAATGAACTCGCTGATAAAGGAGTTGTGAATATAATGTGTACAGGTTGAAGAGCACTTACGGGGGATTCATTAAGTTGACGTTCATCTGGACTGAATGAGAATAACTAAAAAATCAAAAACACAATTGGATTTGAACACAGTGGTCTTCTGTACCAGTATACTTAATGATTGCAATCACAAGAAAGCTTAGAAAAACGTGCAGAGATACGAGCCCATGTTCGCAACCAGTCGGACAATTATTTTACCACAGATTTGCTGTTGCTCTCAATTAAAGAGCCGTTTGGCAACAAACAATAGCATGTGCTGGGATGCTGCTGTGGAGCCAAGTTAAAGTTTTATATTACAGCTACAGTATAGCACTGCCAGCAAGGCCAGGACTCACGCTGTTCCCTATTCCTCTCAGGAGGGGTATTCATACACTTGCCAAGTTTCTGTTTGACGATAATGAGGCACAGAAAAAGAATACCATGGTACAAAAGTGCCTTACTTTAGTGTTTCAGTGTTGAACTAGCCTTTTCCTAATATATTTTCTAACGAGCATTTATTCCAACTATTATTTATGGCAAGGGCCCTACATTCTTCCTGACTATGTGATGAAAAAAAACTTTTTTTATGGCCAATAATAGTTACACTGAAATGTTGTCCAATTTGCCATGTCATCAAAACATCATACAGTAAAAGCATGAGCTGACCTTCCTTGTTCAAACATAATTTGAACATAATATCATGAAGAAATTTGCTAGAAGATTTTGCATGTCCTACTGTATGACTACCCAAAACAATGACACATTTCATTACATTACAGTATTTTAGCAGATGCCTTTATCCGACTTATAATTGCATTTAACGTAGGTAGTCAGTGTGCTCGACAGAACCCACAAGTGAATCTCCTTGTGACATAGAGCAGGGCTTGACCATGGCCTGGAGGTAGGAGGGAGCTGTTTTTTTCATTGCCCTGTAGGCTAGTACCAGAGTTTTAAACTGGATGAGATCTGCTACAGAAAGCCAGTGTAGAGAACGGAGAAGGGAAGTTCAGGACATAATTTCAGGACACAATTAAAGGTCAAAAAATAATTAAAGACCTGAAAGTGTTTCCAACAGAAGTCACATATTTTAAATTGAAGCTGTTTTAAAGTCGATGTTGCTTGATACTGGGTTTGTGAACCATTTTCTTTTTTTGACCCATGCTCTCACATTCCTTAAGCCGTCCACATAGCCAGGGGAAGTGAAGTGCCTTTTAAGGCCCTAAGTATTGCCAGGGTCCTCCTTATATTACTGATGATATCTCTGCTGAGGAGTTTGCTGACAAGAGCCCAGGGATCAGAAACAGCCATGAAAGCAGATGGGAAATTACATCTCATCCAACATATACTGAAATGGCCTGTCTGTTGACGGAACAGGCTCAGAGTGTCTTTAAACAGGGACTTACCCCCTGACCCGTCCTTCCCAACCCTATATGACCACGCATCCACTTCCTGCCATGGACGCCATAACATCGTAAGTCAGCTGCTGCAGTTAGCTACACTGTACAGCACCTGACTGCACTCTGTTGAAATACTGGTGAGATTGCACGTCAAGCAATGCTACCAGGATATATGCTAATCCATGGTGAAGAGCCCATCACAGGAGTAGACGACACAGTGAACAGATGTGCATAAAAAAACTACACAGAATAACACTGACTCGTGAGTTCTCAGGGATAATTTGATTGGATTTTGGAGTGCAGGAAAGAGAGAAAGAAGGAGAAGAGAAGAGAGACAGAGAAGAGAGAGAAGAGAGACAGAGAAGAGAGAGAAGAGAGACAGAGATTGCACGTCAAGCAATGCTACCAGGATATATGCTAATCCATGGTGTAGAGCCCATCATATGAGTAGTCAACAGTGAACAGATGTGCATACAAAAAAAAGAAGAAAAAAACAGAATCACACTGACTCATGAGTTCTCAGGGATAATTTGATTGAATTTTGGAGAGTGCAGGAGAGAGAGAAAGAGAGAGAGGGAGAATAATTAGAAAGAGAGAGAGAAGAGAGAGAGACAGATTTAGAGAAGAGGAGAGAAGAGACGAAAGAGAGAGAGAGAGAGGGAGAGGGAGAGGGAGAGGGAGAGAGAGAGAGAGAGAGAGAGAGAGAGAGAGAGAGAGAGAGAGCGCACATTAAATCCCTTAAGCCTTGCAAAGATGGTCCCTGACCGGGCCATATGAGATCCACTACCCTCCACTAATCTGCTAGAAACACTGATGAACCCAGAAAGTGCCTCTTGCATTTAACAAACTGTCTACTGCAGGATTATCTAGTTTGTCCTAATTCAAAGTTCAAAAATCACACAGTAATCCCTGTTTCTCGATGACACATGAGCTGGGAGCTTGCTCTTTTGAAACACAACCTATGCAGAAGAATGCCATCAGTGAAAAGTAACTTCCTGGTCTTCTCAGATGTAGCTTCAGAGCTACTCCACACTCAGGCATACATAACCCTGCCCACACTGAGTGGGGAGCAGAAGCTGTAGATTCATGGTAAAGGATAATTGATATATGGGTAGTTGGTTTGTCTCGTGGGATTTGATGGGGGCATCAACTTATGTTTCAATTAATCATGTTAAATTACTTTCAGCTAAAGGACATATACAGTTTGATTATCAGTTATGTTGGTTTTCAGGTCTCAAAGACGGTTATGGTTTTAGTTTCTTAATATTCTGCCAATTGTGGAAAAATGTTCAGCTATTGTCTAATTCTAAAATGCTCAGCAAATAGAGGGTAAGGGTATTGACGGATGGATCGACACATGGTTCAAGCTGAGAGGAATATCAGTCATAATTTGAAATACCAAGGTTGGTCTGAAAAGACTACGGAGATCTCTGTTCCAAATGGGTTTGTTCACACTTTTATAAACTGAAGAGCATCTAAAAGTATAAAGATGTTAGCTTCTCACAAATCCTTGAGAAACTGAAGGGCGCACTCAGCTACTTTCAATTAATGTTAAAAAAAAAAAGGACTTGGGTGTTCCTTTGTCTGGGGCCTTCGAAACCTTGCGTTGCCAAGTACTGTAACATCCAGGCAAAATGCTTCTAGCCTATTCCATCTCCTCTGCTCCAACCCTTTGTCTCAGATGCAGTATACTGTATGTACTGTAGGCAATCATCAGAAACATTCTTTAATTGTATAAATATGGATTGATTTATTTGTATCTCATTCACATCTTGCCATATCTTTCCATTTCATTCAGTTAGCACTAAAGATAATGAAGAACATTATGCAAGGTAACCAACCCCCCCCCCCCCCCCCACCCCCTGCTGTGAATACCCTATTGTGAGTGATACAGTGTTTTGATCATTTAATTGACATTTTGCAGGGGAAAAATGTTGGCCAAAGACATTAGTCAGCAGGTTTTGTCTTAGTATTTCATTGTGTCACAGTTGCTTTCCGCTGTTTGATGTCCATGTGGAAGGCTACGTGAGTGAGGAGGGCAGGTCAGGGTACACTGATGCATCCTGCCAGGTGTCCTTGTTCAGTCCTTGTTGATGTCCAGAAAGAGGATATTTTCCCTGTGTGTGTTTTTATATCCAGTGTGACCAAACTGAGTTTTCCAAACATTGCAATCGGATTCCAACAGCCACTGAAACACCTCATGACCACGCAGTCATTAAAACACCATTATAGAGAGTAAAGCAAAGAGTCTTTTTCATTTTACGTTTGTGTTATTAAATCATATGATAGCCCACCCTCCTACCCGATATATCTAGCGTATGTTGAAATTATTTTCATACGAATAATGAGTGCGACCAAACTCTAACTATCAATGTTTTATCCTAAACTGGACTGTACTATGGACCACAGATATCTGGAAAAGCACAACTTTTACCCTGTCTATATTCAAACTAATTACGTTTCCAAGGAGTTTGGGAAAAGCTTACATTTTAAATCTTGTTATTTCCAAAGGCAACTAACACACACACACACACACACACACACACACACACACACACACACACACACACACACACACACACACACACACACACACACACACACACACAAACAAGCCTCAGTTTACTCTGGTTGGCTAGGAACCAGACCCTGCTGAAAGAAAAATCTCCCTGCTTTCCATTCTGATAGAGCCCATTGAGTGGCAGACCCCACACCAAGACTAATAGCAATGGGAATCAGCTGAAAATATGTGACATAATCACATTAGTGTCTTAAAGGACACAAAGCGCTTAGTCAGCTTCCCTTGATCAAGGCACATCTGGAGGAGCGAGGGACTTTGAAACGTACTTCTGCCTTTCCCCTGCTGAAATTAAAACAAGCTGTTTAGCCATGCTTCCTGACCAAAGCAGAACAGGAACTTTGACACAATAATGGATAGCTCCAGCAGCAGTGGAACTGAATGTGTGGCTTGTAGAAAAAAAAAAAAGGATGGGTCTTGAAAGGTTTTGGTATAACGCCCACAGCATTCCCAGGGTCTGTGACCTCTGACCTGGAAGACTGGGCGTCCAAAGCTGGAATTTTAGTGTAAGCTTTCAATAAAGCCCAGATAGCTTCCTGTACAACACCATGCAGTTTGTCTGTCAATGTAGAGCACGAGTACTAAGCAGTATTGTCTCAATTGTAGCATACATTTTATTTGCAAATGATTCAAACAAACAAAAAAGACATTTGATAAAAGACAGTTGTACACAAGCATGGAGAATGTGACGCAGACTTGGCTTAAATACAAGGACTGTTGTGTTCTGTAGAGGTAAACTTCCAAGTATTACAAACACCTAACAATCAGAAAACCACAATTGGCGACAACAAAAAAATATTGAACAACGCATTGTTATTTTCAACCACAAAGGAGTTTGCACAATGTCCAAATTGTATATACCAAGTTGCTGAAGAGTTTCCAATTCGACACTTTCTCAAGAGGTGATAATCATTATAACTGCTTTCTGTGTCAGTCCATTTGAGCTTTCTTTTTAAATTGTGAATGCCTGTTAATATTTTCCAGAGGTCCTTCTACATACTTTAAACACACTTTTTGTCTTCTCCCAGCACAGGGAACAAAGGCTGGGTTCTGTTTCTGCTCTCAGCCTGCTGTGAGAAAGAGGGCCTGGTCGTCCCATTAACACCCACCTCAACGTGTTCCATTCCAGCGTTGGGAGCTAATTACAAACACTGGCTGGGCTTAAAAACCTCTTATAGACAGCTAAAAAAAGGGGGAGGGGGTGGGGGGTAAGATAGAGACTGAGGGAGACAGAGATAGACAGACAGAAAGAGCTACAGAGAGGGAGAGAGAGAGAGAGAGAGAGAGAGAGAGAGAGGTTGGGGGCTAACCTGAAGAGGCTAATGAATTCGTAGGAAGCTCCACTCCTCTGACACGACATTGCGCTCCCATCCAGGGCAGACAGGGGCTCTGAGAATGTTCCGCCGTAGTCTCTAATTCCTCAAGAGAAGACGCAGTGTTAAATGTGTGGTCTTTCTCTCATTTCTTCCTGTCTCTGTCTCTCCCTGTTTGAGTGTGTTGTTGTTTGAGTGGGGGCAGGTTGGGTAGAGGCCTCCTCTGAGCAGTATCTGTACCCAAGGGATCACAATCAATCAAGTAGAAAATGATGATGTAAACCAACCTATTCGGAACCTAATTACTTTCTAGTGATGTGAGCTTGTGTTTGCATGTCTGTCTGAGAGAGAAAGAGTATGCATTCTATATAGCCTGGGGATTGCCCTCTTTTTTTGAAAACATCACTCATTTGCAATATTGCATTAAAGAACAATAATGCTCCGGTTCTTGCGTCTCTGTAGTCTCCATTCCCCCCTTGCTGTTCTACAGCCGCGATACGATCTGCTGTCGTATCCCCGGAGCTCACAAGGCACGTTTTCTGCAGATAATACAGGCAGTGGCAGTGGAGTCATGACTCAGAGCAGTTGTTCATAGCCAGAAGGATATGTGAGGGTTTCAGACCACCACAGGAAGGTTGTGTGGAGCGGCACTGCGCTAGAGCTGATCTATCCTCTCTCTGTCCTCTGAATATTGACCGATTTCATACAGCTTTCAGCAAAGAGTCAAACCACAGTTCATCATACGGGAACAGCGTACTAAAACGCGGTTGTACTTAGTCACAACGATCCTCCCACATCCTCCCACTCCGAAGACGCACCGAACGCAGATGACTGACTTTCACCCCGAGCTGTGGTTACTGCTGCTGTTCCCACATGTAATTTGCTCTAATCAAGTCTTGTGCGCAGACGCCTGAGGCACTGAGATCTGACTGATCTCAGAGTGTGCCATCAACCACAAATTACAGGCCTTGATTTTAGGTTAATTACACGCCACTCCCCTAGGAACACCAGTGACAGTTGCAATACCTATGTACTGGCCGACACCTGTAATGGAACCTGAGCAGATGTATGCTAGCAGAATACTCACACAAAGGGAATGGTTTTCATTCAACACCATTGTGTGTGTGTGTGTGTGTGTGTGTATGAGAGAGAGAGAGAGAGAGAGGGAGAGAGGGAGAGAGAGAGAGAGAGAGAGAGAGAGAGAGAGAGAGAGAGAGAGACATTTAGTTGAATGTGACTTTACGTTTTCATGGCTGTCAGGCCCAAAGCTAATCTAGGCACTAAGCTGTATGGCGTCATCACAGGTAAGGTTACTTGCTCAGCAGTATTCAGTAATGACTTAGGGGCTGAAAACAAGCAGTCAGATCACATTTGTGGACAATATCAACAAGATTCTCTGTCCACCTCCCCTCTCTTTAAGATCTTCCACTCTCTTTTCTAGCATCCACACAATCCACATTTAACACAATTTGACAGTTGAATTATGTGCAAGTTGAATTCTGTACATGCTGTGCCAGATACACACTAAACTATTCCATACAAAATAAAATAATGTGCTATTTATTTCACCTAGCTGGTGCATTTAGCATAAGTTTTTCTTGGCAGGATGGTGGGTGGGTTCTGAAATAAAGGGACGCCCATAATCAAAGGGCCAAAACTGCATTAAGGGTGTTATTATTTTCTTTCTCCATATTTAAATTTCCATAGTGCCATGAACTTGGTCAGGGGCCATGGGTCCCACATCATAAAGCTGCCTAGACAGTTTCCATCTTGGTTGACACCTCCGCCTCCTAAAAACCTCAAAAGACTGTTTGCACTCATTTGTAAGGCTATAGAGCAGGGCATAGCACCAGCAGTTGTTCGTAGCTTGGCTGTGGCGATCACTAGCGTCCCCCAACCCAAGAGTGGCTCTTGACTGGGCTTAAAGGCTGTTTGCCAAGCCCAGTTCATGTAGCTGTCCTGGGCTGGCTGCCAGGAACGAGTGGCCTCCTACTGTTTAATGACAATACATTTACTGCCCCACTCCATATTGCTGTTGTATTGTGTAAACAAGGTTAATGCTCCTTTTAATTGAGCACCTGGTGACAGAAAGTGACCTTGCTAGGGGTGGCCATTACCTGAACTACTGCTTCCAAACATCAATCAGAGTTTGTTACTCTTGGACATCAATCCATGTCCAAGTCTTTGTCAATAGTCTTTTTTCTTTTTTTTTTAAAACTTTGTAACTTTGAAGTGTCTGACTACATGATGAATATATAGTTCATATTGCTTATTTTCAAACTGCTGTAGTCTCAAAGGCAACACGGAAAGTGAAATATGAATATGTTAATGACAAAACATTTGTCATTATTTAAAGTTGAGCCCATTCATACCACTCATTTCATCTTTCTACAGATCTCTATTTTTCATCAAGTCTTTAAAAAATGCCTTTCTAGTCACCCCAAAAGAGGGATTGTCACTAATTGAGCATTGTAGCCAGATAATTACTACAGAGGACCCATCCACATGGAGAGAGTGACCTTTCTAACCTGGCCCTGAAACACACACAAAGCCAGGGGGAGGAGTAATGTGAGTTAAGGGATTCTCACCAGCCCTTGTGAGAGCTTGTTTCACGTACACCGCCCAAAGTGGGGCTAATAACTTAACACGCTAGTGTGTTGTCACTCTCGAGGAGTCTTTTTCCCTGGAAACTAGAACATTCTCACAGATCCCAGGGTAAGGACTCTTGAGAGACTTTTCTTCAGCTTGCCAAACTAAACACAAAGACACACGCACACATGCACACACACACACACACACACACACACACACACACACACACACACACACACACACACACACACACACACACACACACACACACACCATAACACAACACACAAATGATCTGCTGGTCTATTCCGGCACTTGAAAGCTCTGGTGACTCACTCTTTGTGAATTCACATTTCATCAAAGTTTACGTTTTACTGGAATGACTACCGTTGGTGAGTGTACAATTTATTTCCCGAAATATGTATTTTTGTTGGCAAGCCTACCCAATATTGTTATGCTCAAATATTCTGTAATTGTCTTGAACTTAAGGTTACAGCCTTTGTGATTAAGTGTAGGTTTCATGATGCCCCATGTACACAAAACTGACACTCCCCTGGACACATGCAAGCACACACAGACAAAGCAAACATGCAGTATAGTCTATGTTCTCAGAGTACATCTCATGTTTCAGACAGGACCTCGTCTAGCCAGAGGTTAGGCTTGTGGGAGTACATGTAGCAGTGTTAATGAGGCCCATATCCCGCTCAACACACCCACCCGCCCACCGACGCACACTCACACACACACACGCATATACACGCACACACACACACACACGCACACACACACACAACCACCCACGCACACTCACACTCACACGCACGCACACACACGCATGCACACTCATACACACGCACACACACACACACCCACACACACACACAACCACCCACGCACACACGCTGAGACACACACAGACACACACACACAACCACGCACACTCACACACACACACACACACACACACACACAAAACCACCCACCCACCCACGCACGCTCACACACACAAACACACAACCACCAACCCATCCACGCACGCACACACGCTCTCACACACACACTCACCCAAGCACACACGCACGCTCACACACACACGCACACATTCCCTATCAACAGAACACTCCATCTTGCCCTTGACTCCCCCACCCGCTGCAGTAACTGCTCTGAGCCACTGCTCTTCCCAGTGCGACCCCACGATGACAGTTTTGCACCAGTTGGCCTCCAATTCCTAGCGGAGCTGCTTTTCACCATCCCGGCTCTGACGACAGGCCCAAGTGATTACAAGCAGCAGGCCTCCCATGCAGTGTGCGCCCAGCTACTTGCCAACCAAGAGGGAAGTCTTATGTACAGGCTACTGTAGGCCTGCTGAAACACACATCCTATAAGAAAACGGGGTGGTGTGTCAATGAGGTTAAAAATATGAGTTGTGTTGCCTCTGGGTATGAAATGCGCTATACAAATAAAGCTTTGATTGATTGATTGATTGATTGATAAGCACTCAGCAAACCTCAATTAACTGAAGAAAGTATGATTTGGAGAAAAAAAAAACATAAAAAACAAGTCATACTGTCATTACAGGTTTAACTTGCAATTATTTCAAGGTAACATCAGACCTGTATAGAATATGGCGTACTCTTGTGCACATGCTGGGCTGAATGTGGGCGAGGCTCACTGAAAGGCCTCCAGTGAAACGCCACAGGGCTACATATGGTACACAAAAGGTGAAAGAAGACATCAGAGAACATGCGATATAATAAGTCTTTGTCCGTGTTGTACCTGTTCTCTAAATATCGGGTGGCGCTCTGTTGATGATGAACTGTGTGTCAACTCTGGGACGGGGGCCAAAGATTTCCAAAAGGTCAAAGATTTGCTCCGTCTAAATTCCCATTGCATTTGGCTCATATACAAATAGTTTACAATTACTCTTCCTCCGAGCACAAGGAAATGAAACCTAGTCCAGTGTCTCCGGGGATTGACCCTGCAGAATTGATTTAATGTGCCAAAACAAATATGACACAGTGTACTCTAAATCTAAGAGATGACGAGGAATGATACTTAAATCTCAATTTACTGCCAGGCCGTGGAAATAAGCCTTGATAACAAAAATCCAGGACACGGATGTGACATCATGTTTGACTATTCAATCATTACTGCCGTGAGTCTCTGATGACTCATTTTGAGTTGTTAAAGTTCGTCTCCAATCCCAGTGCAACAAAGGTCTGGAGCCCTCTCGGTGGCTGTCTCTCTTGACTCCTGCGGTTAGAGGCTTGAGGTTGCGTGAACAGACCAATGGAAGCGGGCAGTGGTTAAACCACAGTAGCAGAAAGGTTAATACTCTCAGCACATGTTGCCTCTTGCAACAGGTGGTGCGGAGCAGTCGGCGGCTCCCAGCATTCCAGCTTTTCCATGCCGGTGGCCCCTGGCATTCTGGGATTTACGCAGTCTCCCTCCTTCCAACCACAGAGGCCTGACTGACAAGCTAATCGTTGGGCTGGGATCCCCTCAGCTATTGATTCCACTGCAACACAACACCTCCCAGTCAATGAAACTGCAATATAATGCTTGAGCTGCGAAGAAAAGAGGAGGATTAGCGTGTTGAGCAACTGGAAGAAATTTGCTGCTGCTGCTGCCGGCTCTGCCGCTCTCTCCTCCTCGCAGCTGCTGGAAGGGAGAAACACAGAGGCGCAAATAAAGTGGGGGAAAAATGTGTCTCAGGGGGTAGGAGCTCGCAGGGGCAGGTTATTAAAAGCCACAAAGTGGAGCCCATGCTGGGCATAGAGAAATGGCCTCAGCCGCGGTGAAAGCACAATTGAAAAGAAGGGGGTCTGCTTTCCAAATTGTTCTAATCCTATGCGTTCCATTTCTTTCAGTTCTGTAGTTTAGCAGCGTTGCCTCGGGTTCAGCCGACGCCGCTCCTCGCCCTGAACTCGTCTGAGAGGACGCTGCTTGTGGGTCAGCTTGTTAAACGATGACAACTAACATTTGATAGGTCATTACTTTAAATATATACTCTTACCGCTATGTAAAAAGGAATAAAACAAACAAACAAATAAACAAACAACAACAAAAAAACAGCAGTCTTCCTTTGCATATATATTTTGCCCAAGTATCTCCTATAAAGCTTTAAAACTGGTCTTCTTTTGGGGGAGAGGGGAGGCTGTACACCCTGCTTCCCTAATTATCGATCCAAGAGGCACAGTGACTGCAATACTAAACACAATTAGTGGTATTATTGTTCGTTCCAGCCATTTAGTCAAGTATCCAATTTCCATGCTGTGTGCACACTTAATTGAAACAAATGTGTTACATATATATCAGGGATCAACAGCCTTCAAAAAGCCTCTTGTGGCTTGGTGAGTCAATGCAACGGGGAGGACAACAAATCAATGTTTTTGGTCACTTACACCGTAGAGATGTAGACGGCTATCCTTTCAACGTGTATACCACCCAGCAGAGATGGATACATTATGGTTACGCCTGAAGTAACACTTTTCACAAATCTCCAGTGCTTCAATACTGTAGATTGTCTTAACAAAAAGCGAATGTATACAGTAGAAGGGGTTTAAATGTGGTTTAACAGAAGGGCTTTTGATATAATATGCTCTCCTTAAGAGGCTCGCTCCAAGAATGTTCTCCAGAGTGGGAATTTTAAACTGGCATTCAAGATGTTGCTCGCAAAACACCCATTAGAATTCCCATATGAACACCAGTAACAATGTGGTTACTGTAGTGTCAGTGTGACCTCTGCTGATATTTGTGTCCTGTTTATCTCTGGTCTTAAACATGTCAGGATAATTGGCTGGATCATATTTGGATGCAGCGAGAGCTCAGTTATTTGTTTCATAGCGTCCCACACAGATGGTATATTGGTAATGCAGAGAAATACTGTTGCCATATCGCACCAGAGGTCAGGAGAGGATGGAGGGGGGAGGGGTGCAGTCAAACACAGCCTCTTGTAAACATACGCAGACACAAAGAGATGAAAACCCAGACAGACAGACACACACACACGCATGCGCACGCGAACACACACACACACACACACACACACACACACACACACACACACACACACACACAGTACTCTTAATATAACAAAGTATTATGGTTTATGTTATGTTTACACTGACACTGGAATAGTGACATTTGCAACTTGATGCCACATAAATGTCCACACAAAAAATGTACTGGCAGTTGAGTCAGTGTAAAAATAGACAGCCTGTGTTGAAGCAAATGTCAAAGGTTTAACCTCTCCTATCACATACACACACAGTGGTCAAAGCCTGAAGACCTGCCAATAGCTATGGATGTATACACATGTAAAAATAAAATTAAAATAAAGCATAACTCTGGATTGGACATCAGTTGTCCAGCATGAACTTCACAAGCCCCTTATCTGCTATGAACAATATTATGCATACAAATCTACATTGGGAAAGAAAATCAACTAAAGCTATGAGGCCATGAGATGAGAATCAACCAAGAACAGATTTAGACAGGACCAGTTTAGAAAGTCATCTAGGACCCTCACATCTTATAACTCTGAAACAGAGTGCCTGGGTCAGTCAATAAAGGCAAATAAAGCCCAAGTGCTGACACACCCTCCTCACTCTAAAAATAGGCAGTTTAGCGATGAAGATAAAGGCAGTTATTACATGGTGACTTTTAATGCAGAAGCGATTTGTGGTTGGTAAGGCCCAGGCCTGCCGGAGGCTAGCCTCAAACGTGTATGTTCTAACGGGACCAGTTTGTTGACTGTCAAGATAATGGAGAAATCAGTAGCAGACGGCCAGAGCGCCATAAATAGCAAAGGTAATTAGAGAGCCTGTCAAAAGCTGAGTGGTCAGATGTTCCTGGTACAAGATGTTGCAGGTACAAGAAGAGAAGACACAAATGCAAGGCTGAGAGACAGATACCTCACAGTTCAGATCAGGTGTCTGGAGAGCAATATGGTTCTTTAATGTGTTTTTTTTGTCCTCTCTTAAGAGTCAGTTTGGTAAGTTAAGGATTGTTTTATGCGCAGTAGTGTAAAACCATCAATGGGAACAGGTATTGTTCTACAGCTTCTATCTCTTGTTGGATTTAATTTGCTTTGATACCATCTTCAAATATTGTCTGTCATTAAAATTAATAATACAAAAAATAGTCCTACAGTATTTTATCTTGGGGCGGAATGTTGTTTGTCTTTAAAATCATGGGTGAAACTTTTCTTAGAGGGCAATGTTTCAAAGCAATGTTGATATAATTTGCTATTTCTACATTAATTTGACACATACCCAAAGTGTAAAGCAACAAAAGTGAATACCACAGCTAATGACTTGTTACCCTCCAAATGACATTACCAGTAATCAGTAAAAAGAAAACACGATTGTAATGGTTTGCAGTCCTACGAAGTACAAGGAAAGCCTGCTTTGTTTACACATGTGGAATATGTGGTACACGTTCATGAACCCAAGTGAATGGTGATAATGTTCTCGCAATTCCTTTGAGATACATCCCACATGTGACATTAGAACCTATAACCTTATAACTCAAGGTTATGGCCATTTTGAAATTGGGCAGTCCGTGATTTATTCCAGGTAATACACTTTTTCTCAATGACTAACATGCATCACCATGAAAGGCATAAGACCAGGGCTATGACCGCCTGCACATTATTAAGTGATATAATCCATGTTTGAATGGTGAAAACAAAAGAAAGATTGAGCATGTTGTGTTATTATTCAGTGCCGATTGCTGAATGATAATTAATTGATGTTTGAGGAAATCCCGCAATTGAGAACCTTAGAATCAAGACTAGTGTATGTTTTCCAGGACACATACTGTAGGCCAGCATATCTTAAAGCACAGTCTCAAAGTGGTGTGTGAAATGTGCTTGCTATCCCCTGTTTCCTAACACTGAACCCGAGGTCTGCATAAACAGTAGTGCTCCGACAATATTTTTCAGCCCTCAGCCTTTTCTAGGGCAAGCTCAGTCCCTTGGGAGTTTACAGAAATATCCTAAATATCAGAGAGTCTGACTCTTTGCACGGCGTACCTTCGTTTTTTCCACGGGCCACAAAAGTCAACTGAAACGGTTTGACAACTGACAGCAGAGGGCTATGAAATCCTGCTTACTTGCATGTTTGGAATTGGCTATACTTTATACCCATTATTGTTTTATACAAAATGAAAGCAATATTTCATATGCAGTTCGTGAACAAACCATGCAATGTTCTTTTTTAACAGCACTATTAACTTAAACAAGCATCTGCTGTGTGTAAGCACTGAACCTTTAGAGATAATATGGCATTGTTGTAAATAATGAAATGAAAAAATAAAATGCAGATAATTGAAAGGAAAAGTGGGGTGCTTTTATATTTGCTTCTGGTTGCTTTGACCTTCTTCATTTAGAGACTATTTTGTAGAATAAAAATGTATGACAGTCATTGAACAAATGATCAGCCCGCTTTCATAAACGGTAGTTCTCTTTTGGTGTAAAACAAAATAGTTTGATACTGTAAATCATTCAGGGATCATCATATCTCTGTTCTATCTGGTTTACCTTAGCATGTTATATATATAGATAACATATATGGAGTGTAATTGATTTAACATTATATTCTAAGTTATTATGAATGGTCTAAAACATAAAACCAACTTCCTGGGATTTCGAGATAGCGTTAGCGATGTTCATTTCTGTTACCAATTTCCTGACTATGTCTTTGGCAGCAGGACGTTAGAGACACATCCTCTTGCTTGCCCCTTGGGAGGGAACAGGGTGAGAGGAGGCGAGAGGCTGCATGGCCTCTATGGCCTGACCTTGAAGCCTAGCACAGAGCCTAACCTGTCTGACCAAAGCAACAAATCTGACTTCACATTTTAGGGCAAAAAAGGGTTATTTGAATTTAAAAAAAATAAGATAAGGCAAATTGTGACTTTATTCAATAAAACAGATGAACAGATGCCGATTAGATTTCAGCTCAGGTATTGTATAGTGTAAGTATACTGTAATCATGAACAGAAAATAATACTTTACAGGTGAGAAACAGTGTAGTTAGATTGTGGAAATACCCTTGATAAACATATGAATATACTACTGAGTGAATTATTTGTTTTGTTTTGACAGTACAAACTTAGTGTAACTAGATATTGGTACAGCACAACTTTCAGCAAGTATACATTTGCAAATATCTTGAAAGGCTTGAACAAACTAATGTATACTCTGTTTGACTAAAAGGATTTTCCTCTGACCCCATTATAGCAAGCATACATTGCAAATTATCCCCCCCAAATACTTTATGCAAATAGTAAAATAATCATATTTTATTACAACACACACTATTGATGGATAAACATATTCCATGATACAATTCATCCTCCCAGGTGAGGTTTTGTAGACATGATATGGTTGATTAGATCTGGCATTGAGGGGTCATCTTGTTGGCCACATGTATCTGGTTCCGTATTCCACAAATGCACGAAATCTTGCTCTGTGCGTTGGATCATAAAGGTAAGCGGTGACGTCCCAGATTTACAAGCCCAGAACATGGAATGAAACCATTTGGATTCTATTATTCCATTTACTCTTACCCGGACCACAAAGTGGTTCTGAGAGCCTGTTTTATGTATTCAGCTGCCTTCCCCTCAACAAGCATGTGGAGACGCTTAAACAAACCATCAACCGGAGCACAGCTGCAACAACAACCGATCGATCGGAGACAGGTTACCATCTGAACACTGCGCCGCCAGCACGCTGGCTTCAGCAGGTGGGGTGGGAGTTGTAATTTGCTGCTGAAGGGCTTTTGTGCCTGCCTGACTTCAGAGAAACTGTAACTTCTGCCTCCCTTGATAGATAGCCATGCGGGCTGATAGAATGTGTGTGTTTGGAAAAGATTCGCTGCTGTATAAACAATCGACTCCCTACCTTCCACAACATCTGGGAACTCTCAAGTATCGAGGCAGAAACAAATAACCAGGGACTTGTTAGTTTCTGATTAGATTTTAAACAACTCATCATGGCCCATGGAGCTACCCTAGCCACTGAGCACTCCCTGTCATACAGGGATACAAGAGGAAATGAAAATAAAAGAACACAAAAGTTACTAATGAGCACTGGTAAAGCAGTTAGGAAGTTGTTCTGGTTTTCAGAATCTACATATGAAAAAAAGAAGTAACCAACACGTGATTTTAGTTTGAACTGAAATAATTACTGTCAAGATGTATGAGGTTAGGGTGCAACCACAGCTAAAAACAAACTTTTATATGCATGGTTACAATAAACCAAACAGCGTAAAAGCCAGAGCCCTAAGAGCTCTTAACTGTGGGGCCTTGCTGGCTTCACAAAGAGGCCCACCCCCCCTGTGATGTTTACCTTCCTGAATTCTGCGTCCTTTTTCTAATCTCCCCTTTCAAACCAACAAGCAGGCAGCATCACATTCCTCTCAACGCCTAGTCGGGTTTGTCAGCTCGTCTTGGGTGAGGTCTGCCCACATTACCAGTAATCCTCTTGTCTATTTAAGTCTAAAGCCTAGATGAGTTGGGACACCAAGATCCAAACCTTCCATTTGACTTAAAAAGAAATTAAGAGGGAAAATCTAAAGGATTCCTCTTTACATCTGGGAGTTTCCATTCTTGGCACATCCGGCATCGTTGTCATTTCAGCCCTTGCCACGCTATCTCCTGACAGTGTGTGTTGGCAGGTGTGTGTGTGTGTGTGGCCTGATGTTCATGGATGAAATAGTTTCAGTTCAGTTTACATGAGAAAATTATGTCCGTTAGGTATTAAAGAAAAAAACTAACATTTACGTTTGCAAGTCGATGATTATTTTACCCAACAGCACAGTGCAGTATGCTACACTGTAATACGTGCATGATTTGTACACCTTTCCTCCCACTTCCTCCCTCTCTCTCTCTTTCTCACACACACACACACACACACACACACACACACACACACACACACACACACACACACACACACACTTTATGGTTTTATCCTGCTCTGTTTCTCCCTCTCTCTCACCCACATCGACCCCCCCCACCTCCCCTTCCCCCTCCACACACACACACCATGTCAGGCACCTCCCCTCCAGACACACCATGTCAGGCACCTCCCCTCCGCACACACACACACACACATACACACACACACACACACACACACACACACACACACACACACACACACACACACACACACACACACACACCATGTCAGGCACAGCGGAACTTTTGCACCACAGCACAGGGCAAGTTCTCCCCCAACTGCAAATCCAGTTGCTAGACAATCTAAGCCAATTACAGTGTGAGGGGCAAACGGTTAACCTCCGTAATATACATGTCCCCGCCCCTTCCTCTGAGCTACCCTGTCATCCCCAGGGCAGAGTTATGCACCGAGGGCCCCGCGCCATCCCGGGCCACCCGCTTTTGAGTTGGCTCAATTCATTAAGCCGGGCCCCGTGCACGGGCCCGAGTTCACACGGCGAAGACCCTCGCAGCAGACAGCTGCTGCGCATTCCTGAGGGGAGAGCCAGGCGGATGTCCAAGGACAACCGAGGGGAGAGGCGGGGGAAAGTTTACGAGTCAAGCGTTCGCCAACCTCGCCGAACGTGCTCTCCATTCCCTCCTCAAAGACGGGGCGCAGCTGGCAGGACTCAAGGCCCTGTCCTGTCCTGAGCCTCCCTCCGTTCTGTCTTCACTCCCCAAAACAGCACTGTGCACATCTCAACTCCGGCACCCTGACACCATCAGCAGAGTGTTCGGGGCACTCTAAACCGTGGCCTCTTTGTCAGCAGGAGCTCCCTAGCCGAGGGGCTGGGACACATGATAAAGTGTGAAACACGAGCCCATTTATATTGTTATGAATAATGAAACGTGCACAAAGCGCTAGTGATCTGTATTGCATTAGTCTTGTTTCATTGGAGGTGTCATCGAGTGACTAACCTAGTCTTGGATAACTTTCCTCAATTAGTATTCAATTAGAACATTGGCAAACTGTGCACACATCTGCAAAACTGCAGAGTCCTGTTTCTCGATTCATCATTACATGCAGAGTCAAGCGTAAAGACATCCCCCCCCCCTCCCTTCCGCCCTTCCTCCTTCTTTTTCTTTTTTTCCTTTCCTTTCTTTCAGTCTCTCTCTCTCTCTCTCTCTTTCCTTGTCACTACCTCAGTCTTGCTTTCTTTCGCCTCACCCCATTGTACACAAACACAGCATGGCACCAGTTGTAATCACTGTTGGACACAATTTCAGGGACAATTTAAAGACTATTTATTATCCTGAGTCAATAAAAACAGTGCGCTGAGACTTTCTGGATGTTCATTTCAAACCTAATGGACGAGGTTCGGAATGATTCTCAGTGGAATCATAATACTGAGCTGGAAAGCCTATAGTAGCTAGTTTCAGTTGCTTCAAAGGACGGCACAGTTTTAACAAATATGCTGCACATCTGAAATAATGACTGGAAATAAATAAGACAGCTGTCAATAAATCAACTGAAATCTAGTACTTAAAGACAGAGAAAGAAAGATATATAGAGAGAGACAAGAACTCACAAGGGAAGATACTTAATAGAAAATGGTTAGAAAAAATTAAAATCAAGTTCCACATCAATTAGTAGCCTCTTCAGAGTAGGTGGACCGGACAAAAAGCTCTCAGAGGGAAAGTTTCTCAGTAGGGCTCCAGGTAATACAAACCTCTTAATCACACGAGGGCTGGCAGCTGAGCGAGGGAGAGGGAGAGGGAGAGGGAGAGCTGAGCAGCAGCATGGGGTCTCGCCGCGTCCCCTCCTCTACCACCCTGTCATTAACAAAAGCATCCAGCCCCCTGTTTACAAACACATTTCTAAGTACATGATTAGTGACCTGGCCGGCCACCTGTGGCTTCCTTTACTCTAGCGTTTGCATGTAATGGTCTGGAAACGGTAATAACGGAATTTAGAATACCACTATCAAGCCAATAGTTGCCTACATTTTACGATATTATAAATGGCAGCTTCCAAATTCCAGATATTTTACTGTATACTGTATACACAGCCTATGTTTACCTTCAATTGGGAGCAATTGAGAGACTGAGAGAGGTAGTAATGGTGTTTTTGTACTGTTGAGGGAAATTACAGTATTTGTTGTGGAACATGCCTTAACCACACTGTGTTAAATTGCTATTTATTGTTATACTGTGTTAAATTGCTATCTTGTTATTTGCTATTTATTACATTGTATTTTATAGTTTTATTGTTTTAGTCACTTTTAGCCCACTGTACAACACTTTGGTCAAACACTGTTGTTTTTAAAGGTGCTTTATAAATAAAGTTTGACTTGACTTGACATTCTCGCCACTATCAACTGTACCAATCACTTGCTAAATGAAACGCCCTCAAATCTACATTTCCAGCCAGACATCAGAGGTCAGCTTTGACTCAAGGCACAGCCCTATCATTTTTTTTACATTGGGGAAACTTAGTGTTTACTTAGCTGCCCACTTTTTACAACTCTTGCTGGGAGAGTTAACCTTTTTTTGAAAGAGATCAAAGGTCATTCCCAAGATAACAGTTGTAAAGATTTGATTTATTGTGCTGGAAAATTAATGGAGGGGATTAACCAGAGTTAAGACTGTCACTAAGCAGACTCTCTTGTTTTGACTGCTGGTTGCAATTTGACCAGAAGTTTGGAAGTAACCAAGAGGCGATGGGGAGGGTGTGATGTGCGGAGTGTATCAAGTTAATGTTAATGGATACACTAGAACTAGACTAATCCCACTTTTAAAACACAGCAAATTAGTCTTCAAAGAGCAAGCTGGAGGTCAGCTCCCACTCAACATTTGGTACTGTTTAGAAAAACACTGTGATCTCTGAGGGGAGATGCTTTTAGGTCACTCAGAGATACGGTACATCTGTGAGACACTCCGCTGACAAAACACAAGGCACTCTTCTTTTTTTCTTGTCGACAGCACAGCCCGTTGAATCTGCTGGTGTCAAATGCTGTGTGTCAAGGCTGTCCACGTATGTTGTTACCATGGGGATTTAGAAACACAATACACTACTGCTTACTGCTGTTTTTCTATCATTTGGCATGTACTCTAGCCTGTCCCATGGCCAACCCTAGGTAGAGATTATTCACGCACACGGACAGTAATGTTTGAAATTGATTTCTTGCAACTGCCCCGTGCATATTCTCCTAGTTTGGGTGTAAAAGCCCAAACACATTTGGTTTGACACAGTGCCTGCCAGGGGCGAAGGCTTTAAGGTGATCTTTAAGACCTGGGGGAGTTTGTCCAACTGCTGGAATGCAGAGGGAGGCTTGTAAATTAGAGCTCCTAATGAAAACTCTCTGGTGTCCAACTGGAGCAATCATCTGGTTAAAATCAACCAGTAATTCCACTAATTTCCCTGCCCCTCTCTCCCAGCCCTCAACGCCTAATTTAGAAGAAAAGTATATGTTCCGCTTTACACACCTGGGTTTTGAACTCCACGGAATCTGTGATCTGTTACCTTCAGCAATTCAACTTTTTTCATTTATTTTTCAGGGAAGGAAAAACTAAATGTGACGTGTGAATTTCTTTAACCAAGAATGATCTATATGACTGAATGAGAGTACATGCTTACAATCTTAAAACTACTGTCAAGGTATGAAGATATAGAGGTCAAGATTATATATCTCTGAAATATAGAATAAGTGACAGAAATTAACTGCATACAGTACATTCAAGGTGAGAACTTAATTATTTCCCCATATAATTTCAATCTATTCAATGAACTTATTCCGTTGTCTTTTACCGTCATGGTGGACATGGGCTGGACGACCTGCCTTTTGCCAAAGAGGGGGGCTTAATTCATATAATGAAAGTGTTGTACATACTGTAAGAAAGTCAAGGCTAAAAGGGCTCCCTTACTAACTAGATAAACTAAAACAAAGAGAGCAAGAGTCTAACCCTATTAAACATCTCCCCTCTGAAACAGTCACTACTTTCCTTCGAGTTATTCAACCTTTCACCCACTGGGCCCCTGACTCTGACCTTTACCCAGATGCCATTTGCTTAAAATCTCCCTGCCGGTTCCAACCTCTGGAATCTGCAACACATTACTGAGAGGGGAACAGCGGCAATAGATTAGAGGGCAGCTTGGTTATTAGTTTGCTGATACAGTTTTACAAGGGTCAAATGCAATGGCAGGGAAAATAAGTTAAGGAAGAAAAAGTGTTGTTTTTTCCCCCCCAAAGCCTTGTACTGTACCATTAGGACCAATGATGGAGTTGTAGATAACATTTTACTACTTTTCTTTGTGACTTGGCAATGTAGGTCAATGTAGGTCGACTTAAAGGGGAAGTTCACTCAAACCACAACTGTATACTTTATACTGTACTGTCCCTTACCTTAAAATAGTTGACAAGTAATTTTGTCACTACCACTAATTGCAGTCACACTTTATTTTGAGGGACCCTATTGATGCTCTACAGATGAACACGTCAGCATCAACAAATTTCTATCAACTGCAACTATGCAACAACTGATTAAAGGGATAGGGTTAGTGGATATTTAGTTGAATGTTTATTGATTGTTAGTTTAGCTAACTACAGCCCATCTAAAGTATAAGGGGCCTATCAAAATGTATTACCCCAACTGCCAATTTAAGTACTATGACAAAAACATTTTTTTCCCCCTTTGTTGTCAAAAGCATTACGAATGTACTTAATGATAACAGGCAAAGTAACACGCAACTGGCAAGCAACTGCAACCACTTTGCACGGGGACACCAAATAAAGTCCTTCAGTACCTAAGCATGGACACTGAGACAAGGCCACGATAGCTGTCAGTTATGAATGCACGTGTTTGTTCCCTGTGTGTTCTTATGCTGGTGACTGATCCAGTGATGAGCATAGGTTGCCTGTCAAGTCACTATCTAGTCCTACCATGCATTCTTTTCTTCACAGTGGCTTTGGGTCGACTTTGTGGATCACATTTTCCCTCCATCCCCAGTTTCTCAATTAGAAAGTGAGTTTTTAGCAGGCAGGGCTGCAGTGATTGGAGGCACTGATGTATAAAGCACTGTTGCTTGTCTTTGCTGAAACCTTTTGTTTCCTGGGGCTCCCTATTCATCAGAAAGTCTTTGGTGGGAAGAGACATAAAGACAGGCCCTGACCCTGGTGTGAGCCCTTTGACCTCTTTGAACCTAAGGGGGCAGATTTTCAGCAACTGTGCCATCAGTATTGGCTGACCGCAGGGCCCTCACTAGAGAACGGTTGGAGCCGGACAACATGAATGGAGGGGGATGATGGGAAAACGCGGTAATTTATAGAAGTTGGGAGTCTATTTCAAAAGAGGTGATGCTGGATCAGCTGACAGGCGAGGTCAAAGGTGATGTTTAGACCTGATTTCCTGGCTATGTTACTGTAACATCTGCGTGTTAAGAGACTTCTGGGACCAAAACATTTTGACCCCTAGGGGCACTGACTGTGAAAAATGTTCAAGTTTGGATTGCTGGATGTCAATGACCAATGTTTGATTTAAAGTCCTCTGGGCTGTTGGCTTGAGAACTGTTTGCAGGGGACTTCTTAGAAAACATAACAAAACACTAGTTTGTTTTCCTCTTTATAGCAATTATACTGTACCTTAATGCAGATTAATGATATATTGCATTGTTCTAAAAAAAAAAAAAAAAAAGTACATTTTCTAAAGTAGCTTTGCGTACTTTATCAGCACATTTTTCCTCACAATTCCCACACCATAAACCCATTGAAAAATATTCCCAACCATTCCTCTCCTGTAAGACCTGCTCAGACATAGTGGATGGTTTTGGCTCTCACACTGTCATCTTACAAGTGTCCAAGTGAAGAGATACCGGTAATCCCAGCCCCAGGGCTAGCCATTAAGTAAATTGGCCTCTGAAGACCTATAGCTGTGTCACTGTCCGTGACGAGCTGCCACACATTTGACCCAGGGACAGGAGTCCAGCACTGACCAGCAGCTGTTCTGTGGGCTTCTCTCAGACCCTGGGAAGAGCCTCCTAATTAGCCTCCCACACCCATAAACATGTCCAGTAGGTCACTCACTCTGGGCTTATCGATTGGACTGATGTGTTCCATACTGAGGTTCGTCTTAGCCCTCCCATCAAGAACAATGATAGCTACCAGGTGACAAAAGCAGTTTGCATATGTCAATGAGACACTTACGTTCAAACGGCGAGGCGACTATTATTGTACTAGAGTGAGCTAGGTCTGTTTTCATTGTATTACCAACAATGTGGTACTGATAAATGTAACATGAGATGTAATCCTTGATTGTAGGGGTGAAACAGGATGAAAATACTATATTTCATCTGCCGCCTCAACCTTCACTGGTGTTCTCTACGATTTATCTCTAATGTCCTTTTACAGACATCATGACCGGGTCAATACTTCAACAGTAACAACTGCTGGTTATGACTGTAATGACAAATGGGTGGAACTCCACTCTGCCTGAGTACAATATCATCTCTGGTGTGTCAGAGAAGAGGGTTTCTCTTTTACCGAGGTCACAGGAAACAGGACTTGAGAGCCTACCCTCCCCAATCACTCCTCCAGATATTTTTCTCGTCCTTTCTACCCTCGCCGAGTTGTTGTTCTTTCATTTAGTTGGCCTCCTCCAATAAAAATGCAAGCCAATTTTCCAGCACATTAACCCAAGAGATCTTTAATACACAAGAGTTTTGGTGCAAAGGGGACGGCAAGGCCTCATGGAAAGATGGATGGGCCTGCCGACTAAGAGTGGGCAGTTTTCCCACTGCCCTGGTCTCTGCCTGGGACAAAGGCCTCATTGAGTGGGATTCTTGACATCAGCATCATAAACTAGTCATGGCCACAAAGACCCTGACACTTTAAAGTACCAGCTACTGCCGCCTTCTTTTCTCTTCTTGTGCAGGGTTGCCAAGGCTGGTCGAGGCACCAACAGTTGTGCCTTTTTTTTGTAGCCGACATCCAGACAAAGAGTTAAATGTAAAATAGTGTCAACAGGAATTCCTTCTTTGGGATCCCCTTTTCTCCTTTTCCTGAAGACATTTCCTCCTGGGGTTTTTCCAATGGAAAGACACGTTAGAGATAACCATCCTCTTCCTTCTCCTCTTCCAGCCAGGCTGCAGAATATCTCAAAGAGTACTCTCATTGTGAAGGTTCATCTTGTATGTCCTAAATTGTTACTGTTGGTCTTTTAAAAAACAAACTGTGACCTCTCTGAACTCGCTCCCCTGGTTCAGGAAGCTGCACCAAATTATACTGTGTACTTTACCTTCTGGGCTAACGAAGATTTACATCCGTTGTCAGTGTTGGGTACTTGTTTAGAAAGATACCGTGCCCCCTATCAACAGGTAAAACCCTTCTCTTCTATTTCAGCACGGTGACTGAGGGAAGCCGTCATGTTTCAATAAACCCAATGTCAAGCATTATTGAGACAAGGAGATATGGGTATGGCAGACTGAATGAAAGTCTGAAAACCCTCATGAGACGTCAGCGCCAAGCCAGGTTCAGACCCTCAATGTCAAGGAAAAAGAAGAAAAAAAAAACAAGACGAAAAAGAAAAAAAAGCACACTTTAATGGATTAAACTCAGAGCTGGAGCACAGTAGTGGAGGACGGTGCTGATGGATGGAGTCACATGCGCTAAAAATTCATGGATCATGGATGGATGTTTCAGCATAGCAAACACTGGTAAAATATTCCCAAAATGAATCTGATAAATGCATTCTGCTCAGTATCATACAGGCTCCTCTGTATGTTAGGATACAGAGACTACAGTGAGAGCGAAATACTCTGGGATTGAATTTACACGGAGGGAAGCAGCTGCTAACCCCTGAAACAATGTGAAGATAGTATGTTTGGACAGGTTCAGGCAAGAATGGAGGTCATCATGCTTTCAGCGAAGGTGTCAGTCACGGCTGCCAGCCACTGGAAAGAAACAGTAAAACAACATCGGTCTCAACTGACATTCTCACTTCAGGCTCTTGTATGCTTCAGAACAACTGTAAGGGGAACTCCTCTAATACTTGTATATCCGTATATCTTCATAATTATATTGTAACGTATTTTATTGAATGTTTTTTTTTTGGTTTAATGATCACGACTCGACCCCACCACCAGCCCACCTGTCACTAGTGCACTGGTATTCTGCAGCACAGGAATTGACCGGCTTCCCTTTGAGCTGGGGTCTGTCTGATCACAGCCTGGAAGAAGAAAGTCACAATTCACTCCCGTGACCCACAACCCTGCAGCTGCCCTGTCGATCTATAGGTGAAGTACTCCACTGTGTTTTTGTCACCCACTCACTCAGCCATATGTAATCGATCCCTCGTATGTTGAGGGGGAAAAAAAAAAAAACACTTCAAGGTCCAGGGATTATCACCCTGGTCAGCTGGCTCACATGTGCCCTCCGGTCTATATTTAAATACAGTAAACGCACTGGGCGAATAGTCTGGGGAAGAAACCATTACCCCTGGTAGGTCAGGGGCAGGGGCAGGGCGACTTACAAAGAATAAGTCTGCGTCAGAGGTGGAGCAATAACTAGGCCATGGCTAAGTCTGGCACGGCCTCCCAAAGAGTTTAACAGTGTCCTTGTCTGGTCCAGCACTAGGAGGTTAGTAATATAAAATAAAATCAGATAATTTCAAACAATGTTCCATACAAAATCTTAAAATGTAACTTGCAGCTTTTGTGACATTACTAATAGAAAGAAAATAATAATAATATTATTATTGCTAATAGAAAGAAAACTTGTGTATTGGGAAATGTGTATTGGGATTACATGCATATTTTTTCATGATTGGCCTTTTTATCAGGGACCGGCTATGTTAAGCGCTCATCTAAAAGGCTTTCTCTTTTTCAGGCTTTCTCTCATCATGTGTGGTTTTGCACAAAACCAACAGCCATACCTTCCCTTGTCGCGACTGACCGTAGCGGGGTTATTCTGTTAATAGTTATCTGTCCTCAAGTCCTTGACCTCCTAGAATTGTAAACACGTTTTTTACACCACTCTCAGCACTCTGTGACAGAGGGAGTTTTGTCGACAGTGGGGCCCACAGATAAGCAAGCAGAGGCCAAACCTGTTCCGGCCTGCAGTGCCCTCTGCAGCGCCTCAGTCAAATCTCCCCCAGCACAGCCAGATCACATGGGTTAATCTCTCCTGACCCTGGCTCCTCAAGAGCGCAAGCCCGGCTCTTTTGGACTCAGTCCCAGTGCACTCTGTGCAAGTGCATCCACTGCCATGGAAGTAGACCCCACACACATCCCCGCTCACTGGCACCAGTTTGCAGACTGCAGAATGCGAACGATAAGGTACAAGAATGTCAGGAAGTCCGACACCAGCGAGCCGTGTGGTAAACAAACGCTTGCAGACGTCTGCCTGCATCCCCGGCTTCTAACGACCTTCAGTTCCAGCTAAAGTGAACACACTTTCCCCCTCCTGACATTTGAGAAATATGTTGCTCTTTAAAAAGGGCATCACTTAAAGACACAAAACAGTTTAAATACTTCTTGGTGATATACAGTCATTGTCAGAATGTTTAGACCAATGAATGTTTTGTTTGAAACTTTGATTAAGGTGCACTGTCCCTTTAAATATGAACACAATAAAGTATATTTTGTTGATCATACATTTCTAGCCTATAAATCTTGATATTAATGGGGTATCAACAGTGTCAATGTACAGTATATTTATTATACTGTCACTTACATTATATTACTGTATTTTTAAGGATCAAAATATAAATAGATTTACAATAGGAATATTTCAGATACTTTCAGTGCAATAAACACATTCATAGCACTGGATAGAACATCACATAGATAGTATTGTTTTATAAGGCCACATAGTTCAAAAGCACTTTTATAAGTTCCTCACAGAGACATATTTATCCCGCGCTATAAATTCCCTGCCCTGTCTGAATACATGTCATACAACTAAATCGTATGTGACAGACTCAGCGAGGCTGTAGATAGCTTTGGGAGGGACCGGGGACAATTACTATGCATTGGAGCTAAGAGGAGCCAGGGCAGCATCTCTATTGGGAGACAGGGCCTCTGATGTCCCTCCCTGCTTCTTTGATCCCTCCTGTGTAGTGAGGCAAAAACCCAATCATTCTTAACCACATAAAAGTTAACAGAGCATGGCCTGGTATTTAGCTTTATGTTGATCTGCGTTATTAACGCGGGCGCTGAGAGCTTGGCTTGTCACTGCAGGTCAGACTGGCAGGTGTTGCGCTGTTCCGAAGCTGTGATTTCATGGCCCTCGCTCTCAGCCACGGCCCAGAATACATTTCAGAGCAGGCTCGCTGCTAAGGTGAGCGATACGCTGGCCCGCTACAGGAGAGGGATGGCGCCTGTCATCTCCGAAGGAGAGCTGGCCCTAAGCAGCCTGGGATATCGTTGGCCTTCTCCAAGCCGAAGCTTTCTAATGTTTATCTTCCTCAAATGTTAACGGTATAACACATACAGCATCGCCTACACCTCAGGGATAAAACCCCGATGAGCACTCTGAGGTTTAAAAGAGACATCTTTGATCTTAGGAACGGCCATCGCTTTCCTGGCGACAGATAGCATCTGTGAGGCCTAAGTGAGTGGTGGCGGGAGCGAGAGAGATAAAGTAATGTGAGCACGCTCCTACCTCTCTCTCTCCGCCCGCTCTCTACGGGACCACAGGAGGACCCGATGCCACATGATAGAGGGGCTCTCTGATTAACCAGCCGGCACGCAGGGTCTCATGTCCCTGCCAGGGTGGAGAAATGAAAATATTGTAATGTTCCGACAGACTTTGATCACATCTGCATGTTCAGAGAGATGTCTTCAGTCTTCTTCTCGGTCAGAAGTGCTCCTCGTTGAGGCTGTCACCGCGGCTGCGACGCGAGGAAGGTCATTACGCGGTGTCGGGTTTCATAGGGCAAGCGTGTTCCTGTGACGGCATCGGCGCGCTGATATTTGTCATCATCTGTCGGAAAAACAAAGCTATCACGCCACGCGATTTTGTCGCTGGTATCACCAACGTCATTGTCGAGAAAATGATCTTGTCTTCCGCTATTTGCTCGAATGTTTCAAATATCGTGCGAGGCGCAGACATACATTAAAACATGAAAGGAGGTCCCACAGTAGTCTATACAATATGCCATTAACATCAGTTTACAAATGAATGGAAATAATAATCCTTACTACAAAATCCACTACATTATGCCCGTTTTGCTCGCGTGATGGAAGGGAAACTGTCCTGTTGGATCATGTCTACAGTAATGTGTTACAATGCTGAGCTGCGAACCAATTGACCTCACAGGAGACAGCAGAAACACTTCACAGCCAGCGCCCCATCTGCACGGCTCCACAATGAATATGCATGGAGGAGCCCGATATGATGCAGTCAGGGCCATTAATAATCTTGTCATCCGATTTGAGAGCTCAAAGTTATTTGGTAACTCCTCTCCACACGATTCTGGAGTTTCCCCCCCTTGCCCACCCCCCCCCCCCCGTCTCCACGTCTCCACGTCACTGTAGATGCCAGAGCCATGCATCTCAGTCTGAAAACTAGTGCAAAAGTAGCCAAAAATGAGGAGAAAAAAAAAGGATGAGGGGAAAGCAGGCCTCACGTCCCTTCTTCCTCCAGCCTTTCAGAGGGATTAAGCAGCTTGAGCCCTGGCAAGAGGGGACCTGCACATATCCCCGCGAAATAAAGCCTGGTATCTGACGAGAGGCTCGGGGAGGCCGGGGTGCGAGCGCTGGCTGACCTTGAATAGTGAGCGACTATCAGGAGCAGGGAGGTGGGGGGGGGGGGGCAAGGCGGCCGGCGCAAGGTAGCATTTTGCAATTGGGGGTTTTGGTTTCAGGCTCTCTAGTCATCAATCATCCGGGCCCTATTCTGTTCTTTGACAGCTCACTACAAGGCTTGACATTTAACACTCACGACCCTGGACCAGGCTGTGCTGAAGCACTGGGACTTCAGAAACACAAAAATTGAATAGAATGACACTTTCTCCCTTCGGTAAGTGGTGGGGCTGAAGCAAAGCAGATACAAATTAATAATTCCCATCTGCAATGGACCTCAGACTGGTAAGATGACGGCTAAATGCCCTCTCCTCTACCCTTCCGCCCCCCCCCCCTTCGGCACACACAAAGAATAAGAGAGTCAAGAGGCCTCGGGGCCTATTAGAATAAATGCAAGTGTTTCGTGTGTGTTGGATGAATGGAATGCGTGGACTCGGTGAACTTTGCAAGAGACTCAGCACAGCTTTCCTTAGTTTGTGGCATTATTAATCATCATAGCTATTTCATGGTATGGCTATATACAGTACAGGTAGTAGACCATGAACAACCAACCCCTCCACTGTATCCATAAGGGTAGAGAAATAACAGTTACAACAACTTTGTAGTAACCCATAAGGATAACACGCAATGCAGTACGTCAGTGTCTCAACTTGTTACAACTAATTCAATGGTACACAATAGAGCCATGTCAGAAGGGTTGTTCAGCGTCATCCCAGGGATGACTACAGTGTGTCTGGTCTCTCATAGCAAAACAAAACACCTCTGCACTCAGTTCATCGTGTGCTAGACAGGACTGTACGTTTTCACATGATTACCATTCATCTTTGGACGTGCTGAATTGTAAGCATGTTTGTGATGTGCTGGCGTTGAAATACAGTTCTTCCAATATCCCATGGGACATGAGCTTAGTGTGACCACAGTTGTTTTTATCTGGGTTTTGGGTCAGTAGGTCACTGCAAATGGAGCAATGTTGTCCAGGAACAAGACTGGTAACTGCACTATACAGTTATATCCATTTGAACAAAATCACCAATTCAAAGTGGAAAAAAAAGAATCATAAGAATGAAGTGGCCTACACACCAGTGCAAAAGTGTTAAGTTGTCAAGTGTGCAGTAAATATTACAATATATAATATACAACTGGAACTGGAAACAGTGATCAACTGTGAAAAACGGGCTGCAAGACGATAACAGGCTCAACAGGCTCAAGGACATCACAAAAACAACCTTACACACACACGCGGACACACACACACACACACACACACACACACACGCACACACAACCCATGACTCAACATATGTGCAGAGTTTGCTCTTTGCAAGAAGGCACTTAAAGGCATTACAAGTCCCTGTGTGCTCAACCACAGACTTGGTTTCCACGTGGATTTAGTGTGTGAACGCCGATAGCATCTCTTGGCTATCAGCGGAGTCCATTCATACTTATGTTAGGGACTTGATAGCTTCTTTTGGATTGTCCGGACCTCAGACGATCTCTTTTATCTTTGAGTGTGATACGCTCTGCTTGCCGAATACTAAACGAGTTGCCAGACAACTTGCCATGTCTTAACTGTGGAAGCAGCAGCTATTGTTCCCGACGCTGTCGAGCATGCCGGTAGGGACTCCAAGGGCAACCTTTGAGCCTCCACGAGCCGTTGGGGTCTTTATTAAATCATCTTAAACAAAGTTCCTCCACCCTGGCCTCAATGGATACCACCTTGGACGGTCTCTCTGACTGTATAGAATCAAACAGTTGTAATCACAGAGACGGACAGTGTAGGAATGTTGTTAATATGGTAAAATTAATACATCTGCCTGTGTTTTAGTAAGTATTAAGAATTTCTGTATTTTCTGACATAGATGATACTATGGAGTGGCATCCAAAGGGGAAAAAAATATCAGTCCAACACATATACACACACACACACACACACACACACAAACACACACGCACATGCACGTACACACACACACGCACATGCATGTACACACAGGCACACACACACACACACACACACACACTTACTGCTTATGATAACCCATCACAGAAAGTTATTGGCTGTGTGTGTGCATGTGTGTGTATGTGTGAGAAAAAGAGAAAGAGAGAGAGACACACACAGACTCGTGCACATACATCGTACAGTATGCACAAAAATGTACACATACTGTACAGATGCAGAACACACACACACACAAACACACACACACACACATACACATGAGCATGCTTGTTACAGTGAAGGCCTGGCTTGGCCCAGCTGGTTTGCTGTGATGTCATCCCAGAAAACCCCCTTTTTCTGGGAGAGATTCATCGGATCATGAGCAGAGCAGAGGCGGGTCTCGTAACACTCCGCTGGCTGCGCCATATGGCCGGGTCCTAAACCCTGGGACGGAGGGCTTAATGACGGGGCCGGATGTGGAGCACACATGGCTAGGGATGGTGGGGGATGGGTTAAGAAAAACACTCATCAAGTCTCTCGCCTGGAAAGGCTGCACAAGGTCAGCGGTGAGGCGGGGATGTCTGGGGGGGGGGCCCGGGTGGGGGGTGGGGTGTGTGTGTGTGTGTGTGTGTGGGGGGGGCGAGTGGGTTGAGAGTCAGACACACGTCCAAAACAATATGCAGGTGAGAATGAATCAAGTCATCTGTATGACGTTGGTGTTTTTCTACGATCACACTGTACCAATGACTGAAGCTGTTACTGTAGGTAGTATATTGCACAGTCAAATACGGTCGGTATTCCTAATTACCTTGTCCTCCTCGTCTCATCCCCTGTTCTTCTCACTATATACTGTACTTACAGTACGGATGTCCTTTGCAACGAATGACGTTTATTGCTAACTTTGTTACTATCTGTGCACAGAAATGAATGGTTTCTACACAAAGCTGGGGAAAAAGCGCACCCAAAACATTACGACACTGAAGACCCAAAGACCCAATCCGCTCGGCAAATATACTCAGCCGGCGTGCGTGGGACCAGGGGGCGGAGTATACAAAGACAGACCCTCGCCATAATTAATGTTTACTAAGGCTGATGCAATTGCATGACATTTCTACTGCTGTAATATGATTACTATGCTTTTTTCTTTGCCCACCAGGACGCTGATCTCCAAACTGTTTCTTCGCTGGGAACGATCCGTGTCAACCTTCCAGACCAAGCAGCCTCAACCCGTTTCATTTGCGATTAGAAATTTGTTGAAGGCCTGCAGACTCAATATTTCTTTATATTCCTTGGTTACAATGAACATTTGTCATAGAAGTGAATGTATTACGAATAAGAGGGAGCTTATGATCTTTGTAGCGTTTGCTCTCAAAAACAGTGTGACGTCTGATGTAGCCCTCCCTGTCTGTCCTCCGAACGTGAGGAACGCGCATCTTAAATACCCTACGCGTCAGAGTGAGGAACGCGCATCTTAAATACCCTACGCTTCAGAGTGAGGAACGCGCATCTTAAATACCCTACGCTTCAGAGTGAGGAACGCGCATCTTAAATACCCTACGCTTCAGAGTGAGGAACGCGCATCTTAAATACCCTACGCTTCAGAGTGAGGATCGACTCGACCGCAGACGCGGGCGGCCCAGAGACTCTGATACCGGGGCCGGTGGCGAGCTGGAGGCCAGGTGATTGATGGAGTTGTACTCGGTCTATAAAGGTCCGCAAAGACCGCTAGGAGATAATCAGAGAGGGGGGGGGGGGTCCGCAGGTTCTGCTCCCCCTGACGAGAGAGAGAGAGAGAGAGACGAGACAGGGTGCCTCCAAATTATTAAGCAGTCAGGAGCGCTGATGATGAAATTCTGAAGGTCGGGCGTAACAAGAGGCACCTTACAAGGGTCGTGACCCTTTCCTTGCTGTGTGTTTTGTTCTTTGTACCCCGCCCCCCAACATCACCTTCCCACCTCTGTGTTCATCGGGGGGGTACAGGGCCGAGGGGGGAGTTGCGTTACACCCCTGTTTATCTGTTCGCGACCTCTAGCCGGGAATTCTGCACTTGATAAGAGGAGGGCTGGCCTCATAATGTGCACGGCAGCTGATATCAGCCCTGTATCCTTGTGAAATTGATTACCAAGGCCCGGGGAGCGTGCAGAATATAATAAATAGAGATGACACATGAGGCACACACGGAGTTGTAGGCTGATGGGCAACACCGCCTCGGCAATTACCTGCCACCCACTTAAAACCGGGGTCAGCCAGGGCAGGATGGCGGTGGAAGGAGTTATGGTTATTTCTTATTTCCTCTGCAGGGCGAGGCAGTCTACAGTGTGTGTGTGTGTGTGTGTGTGTGTGTGTGAGAGAGAGAGAGAGAGAGCTAGAGGGAGGAAGGGAGATAGAAAGCTTTTGGATCCAAACGTAATGTCTAATATCCTAAAGTCCAGGATCAGGTATCATGGAAAGACGATCTCATCTCACCTTTAGAGCATCGTAGGTGGCCATCCAGGTACTGTCAGTGAAATATGTTTATTGAATAGTGACGGTGCTTTGGGTGACGATGTTTATTGTAAACAAAAAGAAAATCTATGTACATGTGTATGTGATCAAGTGCTTGAAAGGCCGTGAAGCAATTATCTATCACAAAAGGATGGTGCTTATGGCAGTAAGCAGAGATAAAAGGGTCCTAAAAGACATTTCCAGGCTTGTCCTTTAACCTGACCTCACAGGCACGCCCACGATAGAGTTTTACAACCTATAACTCTTGATTAAAGACTCTTATCGCTACCCAGAGCAATTAAATAATTGAGGCCATTTCCAAAGGAGGACTACAGCTATTTTAACGTCTAGTAGCTTTCTTCATTGTATTTCTGAAAGACACTTTTCCTTTGAAACAGCTCAGCGGTGTGGTGCAGACAGACCACAGCGATAAAATAGATTTCTTATGCTAAATGTTAATGTTTATATCAAGCCTACTTCGAACAATAACGCTACATTTTACCTGTAAAGTTACATGAAAATCATACAGGCTACATATAACTACAATCCAACATCAGAGGGGTGCAATTGCATTATTTATCAATACATATACATAGATATTCTGTATGGTGGTTTTGACTGAATAAGGCTTGTAATTCTTGTCACAAGACATTAATGAAATGGGGGCTATCCCCTCTTGAACCCCCTTAAGGGCCCTTGTTGTCTCTGGCCTCTTGAGTGACCCCGGTCTTACTTTGACCTGTGGGAAGAGGGTCGGGTGTTTACAGTTCAGACATCCTTAATCCAGAAGGCCTGTGGGTCCCACCCACGACACCAGTGCTTCCACATCCGCTCAGGACTGGGACCATCCTCATCAACTTGACAAAGGGAACAGGGAGAAGCACAGCTCTGTTTGTTTCCTGTTAAACGGGGGGAGTCTGGTGACAAGCCTGCTCTGACATCAGCACACTGAGCGGAAGACTCTTACAGTACATGGAGTTTGGGCATTGTTCAGCGAGACATATGACATATTGTGCATCCAGACTAGACTATGCTAGGAAAAATACCAATGTCAGAGAGAAAAAAAAGTTGTGATTGTGCCATTTGAGTAATCACTGGTACAAATGAAAAAGTGTCTCACCATATAAACCAATTAACCGCTCTTAAGATGTCCACCTGAGAAATCTCAGAGTGTGGGATGCATAATGTATGGTTCATTTAAAAAAACGGCGGTCCAGCAGTGTAATGTCGGTATAAAACGGGCCTTGGAGATTTGGCTCTGGCTGTTTCAATGAAGAAATCTGAATGGCTGTAAGCTGCCAGGCGAACCTTTATATCTATTTGTTCCACTCGTCTGGCTCTCAATGAGTTTAATCAGCTGAGAAGAAACGGTGAAGGGGGTGTTGCCCTGCCCGCCCATACCTTAGAGTACCCCCCTCCCCCAACCACCACCACACACTCACACTCACACACACACAACCCCACAACCCCATTCTCTGCGCATCGACGCCAGAGCCGAGGGTCTCCCTCTCCCCTGTTGCCTCGCGGATTATCAAGTACACTTCAATTACTGCCGATCGATACACTTCTGCCTGCAAAAAGGGAGGGCGAGGGGAAATTAGACAGACTTTGGGTATGGCTGTGACTACAAAGCAATGGATTAACTCTGATATGCATCTCTTCATTTACATGAGGAACGGGCCCGTTCTCCCCCTGCACGCCGCGCTCTCCTCTGCACGGACGCACATTCGCGCGGGCTTTAATTGAAAGGCGACTTTTTGAGAGATTGCTTCTTTAAGTGCTGGGCAAGGTGAGGGCAGGCCCGTCATATACTGTAGAGGATTAAAGCCTGGCGCGCGCTCCGCAGGGGGCAGAGCAGGGGATCGCGGCCGCGCCATTATAATGGAACTGCACACAGCAGCGAGAAGGACGTTGGGCACAAGCATTTCTATCGTAATAGACGTGCCCGTATTTGTACTTAAGGGTTTCAGTGTGTATGCACGTGTGTGTGTTTGCGTGCGCGTGTCTGTATTTTTGCAGGGGGGATGGGGGGTGGGGGACGACGACAAATGAACTCTTCTTTAAAAATCCTTGTCAGCACGTTTAATACAATGGATCTGGTAGGAAATAATGCCACAATAGTTGCTGTGCAAAACGGAGAGGAAAAGGAAATGAAAAGCTGGACTGTGGAAGAGGATAAAAAGGAAGAAGTAAAAGTGGAGGAAGAGATAAGCGGTGGCGGTATCCCCCCGAGGCGGACTCTGAAGGTCTCCCGTGTCTGGCCCCTGCCTCCCAAACCCCCCTCCCCCCACCCTGCCTCCCAAACCCCCCTCCCCCCGCCCTTCCTCTGCACAGAGGCAGTAAAAACACTCCAACACCTGGGTTCCTCCTCTGCTTTGGTCCGTACATACGAGCTACACCAACACACACACACACTCACAAGCACACGCATATATACACGCATGCACGCGCTTCGCCAGGACAGCGTACACAGGCGCAATGATGAGGTGGTGACGTTTTCAGTTTTAAATAATGTACTCTGTGGAGAGAAGGTGATTAAATTAAATCAACAGAGTATTTTGGGCTTTGTCTTCCATACTTCAACACATTTACAAAGAAACAGATAATGGGGGGAACAAATCTATACTGTATCATGTCCCTCTATATTTTAAATTACTATCAGCATGGACTTAAAAGCAAACTACAATCCCTTGGTACTCAAGATTGTTTTCCTTTTACAAAATGTGTAATACAATATGTTTAATTTATTTGGGTGTTTTATGTCCTGTTTAATTCTATCTATATTAATTATATCTACGACCTGCCAATCACATGAAAGAGAAAAGCCTGAATGTTCATAGCATTTAGTGGTTTGTTTTGATCACCTTAATTTAGGTTTGTCTGCCACCAAAGCGTTGGGTTACAGAGACTGCTGAACCTTATCCACTTCTGTCATCCCAGGGTCAGAGTCACATTACACGTTACTACCCAGAACGGGAGTGCAGGGCCGCCTCGAAAATGGCCTGCTACTCCAAATAAAGATGCCTCTCTATTGAAAGGTTCTCACTCCACCATGAATTCCTCCCCCTCCCTTTCCCTCCCTCCCTCCCACTGCAATCTGTCCTGCCAGCTCCCACGGTTTGTCTTTGGAAGTGATCCGTCCCTCTGAGCGCTGAGCGGAGCCACTCCATGTTCACATCGCCCCCAGGGGCATTCCTGCCTGCCCACTACCCTTGCTTTCCTTTGTCAGCCAAATGGATACCAATTAAATCAACTGTTCTCCAATTAGAATTTGGAAGAATCTATCTTGTTCAGTGTTCTAAAACCCAGTGTCTGACTCCCTATCTTTTTTCTCTCTCTCCTGTAGTCCAGTTCCTGGAATCGGTTACAGAGAGAGTTAGAGTAGTTATTTCCTGCAATAGGATACTCCTGGGTTTCTTAGCCCTGTCTATTTGTTCAATATGTTAATGGTACGTTTAGCCAAACGTTCTAATATACGACACAGGAGCCGCTACACAAGTAGTCTTCAACGTAACAATTGCTCTTCACGTCATCAGGTTTCGCAAACTAGACAGGAGAAGTGATTAACAAACCACGTTGTATATTTTACAGTGACTGTACCGCCGAAGGTCAAAGAATGGTTAAGAAAACCCCGTAGAAAATTAACTGTCATTATACACTCTCCCACAACTGCATGACCTGGGGCCCTGTGTGATTAATAGGGAAAAAACCCCATATCTTAATCTGCAGACATGGACATCGAACTGCTTGGACCAAAGCCACATCATTATTGCCTATTAGTCGTGTACAGAAAGTATGGCCCATTGTGTTTCTTATGACCAGACAGCACCACCCCCACTGCCACTCAAAATCACATCCAGCTAAACAAACCAGCCTGCTCAGCTTCCTGTGGAGCAGTGATTCAAATCCCAGGCACTAGGCTAAGGGGAGCTCACCGGCCTCCTGCACGCCAGCGTCCAGTCACATGTGGGTGTCTAACGCTGCCGCTGCCCACTCTATCTTCAGATTAATGTAGGTTCCTGTATTGTTTTGTAAACGTGTCAAAACAGAGCGAGGTTTTCACGCCCTACCTCCCCTGGTTTACATTAGCCATCTTTTCTCAGCGTTCCTTATTGGTGTTATGAGTGCTGTGGTATTGTGAAAGTAGCTTCAAGGAACAATTGCACAGATCCATCAAATATGGTTTCAATGGATTTTTTTATAGTGGAGAATATGGCTGCCAATAAAAAACAAAACAAAAATATTAAAAGATTCGCTTGACTGCTACAGAAATGAGGAGTGTCCTGGAATTATGCTCTGTTATATAAACAAGTAGCAATACCATTGAAGCAACTGATAATGCAATAACACTGTCATTTCAAGATGTTTGAGCGCCCTAATTCAGTTTTGTCATTCATTGACCTTTATCATTTCAATTCTTAACATTGTCATTCAAGCAAATTACGAAAGGGCAAACATAAAATTGTACCATGTGAGACAGTGTGAATCAATACAACTAGTGTTTTGAACTTAAGCAACAGAAATATACTGGCATCATTCTGGAGTTTAATAATTTATCAGATTATTCAATGATTGAATATTCAGTTCCTTTGGACAATATGTAAATACAGTTGCTTAGACACATCTCTTTCTGGGGCCATGATGGCCCCCTACCTTCACTTTGTTATGCTTATCTGCCATAAGAATAGAGGCTTATTGTGCACCAGTAATAAAGAGGCCTTTATGTCCATCAAGGAACAAAGATGGTAAGTGACATTTGGTAACAACAGATTGACCCAGCTAGGTTGATCCATCTGAGGGTTTTAGCTGTGCTGGCCATAGAGTGAACCAACAGTCTGTGCGATTGCCTATAGCGCTCCTCTGGGAACACGGGGAACCCATCTCTCTTTGGTAGAGCTGCCACCCCTCTGGGTCACGTGGCGGTGGTATTTAGGAAGCAGTGGAACCGCAGAGAACATCAACACGTTATGACCAAGCAAGCACAAGAGAGGGCCATGGTGAGGTCCAGTACACAGTATGATGCATGCAGATCAATTCTCAATTCCATGTTCACAATCAATATTACAAATGAACTCTTATCAAGCTGAATCCGACAACAGTTTGTGGCGTATATGTCTCCAAACAAGTGTGTGTGGATGTGATCCCTAGCAGTGTTATGAAGACAACAGGGTGTAGAGAAACACGTCATTTCACATCAGAACTGGAGAAACACTCAGCATCTTGTCTGTGCCTCACAATAACTAAGCAATGCTCCATTTCTGTCCCTGCCACGCCTCCACAAATAGCTCGATAAAGCTATTACTTTCACAAGCAGCTCAATGGTGGATGTCTAGAACACAAGGTGGATGTCTAGAATATAATCGTTACACATTAGGATATGTTGGCCAACCAAAATAACATCTGTCTCTGAACATACATGAACTTTCAGAGCCCCTATCACCCCCAAGCCCTCTAACTCAGAGTTGAACTTCAACATGCCTCAGTCAGGAAACCATGTGATTGTGCTCTTAATGAACCCGAAAGCACAGCGTTTGTTATTCCAGCTGTTGTTGAAAGCAGGTTACTAAGTGTATAAATATAGGGACTAAATATTCACTCTTTAAAGTAGCTCCATTCATGTATTAACTGTACATTTTGTACAAAAGTTTGACGAACCAGAAATAGACCAGAATTGTATCTTCATCCACTAAATCTATCATCACGTTTTATGGCTGCACTTCTTCAGTAACTGCCACCCACGGTTTTGAACATTATTCTTACGTAAGATAAATAAATGAACAATCACTGAAGTTTTCCACTGACTAATTCCAGAAGAAGAAGAAAAAACAATTAAAAAGTCCCTTCCCCTTCCCATCTACACTATTCCCACGCATTTTTTGGCAGAGGACCCCTGATAATCTCCAGAGACTTCGCTTCTTTTCCAGTCAGCGAGGAACTTGTCAGGAAAATATCTACATTTCCCAGGGACGAGTGGGCGAAAGTGTGAGGGAAACAGCAAGACAGAGCAGGGAGGGTGAGTGCACACCAGAAGAAAAAAGACAAAACGACAAACACGAATGGGAGAGTGTGTGTGTTGACATAAAGAGATGGGGTTAGGAGTTTGAGGGGTGGGGGCACGGGGTGTGAGGGATTTGTTATAACCACAGAAAGAGTGAAGAAAGGGCAGCAGTGAAGAGACAGGCTGGTGATCGCCACAGAAAGAGAAAGGGACAGCGCTGAAGGGAAGGAATGACACAGTTCTTTCAGAGACATCCACTGAGATCTTCCACTGAGATCTTCCACTGAGATCTTCCACTGACTTTTGTGCGCTAAAAGAAATGATGGCATTAAGTAACCCAGGGGAGAAACACGGATCCTATAATAACACTTTTGTTCTTCAAACTCTGACCCATGGAGTGCAAGTGCATAGCTAATCAGTTTAACCCTGCAATACCCGCTTGACTCTCGACGGGTTTCACATGATCTGTGGGTGACAGCAGTGCCAGGCCCACTCTAGAATCTCTGTGGCCTACAGCCCAGGCAAGGGCAAAAGCCTCGACCTCAGAGCCACACTGACCTGCCAGGGAAAACCTCTGCATGGCATTTTGACTCCAGGTTCAGAGACAATAGAAATCTTTTAGACAGGATCTTATAGACTCCTCAGGCTCCCGCTATTATATCAGAGATGATATTATCTTTATTCTAATGAGGGTTCATTTCTTTGGTTTCTTGAACTGTCTTCAGTTGACATTTTGTAGATGGACCGGGTCAATAGTATCACGAGTGGGTCACAAGCTGACAAAAATGTCAAAATTGATTTTCTTGGCTTTGCAGCCTTGCATCTTACACCACCCCATTGCTGGAACTGCATTCAGCAATCCCAACATTTTCTCAGGCTTTCTAGTTTTATCTAAACGTCAGAAGCAACAAACCTAACAAAACAAACATAAAAGATTGCAGAACAAAAATATAATATTGTAACCAAACATTTTATTAATATAAATCTAACAAAGCCACCAGTCTTTAAACTTGAACACATTTTTAATCCTAACAAATGGTGTAGCTGTAGATATATTATTCTATATAAGGAGATACTGTAATACAACAGATCATGACATGATTTGAAAAGATGCTGAAATGTACTTGCCAAAAACAGGAGGGAACTTCAGTGTTGTCTATTTTATAGACTTCGGTGTTGACTGCTTTATACACATTAAAAACTAGTTTCCCCTGCACTTCCCCCTGAAAAAATCTTCAAGGAGGTACAGTACACACCACACGATCCTATTCGGTCTAAAAATGGCCTCACTCTCACATCTTGATGTGGTCACTGGCCACCAAAAAGCAGTGCTCGTCAGTTTGTCTTTATTAAGCAACAAGCAGGTTTAATCAATGTTAGGGAAGCTGTATGCTTTCCTCTCTCTAATGTGCCATTAAGCTCCATTCAGAGTGACTGAACAGTTGTCACACAAAGTGGAGAAGCACAGGGTAATCAATGGTAGTTAAGAACTGTAATTTATCACCTTGCCACAGCCCAGGGTTGGCTAAATAAGGCCTCTTGTGTGTAGGCTATGTGCTAAGGAAGCTCAGGTGATGTGGTGGCCAAGGTGATGCATGGGTCAGGACACAATTACTCTTCATCCAGTGCACCTCAGCACCACAGACAGAGGCACAGCTCAATTGCTGCATTATCTGGGTATATCAATAGTGTGGAATTAAAAGTAATTGATTTTTGAAAGTGTGTTCTGTTGTTGAGAAGAAAGAAGTAAAGGACATTTTTTTGGGTATAAATGAATGCACTTAAACTGTATAGCCTTCTTCTGTGTGTGCAGGTATGTATGCACCTTGATATCCGTATATAACTTATAAATACTTCCATCAGGATTGATATCAATCCCTCTAGTGTTTGATTCTTGTAGTAGACAAACTGCAAACTTTCGTGAGCTGCATCAGACCTAATAGTACAATTAGGAAGACATTTGGTGAGGACAAAAACTAGTTTCAAGGTCTAGATGGAGGTGGTGGAAAACCTGGGTTGAGAGGTTTCAGGGACAGTGTTAGAAAACATTGTAAGACATTGCACAAAATATCAGTGTGAAGGGAATGGGATGGGCCAAATGTTCTTGGGGCATTGTCATGACAACACTAAGGATACAGTTAACATAGTTTGTTTACTGATAATATAATGTGAAAGCATAAAGCTGTTCTGAATCAGACAAGGAACTGCTGAATCTCACATAAAAGTGGATGGAAGTGCTAGATTAAAGTATCATATCAAGTCAATCAATGGTTGCATAATAAAAATGATCATTAAGGAATTGGATAGCAAAGATTCTTAGATACAGTACACTGTTGTATGATAAGCCATTGTGAGAGCAAATTAATTTGTTTGGCCACTATTCAACTTGAGATCTGAGGTGAACATTGTGCGTATGCGTTTTGCAGCAATGTTGCAATGTAAATTGCACCAAAAAGGTCAGGTCCAGAGGGCTGAATAATAGATGTAATTTTAGATTAATTGTGTCTTCCTGGTCTGCCACAGCTCCCCATATGAACTAAGTTGAGTGCAAATAGTGACAAGGACTTTCACCATCAGTGACATGGTCAGACCAGACCCAACAGGAAAAAAGGACTGAATAAAGAAATGGCTAGCAATTGCACACAAATCACATTGCGCACAAACAGTCAGAATGACCATAAGGGTAAAGAGATGAAGGGGCCAAAAATATAATAAGAAAAATTTCAATTTCAAGAGCATTATTATTTTCATTAATCATAGCTCTGCCGCCACCCCTATCCTCATGCCTTAGTGGGAGATCCATTATACGCTCCATTTCGTCCCAGCCATATTACCTCATATGTTTTCCTGGCTGACCAAATAAGACTTAAGAGATAAAACAATTTACTGTTCATTATGGGCCATGTCACCGGAATCAATCTATTAACCTGCGTTAACTGTGATGGGTGGCAAGATCTCATCGACTGCTTTGTAGAAAAGAAAATTGATATTTATGTATTGTATGTTTATGGTCATAAAGTGGGTGGGCATTTAATTTGCCCCCACTGCTCAGTGGATGGCTTTATTTTCCTGGTGGATAAGGCGCCCTCCTTGCCTTTAAGCAGCCTCTGACCTGTGAAAGATTCTAACAAATTAGCTTCTATTGTGGAGCCAAAGGTGCCATCAATGAGGGGACGCTCGGCTGAACCTAAAGCATGATGGGGAGGCGAGCGACGGAGCAGAGCGCCTTGACGTGATTGAATTAACCCTTTGTAGGAACTGTGCTGATAAGGTAGGTGGTGGGTACAGGTTAAAGGTTTTAACTGTTTGGTTTTTCTGACAAGGAACAGGTGCCAGTCTAAAAGTGTACCATTCGTCCAAATGTCCATTCACAAATACAATCCCCCAACACACAATTCCATAGCATTAAACCCACTGTGCTTAGCCCTTCAAGCTTTGGTACTGTACACATAAATACCAGTAACTCTAGAAAGCAAATTACATTATGGTTATGAAGGAGGTGAAGGTAGAGAGACAGAGAGAGACAGAGACACAGAGAGAGAGAGAGAGAGAGAGAGAGAGAGGGATCAATACCAAAACTTCTAGACAAGTTCATGAATACAGTATGAAACCAATGTTTTTTGACATTGTGAATAGGAAAATGGAATGGAAAAAAATCATTTAGAAACATAATGTGCATAATGAGCTAAGTGCCTAAGGGTATGTCAGTCCGACTCCAGTGTCTGCTCCATATCTCCTAAGGGTTAGGGTTTAGAGTTAGGGCATTCCATTTGTGTGGTTAAGGTTAGGGTTACAGTTTGGCATTCCACTCATGTGGGTGGGGTTAGGCTTACTCCAACAAAAATATTTAAAAAACAATACCGCAACAGCATACTGTAGCTGGTGAACTCAGGATTGCATCTTCCACCATTCCCAACCTACCACCTTGAGCAGCCTTCTTTATTTTATTAGGCACACTGTGTCCTAACAAAAACACAGAGCAAACCATTCAGTAAACAGCAACTCCAGTTGAATTTGTTTCACTGTGCTAGAGAAACGTTTCCTACCCAAGGTTAATGGGGCATGCCAAGATTTACAACATGTAGCTTGATTTTGCCCTTACTGGGAATATAGCAGAGTGCTGAGTTTTTGGCTTTTCCAGGCACTTTGCAGAATCTACATTACGCTTCGCTAGTGGGAAGTATAGGGCCCTGGAGTGTTACATTAAAACCTCCCCAAAACTCATCAAAGCAACTTTCAAATCGTTTGTTACCCAAGAACATGCCTTTGGTAGTCTAGTATCTGGACATTGCAGCAATTGTTAGTATCTGAAAGACCACCAATCTTCTCAAAACATATAAAACTAGAAATGGGGCTCAGAGAGCAGAGAACTCTGCCCCTGAATGCATTTCATGGCACTGTGCATGCCAAAATTGAATGGGCTCTATATTGGCCCATGCTACACCCCTCCTCCAAATTTCATGAAAAGCAGTCTGGTAGTTTTTGCGTAATCCTAGTCCAGAAAATTAATGGAGGTGAATTGCCATCCATGTTTGGGCAGCTAGTGGACCCGCCCCATGATTCACTGGGGCGGAGGTAAAAATGACTGGAGATCAAAGGGTGGCTGTATTTGGCCAGCTCTGTGGCGCCCTCCTCAGGTCACAGCCAGCAGGGGGCAGTGCAGTGCACACCCAGCTCTCCCCCCCGCACACCCCAGTCCAAACCCTGTGTCTTTAGCAACCCCACACAGGTAGCTGGCTTCGTTCTAAAATTTGTTTAGTCAAGTTTAGTCCAAAAAATGACTGGAGGTGAATGGGTGGCTTTGATTGGTTGTCTCTGTGGCGCCCCCCTCAGGTCACAGCTGGCGGGGGGGGAATGCAGTGCATTCCGGGCTCTCCACCCGCACACCCCAGTCCAAACCCTGTGTCTCTAGCACCCCCACACAGGGGGCTGGCTTCGTTCTAAGTTTTGTTTTCATTGTACATGGTAAACCCCTCCACTGAGTTTCATAAAAATGGAAGTGAATGTCCAGTCCGGCTGTGCCCGTGATCTGCTCCACATTTTAATGGGCTCTAAGGTGGAGTATACTACACCCGTCCACCAAGTTTCGTGAAAATCGGTCCAGTAGTTTTCACGTAACAGACAAACAGACAAACACACGCCCAAACACCACCGAAAACATTACTGTACCTCTCGCCCTGCGCTGTCACTGGGGCGGAGGTAACTAAAGGAAGTCCTGTGAAGTGCGCAAAAGCCACCCAACTTCCTGATTAGACAGCAGCGGTAGTCAGCAGTAAATGTAGTGTTGGTATTTTTTTTTAAGATAAGGAGTAGTTTTGGATTCCAGCACTTTCCAAAGTGCCTGGAATAGTCAGAAACATCTGCATCCTTTTGCTACATTCTCTATAAGTGGAAAAACATGCTAAAAGTTGAAAATCTCTGAGTGCCCCTTCAAGTCTCATAATATAAAAATGTTTTAAAAGCTTTATATTAATCATATATTTCTAATCAGACAATGGCACCTGTGACACTTATCACCACTGACAGGGGGGATGCTGCACATGGAAATGTGTTTGGATAGAAAATTAAGTTCAAAGGTCACTCTGGCGCGATCTGAAGGGTAACAGCAGATGAAATGTGGCTATTTGTTTTTAGCCAAGACTGATTTCATCTGGGTTGGAAAAGGTCAACTGACATGAAAAAGGGATTCATCTCCATTGGTAGTGGCAGTGCTCCTCGCTCTCCAGGCGCCTGTGTTTACTTATGTATTTACACTTGGGCTTACTAACCAGGTCATTATTCATTCAACAACAGCTCCTTCAGGTTCTAAGCCGCTGGGAGCCAGTTTAGGCAATTGTGAGGATCTTAGTAGTAGTGTATTTTATTTATTTTTTTTACATGAAAATAGCTCAATATATAACCTCAAAGCCAGCTCGTTGCTTTTAAATGCAAAGACTGTCTGAGGACAGAATGCTTTTCAGGATGTACTCTGTCAGTAAACGAATAATGGCTACAGTACGAGTGCGATTTCATTTAAATGGAAACCTATTCCCAGAATCAGTCCACCTGAATATTACGCTGTCACAATGGGCAAACACCATTTAAAATGAAAATGGTAGTTGACTCTAGCCCAGAATGCAGGTTAGTTTACCCAAGGAAATGTATGTACCTTACGCCCTCAGCATCAGCCACACAAAGGAAAAAAAAAACAAATACAGAGAAGAAAGAAACCCATACCACAGCATTGCCTTTAGGGGACGAGAAGTGTGGAGAGGACAATGGGGTCAAAGCAACTTGATTTGTATCTTAGGTCCTGTGGGACAAGAGAATACACTGATGCGATGCAAGTTACCTGCCCTTTGGCTACCCCGTTGCTCCCAAACAATAAGCTGGGATACTGGTAGATAGTTACCCCAGAGGCAGGTAGGGGGAAGGGCAAGAGAGTGAGAGATTAGTATGATTAGAAACCTGACATACATTTTCAGGTTGGACTCCTTTCTAAATGATATACTTACACTAACATTTAACTACGTGTTAAAATAGAATACTAATTGTGTCATTTACTTGCTACCGTGATACATTTTGTCTTTCTTTAATTATTATTATTATCCTAATGTCTTACTCACTAAAGTTAGGACTGCAAATCCAACATGAAGGATTGGCTTTTCTATGTCCAATTAACTGATGTTGGAGAGGCAACATGAAAATATGCCCTTAAACACATGAAGCAGAGTATCTAGGGCAGGCAAGAGAAGAGTGATTTACCACATTAGGCTCCTGGTGGGATGTCCTCTCTGAAATATGCAGCCACACATTTTATCCTTCCTGTTCCAGGAACATTAGCAGGTACAGTAATCACATGCTGTTTAGCAAGACACTGCCCCCCCCCCCCCCCCCAAACTGCACCCTCCCCTCCCGAACACCACCCCACCCCACCTCCACACACACACACACACACACGCACACCACCACCACATCCCCTTACACATCCTTATAACCTGATGGCGATAAATTTATTGGACACCCGTGTTGTGAAACAGGGGAGTAATTAACAGCACAGACGGGCAACTTGGTGCGATCACCTTGCAGGGCTTGGTCGTCTAAGTATGTGGTCCCTTTCATTTTAATTAAAGTAACGCCGTGGAACACCCTCAAAAGAAGAACAAAGAAAGGTCGTATCATTCAAAAGTACACACTTTACAGATGTCCTACCCCTGGCATACGTATTACAGTGGAGTTCTACGTCATTGCCCAGCTAGCCCAACATGTAACAAGCCATCACAACATTTGCATACACTTACAGTATACGAGCATAATAGCCAAATTGTATCAGAAAGGAATATTGATATTGGTCGGATCCCAATATCCCAAATTAGATTCCCCCAAATGACCAATGCGAATGTATCTATATGGCTCTATCCAATCCCCTAACATAGCATGACATGTAATGAATACCATTACTGGGCCAAGATAATCAGAGACTGATGCAGTGGGCAGCGATAATGATATTTTATGTTTTTCTTTGCTTTTCCATCTGAGTCATTAGCTTTGTATTGACACCATTCTATAACGTCCAATGATAGCATCGTAGAAAGCTAGCAAGAAAATCAATAACAATAATATTACCCAGGGCAGATGAGGTTATAAGGTTAGTGGGCAGTGTGCAAGGTTCACAGAGCAACACACTGCTGCTTCATAGCCCAGCTCTGGAGGGAGACACCCCTAGCAGCGTCAACACAGCGGGGAGATGCTGGACAACATGGATTACACCAGGATTGAAGATGGCTCACAGCTTTCCCCGTCACCATCAGGGATTTCATCCACAATGGGATTTTTTTTCTCTCCCACATACGTGAATAACACAAACCCAGTGCTGTAGTAAAACTAAAAACACAGGTTTCTGCCCTTTCATATTAACGGTAAAGTGCTACACTGCACACTGCAACAAAGTACATTTATTAGTGTAGAGATGTTGGCGTAAGCCATAAGGGGAGATACATACTGTACTGTACACAAGAGATGGCCGAAACTTATGATAAACCAACAGTGATAAAATAAGTTATAATAACCGCTCTGATACCTCTCTCACCCCCCCCCCCCACCCCACATACACACTCATACCATCTCTACCCCTCTGCCACCCCGAGCTCTAACACCCCAACCCCCCCCCCCCACACACACAAATACACACACACAATAATAAAATTGATTGAATGGAGGAGATGTGCTTATTTCCCATCTCTTGAATAGCCACTTCAAGTTTCTGATCTAGCGTAACTGCATTAGGGGTCAGCATCATGCCGGCTAATGGTGACCTCCTCAACACTCTGCCCGGCAGCAAAGTCTTCTTTATTAAGTGTTCTTGTTGGTTAGTAATGATTGTATAGCACAAAAATCGAATTACTCCCACCGTTGTGGTGCATCTACTGTAGGCTAAATCTTGAGATTATTCATCCTATTAGATGAATAATAAGCATTTTGTGTCAGTTGTATTTTTTGAAAACCAGGCTAAAACAGGGCTCCTCGTCCTATTTTGACATGTTCGCTTAAACTGGGACAATAACCTCCATTTGCCTGAATTTGTACATACATTGCTTGTACTGTACACAGCAAGTTGTTTATCATTGGGACTGTTAGTTTGCATTTCAATTTAAAGTGGTTATTCCAGTGAAAAACATTCTATATTTTGCAGGGGTTTGTGCACAAGTAAATTACTAGGGCAGTAACCAATGGTGGACTTATGTATTTTTGTGTTTAATTGGCCATGTTGTCCCTAGTGTTAATTGGTTCTCTGAGTCCAGGTAGTTACTAAATGTTTGGCAGCATTAGAACCTCAGCACTTTTCTATTAATGGCGCGTGAAATGAAATGTTTGATACTGCAAATAAAATCAGTGATATTCAAGGATGTTATGGTTGGTAATGCGTTGAAACTGCCATTTAATGGGTCCTGGAAGATTGGGGTAGTGTCATCTGGAACCGCCCAGGCCATCTCCTGACACCGCTAGTTGCCTCTTCATTCCCTTAACGATTGTCTGCACTGATTACACAGACCCCCAAAAGCTTCACAACTAGAGAGACATGCTCTATTAGTAGTCCAATTAGAGACATTAGCATATTCAACTTCATTCTGTGCCAATGATTGAGCAACACAAAATATCGACCTGTTATGTAAGCAAACTACAGTCTGGAACAATGAACTGGTAGGAAGAGAATATGCAGTGTCCACAAATGTTAGTCTTTGTGTTGTGATGGGACTTAGTTCCTAACTTTTGTTAATATTATATTTCTTGCAGAACATAAGCTGCTATCACTCACAGCATACAGTAGCAAGTATTGTGCTTCTACTCCTTATTCACATAGCCTAATTCAATTCAATGTGTGTGAATTGCTCACACCAAAAAATATAATTGTATATGAATATAAATATAATTTGCTCACCAAACAATATGAATCAACAATTTCTTCAAACAGTAATAATTACTAACGATATTCAATTTATCAACATTTCAACTGCATTGTAAATGGGCATTGAGTAATTACTGTATGCTCCCATTGCATTCCATAGTATTTTTGCTGTTGACAATTTTGACATTGATAAATGGCGTTAACAGAGCAAGGCTGTTTGAGAGTAAGGGGGAGAGGGGTGACTGACAGGCTTTAATGAGTACAGCACTGTGACAGTGTCAGGTGAAGATGGAAATGGGGCCTCATTCTACCTCTGCAAAGGTTATGTCCATTTCTCTTAGCAACATAGTTAACTGTGTGAAGATTCAATCCCACCTGACAGTCATATCAGCCTAATTGATTGAGTTTTGAATGAGAATTATGCATCAGAAATACTATGCACACTACCACTATCCCCCTGAGCTCCAAATGGATATGTGACACAGACATTAAGAGACATCGGGAGTCAAAATCCACCTCTCAATGTCATTGTATTGCCATAATTGAAAAACATACTGCATAGAGCAATCAGATATCTTGAAGTTGCTTAATTACAGGCTCTTCGACTTCTTTATAAATCAACTGGCTGACAGTTGATGCATCTATCAATTTTAAGGAGATGGGTGAACATTTTAGATGATTTGCAGAGAACTGAAGCACTGCAGGTGACAGGGTAACACCATGTCATTGGACTGTTTAACTCAGAAGCCTGCCATCTGCCATTCATACGCTTTTCAAATGTCATTATTTTGTGCCTATACAGTACTGTACCCCTCAAAGCAACCCTTGTTCTAAAAGAGGGCTGTACCCCATTTGCAGGTTTGAACAGACAAACTTGACATGAACATTTGCACATTTGAGTTTTATGAAACATTGATGACCACAAATGGCCATCCTGGTCAAGGTCATCCTTTGATATTGCCACAATTGATCATAGGTAAGATGTGTTCCCTGTCCAAGTTGATGGCCCGATGAAGGCTTAGAATAATAGAATATGTCAGCTGGATTGATGAATGTAAGGCTTTGAAATTGAATGACAGACCTGTTCAGCTCATCAACTCATGTCTCATCCCTAGATCTGTCTGCAATATCAAAAGTATTGTAACAGGAGAAGGGAGATTCAGGCTTGGTAGAAACTTGGTTGACTCCAAATTGGTCATGGACCCATAAGTCAACCTCTTCACACACCTCAAGGATACGGTACATTAGTTCAGTGTTATTGTGGTGCTACTAGAAACTGGAATACACTGTACTGGAACTGGATGTCTATGTCAGTGTTTTACAATAGGTTACTGAGATAATGGAAGCAACACTTCAGTCAAACAATAACATTATATATTTATATATATATATATATATATATATATATATACACATATATAACAGATCATACTATAACACTATCATACTTAATTACTTTTTGTGCAATGTGCAATTTTAGGTATTTACGTGAACTATGTTGTACAATCATACTGTACTAGTGTTTGCTTGAGAAAGCAAGGTCCCTGCAGCAAAAACAATTGTTCAATGTGTTGCCCTCACCTTTTACCACTATGGAGGTTCATATTAAAGGTACATCAAGGTTCAACATTAATTTGGTTTATGTTTGACAGAAGCGCCTCCACTACCTGTGAGGGCGTGAGGGTATAAGACCTTTCAATTTCCCTGTGAGGGCATGGTACAGTATAAGACCTTTCAATTCCCTGAGCTTGTCAGTCATTGAAGATTGAGATGCTCTCGAACTGGCCAGTAGATAAACAAACCATATGTTCATATGATGTACAACCAAAATATTTTTTAGTGGTACTTGAAGATAAAGTTCTCCATTCTTCATCTTAGAATTATGAAACCTAGACTTAAATAGGCACATACCAAAACTATTACTGATATATGAATTATTTCAATCAAATATTCTTTCAACCTTTAACCTGATGCAATTCATAATAAAAAAGGTGTATTAACTTCAAAGGTGAATTTGCCTCAAAGACATGCAGTAGTGCCACCACAAAACAGCACTACCAGTCTTTGTTTTGTGTGTGTGTGTATGTGTGTGTGTGTGTGTGTGTGTGTGTGTGTGTGTGTGTGTGTGTGTATGCGCGTCTGTATGAAGGAAAATGTATTTTGTAACGTGATGGTAGATGGGTTCACATCATTCCAGAAAAAAAGATAGCATGTCCTTCTCTTGTATTAAACTGGTAAACATGCAAGCAGCAAAGCAACAGGGAGTCTGCTCTTTGCGATAAATATTCAGTTGCTGATGACTGGGCAAGATAACCAATGTGTCTTCAAAGGTTATCTGTTAGCCTGTCACATTTGGATATATTTTATCAGAGTTTATCTTTTATCTATGTGGCTAGTGGCTACACATAGAAATCACAACAAGTGTGTTTTTTTGAATGGGATGAGGCAGAGCTGTACTTTGGGAAATCAATATAACTTGACATAACCTTTTTGTCTCTGAGTAGGGAAGTATGGCTATATTTTACTTTATTTTTAAATGTTAATAGAGCATTTTGAAGCCACGCAAATCTGGTAATGAATGATCATCATAATAAAATGGCTGCTTTTATTTTGTATTAAAGAAATGTCAAGTCTGTTCAGTCAAGCAGCCTCATCAGTATCAATATCCTATACCATCAGCAAATCACAAACAACAGCACAAATAGTTTGAAAGCTACAGTAAGATTACAACAGTGTTTTGTTCGGCTGATTCCTATTGGAAAAAAAATACTACACTTTGTCATGGATTTATTTCAATCGGAAAATAAGTGGATGAAGTACACATACAAAAGCATCTTTTTCATCACCTACACTTAAAGTCATAGAATAAATCTCTAATTAATGAAACACTCTGGTGGCAACATCTCCAATTTATTTCTATCCCTTTTGGCCAATTAGGCCTGTGAAGGTGGGACCCAGTTTGAAAGAGGCTTTTAGATTAATCATATTATCTGTAGGTTCTGAAACAAGACGCCTTCCTGACCTCCCCCTCTATAAGAATCCATTATCTTAAACTATCAGGGTAATCCAGGCTTTGGGAGGGGAGAGAGGGAAGCTAGAATCAAGCCTAATAGATAGCAAATAAGATTAATCTATGATCTAAGTGCCGATTACACTTGGACCTGCCCTTGAACACTCAGGTGTAACCTTGAGATCTGCATCCACTCTTGGCCAGCAATTGGATTGAAAGTCCCATAAGAGCCTGGGGTTAGCAGAGAGGGACTTTGCCAGGACCTCACCCCTGAGAGATCAGAGGCCAAGCAGCTTAACCCTTACAAAACCAAAAGGTGTTAAATATCATGGATAATGGCTGCCCATGACAAATATATATAAAGGGCACCTCTTTCATATAACATTTCACAGCAGTATCCAATAAAATACATGTTTTGCATATAGGGTCATTCAGTATAATGAGGAGCTTCTCCTTGTAAAAAATGGAAATGGACAACTACAGTGCAAAGGTCGACTGATTGTGAATACACGTAAATTACCCTAAATAATGATGTGCATCAGCAATTAACAAAACATGGCGTTTGACGCAATAGGCTTTCATACTGTATTGTTCCTATTCTAAAGATATTGGTGCAGTAGCTTGGTTTTGACTTCAAATAATTATTTAGAGATGGTGTGCATGTTTAAACATATGGGATCAATAATTAGTGGGTCTCTTTCACTCAAACTTCAGCCCCCCCGCCCCCCCCCCACACACACACACGCCCACACACACACCTAGGAGCCTCAGACACAGAGAGACCAGCGGATCGATGATCCCTCCAGTTTGACTCCAAAGCTGACTATTTGATTAATCTGCCAGGGCGGGCAGGGAAGAGAGGAGACACACAACAGCTGATAGTTTCATGCCATTAGGATGGCTAGAGTAATGAAATTTCATTTAATTTGTCAGGGAGAGAGTGCTAATGTTAAAAAGCTTTTGGATAATAAAAAAGTCTGAGAGATGTGAAGGAAAGCCTTAAGTAATTACTCCTAGTGTCTTGGGTCCTCTCAGTAGAATATTTGCATTACTGTCATGGAGGTTCAGAGAGTAATTAAATTAGTGAGGTGGGTAAGCTCTTTATTCCTGAATTTTTCTTCCTTTCGAGATAGAAAACACTCACAAGTGTGGACAAAGGCTCTTTCCCCTGTGATGAAATAGTGAAGTACAGCGTGGTATTTTAGCAGAAGGCCATATGCCACCTTTGCATCATTTACCCCAATATTACAACATTCTAACAATGTAAAATTAATGACTGACCAGTCAAGGTTTCCTTATGAACACTGAGGGGTTAAAGGTACAGTACATACTGTAGTGTGCTGTATTTTGTGTGCACTAAACTATCGTAACTCTCTATTACATTGATATCACTATGTAGGTAAAGTGTTCATATACTGTACTGTACTGCACATTCCGGCAAAATATTTTTCTTCCATCAAATTGTGTTAATGATGTGAGGAATGTGTAAAATGTTACAGAATGCTTCAGTTGCATGAGAGATGTCATCCCAGTTTACAGTTGAAGGTACAGGCTCCTTGGAAGTGTTAAAAAGGTCTTTAGAACGAAATAACAATAAATCCAACAGTGGGTGCGTTGAATCTGACATCTCTATCAGGAAAGATCAGCATCCTTTCTCACTCCTTTCAACTCGTTCTAAGATAGATGAGTTAAAGGGCCTGGAAATGTATCTGACCGCTAGCTTACTCTAATGAATAACTTCCACTTTAGGTCCTGCAGTGTAAGCAGAAAGTCCACCTTGCAGGCGCTGGAGCCGTCATGAATCTAACCCGACAGCCGACATAATATCAGGACGACAACACTTGTATGACTTCCATTTTCTTTGCTTTCTATTGATTTTCAGTTAATAACTGAGAGAAATACTAAACGTCTGTGCTGAGTACCTAATAAATCCTGTCTGAGCTTTTTTATTGGGGAGAATTTAATAAAAGCAACTCGCTGGGCATGGGGATTTGTCTCTGGCCAGGGAGGACAAAAGCCAGGGTGAGAAGGGAGGAAAGCATTCAAAGGCTTAAAACACATGTTCATTAAGTGTACATCGTCAACCTCACCTACCCATGATGCAACTACATAGGGTTAAAGTACAATAAATAATGTGATCTACTTAATCAAAGGTTAATGATAATGATATTCAAAGAAATCTGTTTATGTTATTTTACCCAAGGAAAAGATCTGTAAAACACGTATTTGTCAGTATACCACTAATGACATGGTTTATGTACATAAATCATCACAACGGGTGATGGCAAACAGATATATTCTGGTGTACAGTATTAGGGACCTTACAGTACTTGCTCTGAAAATCTCACCATAGTTGGCTACACATGTTTGCTATTGATCCTTGTCTAAGTCTATCGAGGCATACGAAAAATAATTCTACTGCACACATTCCCTGAAATCAAACAAGATGTGATGGGGGCTTAGATTATCTAATGACATGACAGATGACATGCTTGCTAATGAAAAGTTGAATAACAACCGTCCCAGAGTAAAACCTCTACCCCAAGGCTATGTCAACCAACGCACAAATGATCCATTTGCCTTTTTCTCTAACATCAAAACATTTCATTAGCGTTATGAAAAAAACACATCGACAATCAGGCTTCAACAAAATCTGTCCACTTCTTTAATATCAAGGTAGAACTTTGGAGGCACAAATTCAGCACTAACGTAACATTTATATGGACTTCATTAGCAGCAGCATTACCCCCAGGTATATCGCAACCCCACAGTGTACTCGCAGGAAAGTCAAATCTGTCCTATGTAAATGTAATACCTAATAGGATATGCATGTCCTAATGGAACCAAAGGTCTTTTGTAAGGGCTAATTAGATGACCTACTGAAATAATTAGAGCTTCAGAACATCTAAATGGCCCCAGGGTGACGCCAAAAATAACATCTGAACTCTGGGGTCAAACAATAATGCAGTTCTTCACCCACATACAGTACCTGTGCTGAAGTCAATGGACATTGATGTTTTGACCTCCCTCCTCTTATAATATGGTACTCTTTAGATACACAATCTTATGTTTTTGGAACAGATTTGTTTTGTTGTTGCCTACTGTATATGGTGCATCTCAAAAATGCACCTGTGAAACCATACAAATCAATCTAGCTATCAAAGTTTTACACAGCAAAAACATTCAGGATGATACTATCTTAACTTTAACTTAACTTTAACTTTCGTTTTATCTCATTGATGTCATTGATGTCACCGGGAAGTTTGAAAGAAATATTTTGAAAACATTGATTTGAAAGGTCTGGGATGGAATGTTTAGTAATTATCAAACATGGTATATTTAAGCAATTGACCACGAGAGGCAGTGGGTTACAGGGGATTTTACCACAGCTACGGGGCGTTGTTAGGCCCGACGTGATAGCGGTCGGTTACTACATATATATATTCACAAAAAACACTCAGTAGTAACATTCAATCATTTATTTACTGATCATTCTTATCATTTTAGTATTTACAAAATCTTCCGCGATAGGCTATAGTTCTGAATTAAATGGTTGCCAGGCAACATAGGCTATCTCGCCTATTTGGGTTGGCCTTGTTCACATAAGCCATAAGGCACAATTCGGGTGGTTCACGTTTATTTGAATATTTCCAGCCATGGTGCAGTTATTAACAGTTCTCCAGAGCACTCGTTTTTGCTGGTAGGTGTGTGGAAGTGTTGGAGTCGAACTGATGTGTGCGTTATTGTAATAGGATACAAAAAAGGCGAGGTTGCTGCGAGTGGTTGCTACGCAAAACATAGCCTACCGCTTGATTTTATCAATGGCCTCGTCAATGAGATTGACGGCGCATTAATACTAATTGTTATGGACGGTCGCAGCTGTGGGTTAGAGTATTTTACCACGGCTGCTAGCCAATCAGAATCAAGTATCCAAACTCTCCGTTGTAGAAACAGTGTTGTAAACCACTCATTAGCATATTTATTGAGGTACAGTATTCTAATACGCCTACCTAGTACATATTCCAACCTTCTCTCTAAAAGGGCAGACTAAGTAGAACTTGACCGTAGTTTGAACCTCAGCAACCTGGATTTAATGGATCTCATTAGTCTGCAAGTGATCCTCTTAACCATGTTAACGGCTTATCATTCTACAGGATATGTGATGCAAAGAACATTCCAGATAACAGTCTGAATAGACAAAGTTGTATATTTCATGTAACTATTGAACTCTATAAACTAAAGCAGGACCTGATCATTATGTGATAATCCCCTTAAGTATGTTTTACAGTATGATTATTGAATTATGGGCTTTAATTTGCTCTCCATGGAGAACCTTCATGAAACCTTCAGAAACATCTGCTTACTGGACATACAGTACCTTACTGCACCCATATGTCTGTTCAGGGACCGCCAGGTCTCTGCAAGGGAAGTATACAATCACAATGCAACTTGCAATGAAAAACATTTTTACGGGTATGTGTTTGAAAGAAGGTAAGTCACAGTGTGCAAATGTAATTTTTAACCGCTGACTATTAAGATAATGAAATTATATGTCTTCAGACTTGTATATTAATCAGTGTTGTCAGACCAAAGCAAAAAAAAAAACACAGACTATAAATACCTTCATGATGGATTCTGTCAGGTAAAGTGCAGTGTGCTACAGCATAAAATGTGTGCTGCTCATATTTCCAATGATTTTAATCATTAGTCTGCATGTTAAAATGTACATTGCCTATGTCTACTGTATTAGTGAACTACACCATGTAGCCTGAGTACTCCAAGTATTTTACCACGTTGCGTGGATTTTCCAACACTTTCTATGAGACATATATTGATAATGATGAGAAGTTGTGCTGCCTAAAATTTCCCCAAGTACAGTATGATACTGTAGGTCACCAATGGTAAGTGCCCATATAGGGAGGTTTATGAGTATAAAGCATGTTGTGGTCTACTGTAACAATTGAAATCTGGTCATAATTCATGCATTCATCAATTTATTTCTGTGAAACTGTACACAGAGCCTTCTTGCACAGTTATGAGAGTTTAGACTTAGTAAGGATTTCACTTTCAGAATGGCTGCTAGTCCTCTCTTCTCGTGGGAGAAAAGCAGCTGTACTGTAGGCCTAGCTATCAAAAGGCTGTAATGGGTATGTTTTCTCACAATGTAAATATAGAGTAAGAGATTACCAGACAATTGATTCGCGGAAAGAGGGAAATTGGGTATACCGAGACGATAACCCATACAGGTCAATCATCAACATCAGAGACCACAAACACCATGCCAAGTCTAAAAGAATGAACAGGGAGGAGAATGTAGAGATAGAGCTTCTAAAATTATCCACACGGGATTGGAGGGCATTCAAAATATTAAAACTTTACCTGGACCTTTGGTCTTTTCCCAAGATTTTAACTATGTTCTTGTTATAGTTCTCATGGTATTGACCTCAGTGTCCCTTAGATCTGGAGTGCAGATATATAGTAGTCTGCAATAACATTGTTAAAAGGAAAAATGTGCTACTGAATAAATGTTTGACTGAATCCCAATGTCGCAGTATCACATGCAAGTTTAGTCCACTTCTGTGAAGAAACAAGAGGTCATAAGATGTAACCTTGTTGTGGAAAACCACCAGTAATTGAGTCAAGTCTTTTTAATAATCCTAGATATAAACACCAAGTACATCCGTTTACAGGACTCACAAACATATGGTAATTAACTTTTACTACACTGACATATCAGCCCCACCTTTCCATATTGCACGTGAAGAATGAATTTGCTTGATTGAAAACTGCTTTTAAAGACTAAAGAGGTGCAGGAGGTTCAGAAGGGTCAAAGCATTAATTCCCTCCCCCATGGTATTCAGCACAAATACAGATTCCTACAATTACATTGACTCAGGAAAATGGATGCTACATGAGGATTGTACTGTACCAGCATAGTTTAGCACAGTCGTGTTATGAGTACACCAGTGCATTATATCACTTTGTTGTCTTGCTTAATTTAGACTTTAGTGTGATATATGCAATGTGTCACCAGGCTGGCACAGTGGAGAAATTGGCCTAATAATATATAGGAATATGATAACAGCTGAGATCTTAGTTAACCTTCCTTAATTAACACCACTCAGCTGAGGAATCCTCATTAGTGATCTGCCAGAGATTTATCAGTCCATATTTGCTTAATAAGGACCTGACTTGGGAGGTCATGGCCTTAAAAGTGAGTGAAATGTTATAGAACAAGTGTGAATCGTGGATTGAAGGCCACGGTGCAGCCAATCATACTGTATGCTGAGCCAGGGTAATTCACATAGCTGTCACGTCTCAGCTACCTGAACATTATGGAGTGGAAACATAGGCTGTCACCACATGGGAGCACACATTGTACTTATAAGCAAGCTAGATGTGGTGGTAGGCTGCTTGCTAGCTAGCTAGCCAGCTAGCAAACACTAGAGCTCTTTGAACAGTCATATATCATTCACATGCTGCTACTTGTATGTAATATTACTTGTATATAAAATTATATTCCATGTTTTTCTATTCTGTAAATAAATGAAGACACAAGGAAGACACTTTTTAGGTGTCCAAGCAGCCGCTGCTGCGGCTGGACCCCTATTGCGTTTGTTCAAGTTCTTTCTTTCCTTCTTTCTCATTTTTCTCCCCTAAAAGTGTTTGTGCAGCAAAAACTGTATGCTCAAAACTCACATAAATCATGTCAGGTGGGTTGCACATCCCACCCACTACTCAGGCACATAAAATGGCACTCATTGACCTCAAGGTGGCGCTATAACTATCATGTTTACTTTTTCCCAATTATCTCAAGAACGGCTTGGTCTACAATCAAAATCCTTACAGAATTTTAATCCATCAATTAATCTGCATCTTTACTCCAATGGTCTTCCGCACTAAAAATGTAACATTTTGAGACTTTCTTCAATTTTCTCAAAAACCTATTTTGACGAACTCGTCGGAGACCGTTGGGCCAATCGTCCCGAATATTTGGCAGGATCATCTACAGACTTCGCTGATGTAAAATTACCAAAGAAATGTTGATGCTTTGATCCATTTTGAAATGACATCTTTAAAACTGTGTCGTTAAGTGCAATTTTACATAAATGCTCATAAATAAAAAATGGCTAATGCGATAGTTTTTAGTTTAGTTTAGTTTACTTGACAATAAATTTTAAAAACTCATTTGATTTTTACATCAATAGCTTAAAAAGACATTGTCAAGGTTAACACAATAAAGTAATCGACTTATTTCCATTGTGGACCTTGATGTAATGACAGTACAGATGGACAGGGTAGAGCACATGGCTGGGCAGCATCCAGCAATATTAGTGGCATAAATTCAAAGCATAAAAAACAGACAACAACAAACAACAACCATGGGAAAAGTATAGGTTAAAGTTCCTATGATTCTATTTTTTCCAGGATTTTACCTTTTTTCTGAAACCATGCTGGTTACCTATGCTTTTAACATGCAAAGGTAACTTGTTCCAGTTCACCGCTCCACTATATTTGGAAGCACACTGGCATATGTTTGTCTTAAACCTGGGCAGGTACAGGTCTGCAGTACTAGCTCTGGTGTGGTATGCATGGGTATCACTACTCCTCTTAAAGTGACCTTTAAGGTATGCTGGAGTTCTGTTGTTCAAAACATTATGAACCACCCTGAGCTGGAGCTAGACTGCCCTAGCCTCTAGGGGGAGCCAGCCCAGCTGCTGGAACTGTTGCTTCCCCACGTGATCCCTTCATGCCAGACCTAGTATTACTTTGACTAGTTTATTTTGTGAAACCTGCAGTTTGTCTTGAAGGGCCTTAGTAAGCCCACTGTACCAAGAACCTAGACCATAATCAAAGCAACAAGAAACCAAAGAATTTGCAAGCAGTCTAAGACTTGTTGAATCAAGGAATGGGGCTTTACTTGCTAAGAATCTGGTTCGGCCATTTACCTTGCTCATGATCTTTAGAGCCATGCTCCCTCCATCTAGACTGCTATCTAGGGAGCAACATAAATAGGTCACTGAAGATTTGGCAGGGAAGTGCTAGACTGATGCAAGACTGAGGCAAGACTGATGCCAGACAGCTTTTTTTTATGCAGCCTAGGCTTCGAACCAAATACTATAAATTCCGTTTTGGCCATATGAAGAGACAATTTGTTGTCTAATAGCCAATTTTTGATGTTGCAAAATTCCTCCTGCAGAGTGTTTTGCAGCTTGAGCTCATCTTTGTCGGAGATTAAAATAGCTGAATCGTCAGCATATAGGAAAAACTTGCTTTACAAGCTGACTTCATGTCGTTGATATAGATTAAAAACAATAATGGACCTACAGTAAGACACTCCCTTGTGGTACTCCACATGTTACAGGTTGATCCTTGGATAGATGACTTTGGAATTCGGTCCTCTGATATCTATCAGACAGGTAGGAGACCATTTTAAGGCGGGAGGGCTCATGCCTAAAGCAGACAGCTTGTTGAAGAGTAGGCTATGCCACAGAGTTTGCCGACATCTATTTCGCCTCTAATGAAGTCGGTCAAGTACAGCAAACAAGTCGGTTGAATAGGACTTTCTGAAGCCTGACTGGAATTCATATACTGTAGCAGATTAGAGTCAGAAGCGAACTGATATAACTGTTAGTGTACCACTTTCTCCAGGACCTTAGAGGTTACACTCAAGATAGAGACCGGTCGGTAATTTCCCGGTTCAGACCTGACACCTTTCTTAAAAAGTGGAATGACTTTAGAGAGTTTCATGTCATCAGGAACTGTACCTTGCTTTAAGGACAAATTAATAATATGAGCAATCAAAGGGGCTATCAGGTCAGCTGCATCTTTCAAGAACCTGGCTGAGATATTATCGAGCCCTGTAGCTTTAGCAGAGTTAAGGTCCTTTTTTAAGGCCAATTTTTTCAACTGACACAAGATTAAAAGAAAAGCTATTAGGAATCACACCTATCTTTGAATAAAAAGCCTGAATATGTTCAGGCCCGTACACACCTGGGCTGGGTGGAAGCTTCTCCACAAGTTTGTAAACAACTGAGGTGAAATAAACATTGAAATGATTGGCAATTTCATCCTTTTTATTCACCTCCTTTCCATCTATGGAGAGAGTAATACATGAACTGGAAGAGCTTTTCGTCTTAGTTGCACATCCAAGATTTTTTACCCCACAGATTTTGGGGGTTATCCTTGTTCTCACTTATCTGTTCAGAGAAGTTTTTTTTTTGCCTTCTTGACTGAACGCTGGGCCTCGTTCCTATAGGCTTGAAACTGCGAGAAGTCAGCTAGGTCTCCTGAGTGTTTGTACTTGGACATGGCTTTATCCCTAGCACTGATGGCTTCAAGTACCTTGGAGTTAAACCAAGGATGAGACCTTTGCCTTACCCTGATTGACCTTGCAGGAGCCACTGAATCAATGACAGAAAGAAACAGGCTTTTGAAGTTTTCCCAAGCCAGGTTGATATTTCTAGTGTTTAAAACTGATGACCAATCCAGCGTCTGGATTTTTTCTCTGAGCCGGTCTGCTGTGTACTGTCTATAACCAGCATGCCCGCCTGTGTAAAAGCTATCCATACAATTCTAGCCTGTAGCCTACTCTACAGAAAGTAGGCTAATTAAATAATATGCTCAGCCTGATATGCTTTATACGATTTAATTGTATATTGTCTATAGTAGGCTATGTCTGGATATAGTCAAGCAATTGGTGACATTTATGTAGGCCTATATAGCAGCGCATAGGCCTAACCCTAACCCTAATGCCTCTTCTGTAGGCCTATAAGAAAATCAACTTGTAACAAAATAATAGCTCTCTTTTCAAGTCTTACTGGACAAATAAATAAGTAGGCTATTATTAATTAGTAAATAAGTTGTATGTGTGGGCTAAATTGATTGGTTGATTTTTCATTTGGTCTTGATTTCCGTAAGCCAGAATCCTTTTACCTGTCCTACAATGTTGAGTGAATGAGGAGCTAAGACTGGTGTACGGACCGTAACGTGGACTGTATTTTCATGAGGACTGTAGGGGGCGACGGTTACCAAAACAGTAAACACGGATGAAAATGAAGCGATATGGCAGAATACAAGACGCATTGAAGTCAAAAACAGTCTGAAAGTCGATTTACGTGCCTTCTTTCACTGAAAGAAGGCGCAAAAATCAAGTTTTATTTGGATTTGTATGGGTAAGCCAGGCTTACCCTGGCTTATAGGAGCAATCGCCACTGGGTCTCTGCTGTCTGTCTCTCCTCTCCATCGCCTGCCCGTCTCTCATCAGCAGGCTGGGTCTCTGCTGTCTCCTTTATTTTGATCAACTGACCACATCTTGGGACTACATGGTTACTTTCTCACCTGAAGATATATTAAAACGTAATAAAGTGACATATTTACAGTGGTAGAGACAAGATTAAAACGCTGTTTCATTGTAAGGCTCTTTTTTTTCTTTCTTTTACTTGTGTATCTTGTTATAACGAGATAAACTAAGCTTATTTTTTTTCACTTGCGTATCTCGTTATAACGACTTAGTAAATCTTTATAACAAGATAAACCTACACTTTTTTTTTTTACTTGCGTCTCTTGTGATAACGACTTAGTAACTCGTTATAACGAGATAAACGTAACCTTTTTTTTTTCATTTGCACCTAGGAAGTTCCGTACCGTATCGTATTATATACCGATTCATAAAAAAAGAGAAAAAAGGCTTCTCCTCTTAGAATGGTCTTAGCCATATTATTGTACCGATATGATGACACTGTTTTAGCGTGCATAGATTAAGATTAAGGTTGCCCATTATTAATCCCTCATTAACTCATGATTAGACCCTCCAAATATTCAGTATATCAGATATATCATATCTGATATGTTTTCTGTGACCTTTATTTTGAAATGCATTGAAAGAAAGCTACCCGACATAAGTTTCACACTGTTAGAAGAGCAACTGGTGGTGGTGCTCTCTTAATTTTAAACCATAAAAATGTCCAAACTATAGCTATTCAAAGGTTTTGTTAACGAGCTTTGGAGATATTTGGGCTGTATGAAGAGATCCTGGGAGAAAACTTGCGCAGTTGGAATGGATGTTGGACATTGTTGACAATGTTATTCAACTGGAGATCAAGCTACGTTACATACAGTAGAACATGTTCTGTATTTATACCCTCATCTGCTGTGGTTAGTCACTATTTCACGTTCTGAATTGAACTGACCCACCACTCTATAACATTTAGCTTGTAACATCCAAGTTTGTACTTGTATCTATGTCATGCTAACCAGCTAGAATAGACTTAAAAGATCGGCTTTTGCCATCAGCCAATTTAGCGACCACGATTGAATCATTTGGAGTGAAAATTTGCCGATTTTAATTGGTGGCCGATCAATCGGAGCATCCCTATTGCATACTGTATTTCTCTATAATGACACATTTCGGCAGTTTTATTCCTCAACAACCCCTAACATGCAGCGTCGGCTGTGTAGTTATTTGGATCAGCGGTTCTCGACCGGAGTTGTCAGTTAAAAAGTAGCACATTACATTACATTAGTCATTAATAATTGCATTTAAAGTAGGAAAAGCCAATGCATTACTTGCCAGAACTCACAAGTGCATCTCCTTTCTAGAACAAGTGACTAAGAGCATAATCTAGTGCGGAAGACATATTGCAAGAATTGCAATCTAAAAATACAGTAGGTGCTTAAGAGGGAGGATCGTGGGAGCACTTCTTGAAGAGAGTTTTGAGCCTGCGGTGAAAGATGCGCAGCGACTCTGCTGTCCTGACGACTGGGAAATTCATTCTACCACTGCGGGGCCAGGACAGAGAAGAGCCGTGACTATGTCAATCGAACGCAGCGGCCTCAGAGTGTCGGGTCAACCAGTTGCCCCGAGTTAGCAGAGCATAGTGGTCAGCAGGGGGAGTAGGCTTTGACAATGGCCTGGAGGTAGGAGGGAGCTGTTCCTTTCATTGCCCTGTAAGCTAGTACCAGAGTTTTAAACTGGATGCGAGCTGATACAGGGAGCCAGTGTAGAAAACGGAGATGGGAAGTTGTGTAGGAGAACTTGGGGTGGTTGGACACTAGGCGAGCAGCAGCTTTCTGGCTTTGCAACTTATTTAAAAAATGACATAGGTGCAGTTGTAAAATGGTTAATATTACTTTTATTTGCAGGGACAAAAGAGTTAGTTGCAGTGATTTCAGAGTCACTAATGATGGTAAAAGCAAAAACAAAGATTCATGTTTTGCAAATAAAGATTCATGTTTTACGTAATAATTTTTAAAATATTATAATGAAATGAATTCCCCTGCAATTTTTGTATAAATGGACTGCTTTTATTTTTAATTACATGTGGGACCTCACCTGTCAGTATAGCTCATTCTAGACATGTGCAGAGTGCCACAAAAAATGCAGTGTATGATGTCATGCTGCCTAGCAAGTACTGTCCAAATGCGCTCCCTACTGAGACAGCTTGTGCTGCCTATGTAGGCATTGCCTAAGCTGTTGCCTTAGTAGGCAGCTGCCTCTGAATTTGGACACAGCCAATTAGCCATTATGTTGTTGATCGATGGAGACCATTTTAAGATGACTCCATTCTGTCCTTCTTGCGGGAATACACATTTTGCTAATGCTAGTGCAATGCAATGGTACTGGGGTAGCAATCGCTACCAATTTGCTTTGGGTGCACTTATGAGTGTTTGGTAGCAATCGCTACCAAACACTCATAAGTGCACCCAAAGCAAATACAATAGTCTGCCTCATGATTCAGATCCACTCCAAAATGTAAGTCTTCCCTGGCCCATGCTACACCCCTCCACTGAGTTTAATGAAAATCGAGTGTTTGCGTAATCCTGCAAATTAACTAACTAATGAACTAACTAACTAATGCCGGGTGCAGACTAGAGGATTTTAAGACCGATTTTAGCTCTGATTCACCCCTCCCGACAATCGGGGGGCGTTCCTGAATCAAGGCTTGTCGAAATCGACCTGCCCAAATAATCCTGTAGTGTGAGGTACAGTATTTACCAACCTAATCTTAACGTTCCCGACTGATCGGAATCTCCCCAATTTTGAATCGTAAATATCAAACATGTTTGATATCTATCCTTGCGACAGTGATGGAATACTGAGCGGAAACCCACAATAGCCAATGAGAGAGCTGACTGGAAAGCGTCACCAATGCCAATAACAAGAGAAGCTTTGTCTCCCGAGCTAGGTGGACAGTCTAAATGGAGGACAAGCTTGTTGAGTTGTGGAGAGAAGATGAGTGCTTGTACAACATATCCTGCAAAACATACAATAACAGTACTGACAAATAAAAGAGTTGGGCCGAAATATCCATGGTTTTGGATGTACCAGGTGAGCTAGCGAAAATGCTAAAGCTAACGTAATGTTAGCTGTAAATGTTTAGTGTGGCAACGGGACAGGATTTGAAAATCCTCTAGTCTGCACCCGGCATAATTAACATGGACCACCGAAAATATAAATGTAACAACAACTTCTAAAGGGGTTAATTGAGTGTCAAACCGCATCGTTGAACTCTTCATTTTGTCAGTGAGAGCCTAGTCGAAACTCATGCCTGGTAGCTTTTCTTCAAGGAATTTAAAAATCAAGGTCACACCGTACTTCCACGGACAACATACTTTGAACCACACAAAGTAAAGGATTCAACAATGTTGACTTAAAAAATATGAATAGGATATAAACACTCAAATAAGCCCAATATACTGTCTTTTACTTTATTTGCTTTGGTAGTGGATGATACCCTGTTACCATTGCATTGCGCTAGCATTGGCCAAATGTGTAGGCCTATGCACACAAGAATGACAGAATGGAATCAGCTGAAAATAGTTTCCAACGACCATGAGAAGAACAATATGGATATGTCGTAAATTAGACATTATGTCCAAAATTCTGAACTGGCCCTTTAAGTTGAGACAAAAAGTACCTGTCAATCAATTTAATTTGTGGGCGTCAGGTTAAACAATAAAAATATTAAGAGTTGCTTTCTGCTTGTAAGCCTTTAACTTTCCAGACCGCCTATTACATAACATGTACAGTAGTAACATCCTCAACGCTGCTTAAAATCAAAATAGATTGACAGGGATACAATTATGTTATTAACTAAGGTACACACAAAGCACTGTTATTTGTAGGATTATTTACATGCCTTTGAAAAGTTACTGGCCCCACTAGAACCCAATTAAAATCATTTGCATTGCTAACAGGCAAAAATGCTAACAGCCTCCTCATCTCAAGTATGGGAAAATTGGTTGAGTCTACATGACCTTGGGTTAAGTGTAAAAGCTAAATGTCTTAAATGTTGAATTGCCCTTTTTCATTCTGAATTGAGTTGACCCCAGCACGTTTGATTAATTTCCATACCCAACTCCAATGACAAACCTGAATGTCCATGATAGTTCTAAGATGTCTTAAAATGGATGCCTTGTACGGGTGTGAACGCATGACAATGTCCATCCATGCGCATGATTCTTTCTTTCAATTTGGGAGAGCGTGTGTCTGCTGGCTTTTAATAAGTCAAGCAGGCGGCTGGACAGTTTCCTGTGTTTGTGGGCTCATGTTGCCGAACCCTCTCCCTCTCTTCAACTGCTATTATTCTGTCAGGAGCTGCTGTGTTTTCCTGGGGAAAGGAAGTTATTTCATTTCCAGCTTTTGTCTTTGGCTGAATGCGAGCGCCGCTCTTTCAGCAATATTCGCTCATTTCAGCTCTCTTCTCCATCCTAACGAAAATATACACGCCTGTCCTGGCCTATAACTCACGTTGGTCCGAGAAAAATAGCGACTTCCTCAATTGGTTTAATTTCCCTCACCAGATTTTCAGCGGCCCTTTCTCCTGGCTTCAGCGGATCCTTATCTTGGACTTTCCATCAGCCTCGCGGAATCCAGCCAGTAGATTCACTAGGGGGGAGGGCCTGGATGAGGGCCTGGATGAGTGATCTCTTGGTCTAGGACTGGCAACAGATGCCAACAGAGACCCTGGAGTGTGCTTCGGGTGTTTTTGGTTCTACAACTTTTAACTGAAATGTACCTCTTTGCTACTATAGACTTTTTGACAGCATGTCAAATCGGAGTCTTGAGCATTGGCTTGCACTGGACATGGTGAAGCTTATATGGACACCTGAGCCATTGTACTATGAGCCATTCATAATACTTCTGATCTGAAAACCTGGATGCACGTTATGCAGGGCTCATTACACAATGAGTATGTGACCCATTTTATATTGCTATGCACTCACAGCCATCACATCCCAATGTCCTGCACCCACAAATGGGTACCCCCCCCCACCAAAAAGTAAATGCTTTCACCTTCATTGGTTCCTCAGACTGCTTTAGCAAACTCTGAACTGCTCCCTCCATAACATGGCCTCTCAGATTACGCACAGATTATAATTAAAATAGAATTATGATGTGATTGAATGGGTATCAAACCCAGACAGTTGAGAAGTAAAAGTGGGCACATCTAAGGTGCTGGGCATCAAATCCATGGCAACAGAAACAACGAGGTGAATACCCACACACCGGAACAAAGTACAGTATTGTAAAACGCCCCCGTTTTACAATACCTTAATACAACCCAGATCTCCCTCACACCAACCCTACCATTAAAACCGAGGTTAACTTTGAAGTTAACGAGCTGGCTATGACAATTAGAGAATCATTCCAAATCACCAATGAACAGTACAGTACATCACGACCATGGAGAAATACCAATGCCATTCAGTATTTGAACCATTTAGGTTAATACAATATTGCCTTAATCTTTATAATTGAAACCATTCCACATATTCTACTAACATGCGGCACCATATTTAGCAGTAATTTGTCTTTTATAAGAGTGGCAATTAGAGTAACATTACTCTTTAGATAAAGTTCACAAAAACGTTAAGTATAAAACTAACAGCATATAATGCTGTCCCTTTCCATGTGCTTGGCATTGTAGAGACTAGAGGTAGCTTTTTTATAGTGATCTCTAGCTCTTGGCTCTTGTCCACCTATTTGCACAATATATTACCTGTCTTTCTGCTGAGGAGAGCAGACACATTAGGAGCAATGAAGCTAATGATATCAGAGCACTCTACAGAGCACATCAGTGCACAGGGATGACAAACCTGTCAAGAGGCATAATCTAGGAGGCGATCGTAACATCCTCAGAAAACCATAGTGCTTCCCCCTTCTTTCCCTGCAATCCCCTAATAATGGAGCACCAATAAATTCCTTGCCTGCCATGAGACAGCGAGTTCACGCGTAATAGCCAATGGCATGGAGGGATGATAAATATCAAAGAAAATGGTTGTCAGGCTAGGAGACCAGGACCTTGTTACAGAGTCTTAATTTTCACCCGTGCCCAGAAGCCCTTTATCACTGGCTTGTTGCGAGGTGATGTCTTTTTTATTCTCTCAGTGATGGAGTTTGTGTGTCATCAGATGTCCTTTCAGTGTGGCCCAACACAATGTTCCCAGAGGGCCAGGAGTCTCTTCAGATTTATAGGCAGAGACTTATGTTTTGGTAGAACGGCTTTAAGAATGTCTGGAGCCAACCGTAACCGTCTGCACCTTGTATGATGTCACTAAACTTGTCCACATCTGCCACTCATATAGGAGACTAATCATCAGGTTTGTTTTCAGTATGTATGTTGTTCAACAGCTCTACTGTTTCACTTGTGAACACCAGTCCTTATTCCAGCAACTGATCATGGCTCAGATAACTTATCCCTTCCTCCTGAGACAGAGGATAGAGAGATACACAAAGAATGGCTTTTCCCCACTGCACAGTGCTACTTGTACTCGGACCTCACAGAAACACATTGCTGTTTTATCATTTATAGTAAAACCTAAATGCCATGGACCTTTGTTGAGGACGGCTGACACCATAGAGTGCAGTCGGCTAGCGACCAAATGGGAATGCCATCATAGATTAAGGACTTTCTAAATTATGCATTTGGTTCAGGCTCCTGGGGTGAAGTAGTGTATGAGAGATGGAGCTGTGGGAACATAATGCATTCACGGACACACAGTTAAAGTGGGGACACTCTTGAGAGCAGTTACCCAGCACAGGTTTGAGCAGACTTAGCAAGTAAAGTCATGCTGTTAATCAGTATAGAGAAGTCTGTAAAACCTCACTGCATGGATTACAGTATATTATTTTAGACAATGTATTAGCATGCGTTGGTCCTTGCCTTTTATTTTCCTTTTAACTTAGACAGCTGCATGTCAGGCATCATATCAAAAGTTTCAAAGACATTAGTGGTTTGGCACTTGGGTGTCTCACTGCAAGATTTCTATCTGTACCTGCCGAAACATTCATGAGGAAGGAAATGTTCTCAAAGTTGTGAAATATGTGCTTCAGTATTTATTATGCTGTGTAAATTTTGGGAAAATTGAAATTATTGTTGAAGAACTATTTCCCAGAGGTTCAGCTAAATCTTTAAAATGATCATTTTGTGGTAATTCGTTGATGTAGATTAGTGACATTTTGCTCAAAGTGAATAATTGTTAGAGTGATGTTAACCCCAGGGGACACATAGAGAAGACATTAATGGGCTATTAAGGGAATAAAAATCCCTTAATTCATACTAAGGAAGAGGTGGACTCTGTATACAAAGAGCTTGTTAAGAGAAGCCTAAAAACTGCTAGTTAATTTATAGACTCTAAGACTGCATGTGCACTGTACTCATAAGTTAGAACTCATTAGGATTCTGAATTGCAATGTATAAGGCAGATCCCATGCAGTTCTGAGGTAGTTTGCATGTAAAAGATGTAAAAGGGCTCTAGATCTGAAGCTGAACGTAAAGCTCAAAAACACACTGATCTGAAGACAGTGGGGGTTCGATGGATGGGCCTCTCTTGGTTCAGCGTGAACACGGAGGAGGAGGAGGTTGAAGGTGAGAGTCAGACACACCATGTGGCTGATTCAATGTTGAATCGGCATCAGCCACCAGTCAGACAGGGAAATTTAGATCCATTTTGAGCCAATCGGAGCACCGCTTCCAATTTAGTTAAAGTTCAATCATTAAACTAATTCCTTGAGCTAATAGCCTAACATTGTTATTCACTTTGTGCATCCCTCAGTTCCAGTGCGAGCAGGCCATCATTTCCTTGGGCAGAAAGGGAGACTGCATTTAAGAGAATTATAGAATTCCTTTAGGCTAAAAGATTGTTTAAACTCATAATGAAAAAAGTGATTAATCTTATAATGATTTGTGATGACTTGCCTGTCTGAACTCGCACCACTCCCATGGAGGCTCAGAACAATCCCTGCAAAGTTCTGAGGGATCTCAGAATCAGATTTATTTAGCCAGGTAGGTTTTAACACATCTGAGGAATTTGCTTTGGACTGTTGGTGCATAACAATAAATACTGTAGATAAAATGGACAGGGTGCAAGACAAAGGAGAGAACTGGATAGTGCAAAATACAATATCACAAAAAGCAACAGCGAGGAGGCAAATACAATATGATCCTATATGCAATCAGTATTGGGCAAATTACTTCATTAAAAAAAATCAAGTTACTGATTACTTTCTCTAAATTGTAATTCGATTACTATGCTGATTACTCTCTCTGAAAAGTAATCGGACTATTAATTACTTAACTTTTGAGTTACTTTCTAAAACCAGATAATTCCTGTCTGAATCATAGAAGTGTTGATCTAGGATCAGTTTGGCATCTTATATCATAATTGACACAAGAAAATCTGATTCTGCACGACTGCAGAGACCGCGGGCACATATCAACCAAATGAAAGGGAGCAGACATGCGCATAAGTAACTCAAACTAATCACATTTTTATTAGGTCAGTAACTGTCATATGAATTTGAATGCAATCCCTTACTGGAAAAAAGTAGTCCGATTACAGTTATTTGTTACTTTGTAATTAGTTACTCCCAACACTGTATGCAATACTATACAGTACAATCAAAATGAATGTCCAATATAATGCCACAGAGTCAGTGGGGGACACAGGCCTTGTTGATGAGGCTCGTTGCAGTCAGGAAGAAACTGCAGTGCTTTTATGCCGAGAGGTTTTGGTCCTGATGGACCACAGTCTCCTGCCGGAGGGGAGTGGATCAAAGAGTTTGTGTCCGGGGTCGGCGGAGTCGGCCACAATCTTTCTTGCCCGCTTCAGGGCCCTGGAGTTGTGCAGGGCCTGGAGGGATGGCAGGTTGCAGCCAATCATCCTCTCAGCAGAGTGGATGACACACTGCAGTCTGGCCTGGTCCTTGGCTGTGGCCGCAGCATACCAGTTGGTTGTGGAGGAGGTGAGGATGGACTCGATAATAATAATAATAATAATAATAATAACACTGTATTTGTACCACCTTTTATACAAATAAATGCAGCTCAAAGTGCTTTTATGATGCAGGTGTATAAGTGTCATCATCATTGGCTTTAGCAGGTCAAACTTTGATTTTTATTGATTTCATAAAATGATCAATAAAACCCTACAGGATTCATACTTTGCGGCGAATTCAGAACACCAACGGACACCAATTACCCCCTTGGTGAGCTTCTTGTCTTTGAAATTGAGAGTTTAACATGTTTTTTGAATGATTTTTCAAGGTGCCCACCCACCTCCATTGTATGACCAAAACAGTGGTAGAGCAATTATCAGACTTTCTCAAAAGTGCTAGTTTTGTCAACGTTTTGATCTGAACCATTGTATATGATCATAAGTAACCTTAAAACAGGGCTAAACATGCATTTCCCCTTTACTACTCCTTTAAACTTAGAATACACACGTTTAAAAACGTGAAATAGACCCGTTGCTTAAACGTGTAATAGAGCTGTTTCTCTTATCACATATAATAACAATAGTTTGACAGCCAGGAGGTGCGCAGGCAGCAAGCATTGAGCAATTCCCCTGCTCTCCCGGGAGCCTCCAGGCAAGCGTACCCGAGAAGGGGTATTACCATATGCAGAGCGCGCCCACTCAGCACCGTCCGACTAGCTCCACTCCTGGACCCATCAGCCTGACCCCTGTGTCCAGCACTGACATGCAATGTACAACGGCTCTATTAAAAGTTTAAGCAACGGGTCTATTTCACGTTTTTAAATGTGTGTATTCTACGTTTAAGCATGGCTAAAACGTGACACTGAGCTGTTTCACACAAGTGATTCTACTCGTCTATTACACGTTTAGCTGTGATACGGTGTTGACCTGGGAGAGCTTGCCCTCCAGCTGTCCACAGACAGGATTCTGGTGTAGGTTCCTGCAGTCAGGAACATCTGCCATAGTGCAGCATCTACAGGAAGTGGATCAAGTTAGTACCATCCTTGTTGGGCCCCATTAACTATCGGAACAGTTTCTTTATGACAGTGACTTTGGGGTTAACTCTGACTGTCGGGTTTGTGCGATAGGTCAACAAATGTATGTAATTTTCTCAATAAATGTATTCCTGTAAAAGATACTGTTGTGTGCCAAATGATATGTTTCATCCAATGAGTAATGTTTTTAAGCTAACACACATGACTATAGTACCTGTACAAGGCTTTTTGGTGTAGGAAACAATCAAAATCACATAGCTTGGAACTGTAAGTATAACTAAGTACAAGTAAAGATTTTATGGAGATAAAAAGACTTCTCTCATGTCAGTGAGTTGTCAGAGATAATATAAAAGATTGGTGAATTGCTCTGAAAGTGGGAGCAGTCGTTTTGTTAATCCTGCTCCAGAGTGCTGGGCTGACTGCTTGTATTTACATATGCAGAGGATCCCGCTGCTTGGAGAGCTCCATTCACAAGACAGAGCAATTAATCATCCCCAAATACTCCCGCCGAGCAACAGACGACCCTAGCTGAACATGCTGCCACGGAGAGCGTGCAGGTGTGAATCAAGCTGCAAGAAAACTCCACCTCCCTCCATCTCTGTCAATCCCTCTCTTTTCTCGTCTGTCTCTAATTCTGTCTTCCTACAGTATGTCCTCCTTATTCAATGACTGGATTTCCCTGTCACATCAACCTAAAAGCAACCTTTCTATTAGGGTCAATGGAGCCCATGTATTAGATGTTTTGATGAAACAAAATGTGAAAACCACCAATAAATCGCAGTATATTTGGAAATACTACAATACCATGGCTTAGCTCAAAATGTTGGTAGCATTGTCAATAATACATTTCATATATATTCAAGATATATATAATTATATGCTTTTATCAAAGTATAAATATGTCCCTCTGAGCAACTACCCAGCAACTGCTTGTGGAGTTTCTTGGAAAAAACATTGAACATGTTCCAAGCAAGTAATAAGAGCATCTTTTCCAGATAAGTCCTCAGATACATCTCCATGGTTTCTGATGTTGTTGCCATGATATTCCCCTCGACTTCCCAATCCACACACAGCTCTGGGAGGTCTGAGTAATTAATATACAGTATCTAACAATGTATCTAATAAAAAACCCTCAGCTTGTTACTACTGTACACAGATTGAAGATGTTTTGAAGTGCTCTTCTGAGATAGAGGGCAGAAGAAGTGCATGACTGTTGAGTGGGATTCAGGCCAGTCACCACTTTCCCTCCTAAAGTTATGGCAATTTAAAGGTAATCAGAGTTGATTATTTACAGATGTGTTCTGTTGTAGCTATGTAATGAGCAATTAGTATGATTAAGTATGTCAAAAAGTAAGAGGAACATTTGAGCACGGTTAGAAACACCAAACGTGTTTCTCTCAATCATGGCAGATACCACCACTACAACCAACATTCACTTACCAAACACTACATCATTTCTTAATCTCATGTTGTCTCTCAAGATTTCCATGTATTCCATACTTCCTTGACGATAGAAAAGCATGTTTTGTTACTTTGTAATTGGGGAAATAGGTTACTTAGGAGGGTTTTAACTAGAGAGCTTTTTTTCTCTCTCTCAGGCTATCATCACCTGCAGGCATAAATTAATTGCACACAAAGAGGTAAAAGTGGCGAAAAGGACACCTGCAGCTGCTTTGTATCGTTGATGTTTTCACGTGTCAGGACTCATACCTGCCATTACTGCAAATGGCCAAACAAGCGTAAGGACAGGAAAATGTCTTTTGTACTGGGGTAAAACAAATATCTTTGCACCAGCAATAGCAGGAGGCTGGCAGGTGATGCCGAGTACAGTAACACGGATACACATGCCCAGTCCTACTCATTCAGTGGGTAAGAGGCTATCAAAAAGTCGAGCCGTCTTTTTGTATGACATCCAGACCGGTCTTCATAAGGAGACCGTTTCATGTAGCTGGGTCCTAAAGAGACGTACGGAGCAGCCTGATACTCTGACCAGCACAGGAAGGGCTAAGGACACAATTTGTGACGGGTCAAATAGCAGACAGACTATGAAGTGACTGACTGCAAATAGATCGTACCCTCTGCTTCCAGGTCACCCATCCAACCATTCTAATTTCCAGAGAGGCATCCTGTCTTTCCCCTGCCTGAAGAAGGGGGTGCAAGGTAGGGAGCGTCGTGGGTCTCACCTGACCCCCTCCACTTCCTTTGGACATACAGTAGGGGGCTTTAAATTCTCCCCTCCCAAGTTCAGAGTCGATTTGTTATCAAATCAAGTGTCGGGCGTCTGATTCATTGCTATTCTGCACTACGGCTGATTTATATGCAGAATGTAAAACAGATGCCTTATGCGATACATATTTATGTGTGAGCCCTGCTCTCACAAGATTTATTATAGGTTCTTTCATCGGGGTGTGCATGAGCAGCACTATGATGACTTGTATTTCCTCTCAGCTGCCAATGCCAAACTCATTAAAAAGAGGTGTGACTATTAATATACATTGTAATGCTGACAGCTCCTAATTTATAACCCCACTGTCGGGGTTGGGCTTTCTCCTCTCCTCATCTCCTTGTTGGGGTGGGGGTGGTGCTCCCTTTTCTGCATGCTGTTTGTGAGCGAGTGAGTTTGTGTGTGTGTGTGTGTGTGAGAGAGAGACAGAGAGAGAAAGAGCACTTACTGTATGTGAGTGTGTATGTGTACGTTTGCTTGTGTGTACGTGTGTGTGCATGTGTGTGTGTTTGTATTCTTCCTCCTAACATGTGAATGCAGCGAGTCTGTCTTTTTAAAGAGCTTTTTCTTTTCTTATTTTCTCCCATATTGATTTATCGGGTCTACTCCCTGGACAGAGCAGGTTTATAGGCCCCAGCCCCGAGCCTCTGACTCCCATCTACTCTGCTGTGAGGAGTGTGAGGCCCAGACACCCCTTTATGAGCTCTGTGCTGCTTATGAGCCGTGGCTAGCAGCTACCCCAGGCTAAGGAAAACACTGGATGTTCATGTGTTGGTGTGGAGCATCAGGCCTTACAGTGGAGTAACGAGTAACCTCAGGAAAACCCCCAGTATACAAAATGGAACGCATAAGAGTTCCGTGAACTGAAGCACATAGTTTTAATTAACTATCCGTTGAACCTTTGATACTGCTTGAATCTCAGAGATTATACTGTATTCTTTATTGTAAAACAGTGACAATTTATTTCATAAAAACATCTATAAAACACTATAATATTTTTTTTTTTCTATGACGAGTACAGTCTGTCTTTTTGCAGCCCTTTTAATTGACCACAGGCAAATTGTTTTTGAATGCTGATGTAGGCTAATGATATTTTAACCAGCAAGTCCTCTATTGATGCGACAGGGTATTCCTTCTTCGAAGTCTAATGAGAAAAGGTGGGTTGTTCAGCCCCACTGGCGAGCTATTCAAGCGCTAGGGGAGTTGAGAAGAAAAAAGGGAAGAATAAAAGAACACATTTCAATACCAGGAGCCTGTCATGGGTATTTCAGGCCACGCCATTGGGACTAAGCCCTTCAGATGAGTGAATATTGGGGTGCTTAACTGAGCCCATCCTGTGTTCTTTTATGTGAGATAGGTGACAACTAACTGTGAGAAAAAGCTCCCATTTTTACTTCTTTCCTTCCCTCTTTTGCTGTTCTGAGGGAGACCGGCAATGTCGGCTATCGGTGGAATCCATGTTCACCTCATACCCACCATGCATGATTTAGTTGCCCAGATAAACTTTGCACATGTAGGTCCAGTGTACTGTAGTATTGGTTGCCTAGTTGGCCTAATAGCAATATTAAACTTGTATTTATTTATTTTGATTGTGCAGTCAGTGGGCTGTTGGATGTCGTGCCCCCATGCCCCCATCCTTAATCACTGTTCCGGAAGACTAAACTTGACACCCTAATATAGAACTAATTTAGACATGTCTAATGTGGGATGCCAATGACTTATGATAAATTGGTATGATACTATAATACAGTATCATAAATATTAACAAAGCATTAAGTCATTTTTAAATTAATATACTTATTATTGCTAACATTAGTTTGTACTGTAGTCAAAATATAAAGAGATAGTAACTGTATGCTTGTATTTTTTTCAAAGTTTCCATTCTTGGAACATTAAAGTTGATCTTGAGTAACAAAGGCAATTATAAGGACACCACCTTCGAAATCTTCCATTTCCTGTGGAACCGACAGGGAAAGAAATATCTGACAGACAGACAGACAGACAGACAGACAGATAGACAGATAGACAGATAGATAGATAGATAGATAGATAGATAGATAGATAGATAGATAGATAGATAGATAGATAGATACTTTATTGATCCCCAGGGGGAAATTGTTGAAATGTATATAAATGTATGTATATTCATAATGGATACACTATCTATATTAAGACATGAATTACCTTCATCAGTGTCATCACTTAGGTAGAAAGTACACCTTGTGAAAACCTGATGATTTAACATTTCTCCAGGCATTTTATAATGAGCCTGTTTAGATGGCGTCTTAGTTTCAGATGGAAATGTGAGCCGTGACCCTGTCACAGTGAGCTGATCCCACACACAGTGATGTCAACCATCCTGAGAGGGGCTCACCGGTGATGTCAAAAGGCAGACCGAGATTCACTAGACAACCGCCCGCCCCCCCCTCCATCCCGACTCTAGCGCTGTCCTCTCTACACAACACGAAACATGACCCGCCCCCTCCTGCTGTACCCCTGTCCTCCTTACACCAAGCATTAAGCAATGCCCCACCCCCGCTGTACTCCCTACACCAAACACTAAACACTGCCCCCCATCCCTACTCTACCATTGTCCTCCCTACACCAAACACTAAACACTGCCCCCCATCCCTACTCTACCACTGTCCTCCCTATACCAAACACTAAACACTGCCCCCATCCCTACTATACCACTGTCCTCCCTATATCAAACACTAAACACTGCCCCCCATCCCTACTATACCACTGTCCTCCCTATATCAAACACTAAACACTGCCCCCATCCCTACTCTACCATTGTCCTCCCTATACAAAACACTAAACACTGCCCCCATCCCTACTCTACCATTGTCCTCCCTATATCAAACACTAAACACTGCCCCCCATCCCTACTCTACCACTGTCCTCCCTATATCAAACACTAAACACTGCCCCCATCCCTACTCTACCACTGTCCTCCCTATATCAAACACTAAACACTGCCCCCATCCCTACTCTACCACTGCATCGATCGATTCATCGTTCAAGAGAGAATTGTGATGCATCCAATAATCGATTTTTCACTCACCCCTACCATACACTAAACACTGCCCCCCCCCCCAACCCTGCTCTACACCCATCCTCCCTACACCAATGTAACACTTAAAGGAGTAGTAAAGGGAAAATGCATGTTTAGCCCTGTTTTAAGGTTACTTATTATCATATACAATGGTTCAGATCAAAAAGTTGACAAAACTACCACTTTTGAGAAAGTCGGATAATTGCTCTACCACCGTTTTGGTCATACAATGGATGTGGGTGGGTACCGTGAAAAATCATTCAAAAAACATGTTAAACTCTCAATTTCAAAGACAAGAAACTCACCGAGGTGTTAGTTGGCGTTCTGACATATACAGTAATTCGTCATAAAGTAACGAAACGATAAGCGCTGCCGTCAAAGTCTAATTCCTCGTGATCAAATTCATACTCTTCAAGATCAGCCATTTTGATAAGCGTTTTCTGAACTGTAGCCTAGGGCTTCCTTGTCTGTGAGCAAAAGTGTAGCGTGAGCAGTGAGCAAACTAGCTAGGCTAGCTAACATAAACAATAATAATAGCTACCTAAGTAGCTCCGCTTCCTGAATCCCCTCTGCGGATTGATCTACACATGTATAATGGTTGCGTCAATACAAGTCAATGGATTTCATAAAATTATCAATAAAACCCTACAGGATTCATACTTCAGAACACCAACGGACACCAATTACCCCCTCGGTGAGCTTCTTGTCTTTGAAATCGAGAGTTTACATGTTTTTGAATGATTTTTCACGGTGCCCAACCACATCCATTGTATGACCAAAATGGTGGTAGAGCAATTATCAGACTTTCTCAAAAGTGCTAGTTTTGTCAACTTTTTGATCCGAACCATTGTATATGATCATAAGTAACCTTAAAACAGGGCTAAAACATGATTTTCCCTTTACTACTCCTTTAACACTGCCCCCCCCCAACCCCTACACCAACAACACTAAAGTCTGGTTCTCTCAGATCACGTTCCATAACAGTGGAACACAAGTTCTTGTAAAAACAGAAAAGCTATTTAGGTTTGATACTTACAGTACTCAAATGTCTGAGAACTACCGTATTATAGTGAGTGTTATCCTTGGGTGTCCGTCTGAAAGTTATCAGACCATGCCTTTAAAGGACCATACCGGTCTAAATATGATTTGATCTCAAACTAGTTACCCAACGTATATCACATTACCACAATCCATTTTCCGAAGTAAAGCTCACTTTAAAAGATATGCATTTTCGCGTTTTACTTACATTTCAAAAGTTGAACGTGATGGCTTCAAACCCTATTTTTAAATTGTTCCCTTGTTGCGCTTACAAACTTGCCCTGGTTAGTTTCAAATAATTTTCAGTAGTTATTATTTTAGTTTTAACCCTCTTTTGCAGCGTACGCCAACAGTCTGTCTTCCTGTTTACATGGTAGCCATTGCTAGGAATGCTGGGTAGAGAATCTAGCGTAGGTGGATAAGAGAAGATAGATAGATTCAAACCAAAATAATATAAAATAAAAACTACTGAAAATTATTTGAAACTAACTGGGGTGAGTTCGTCAGCGCAACAAAGGAAACATTTAAAAATACGTTTGAAAGCCATCACGTTCAACTTTTAAAAACTAAGTAAAACATGAAAATGCCAATATCGGTAATGTGTTATACGTTGGGTGATTAGTTTAAGGAGATCAAATCATATTTAGACCGGTATTGTCCTTTAATGCTTCCCGTTTGCATACATGTACAAGAGCAACCACAATTAAAATGTGTTCATATTCATATCAATAGGGTTCATGTTAATGATATCCAAGTGCCCGCATAAAGCATTTTGAAAGTGTGAATCAGATTGTGTGTGTGTGTGTGTGTGTGTGTGCACGCGCTATTCCCACATGAGTTGCAGACGACAGAGAAAGGAGGAATAGTGGAATGCTTTTCAGCGTGTTCCCTAATGTTCCCCTCAGATTCTGGGCCTCTCTCCCCCTCTCTGCCGTCCCGTGTGTCTGCCTCAGCCCACACTTTAGGCCCTTTTATGTTACACGATCACTCGAATCTGAGCCCAGGAGGAGCCGATGGGTCCCTGAGTGAGAAAGCCCCCAAACAAGCTATAGACCAGATGTATGATGTTATATGGTCAAACTGGCAAACACAAAAGGGCCAAAAACAAAAGCCATGAATTAAGGGAGAGGCTTTCAAAAGTGTGTTTTCAAAACAGCCCAGCTGAGAGCTCGGTTGCCTCTCCTCCCTTCCTTAGTGCTTCCTTCCCTCCCTCCCTCCCTCCTGCTCTCCTCGCCAACCCCTTCTCCCTCCCCCTTCTCTCCCCTTCTCTCTCCCTCACTCACACTCTCTGCCCCTTTCTCTCTCTCCTCCTCCCTCTATCTTACCCTCTCCCTACTGCACCCCCACCCCCCGAGACTAAATGCTTAAAAAGAAAAGAAAGGAGACCATTTTTGCTAATTAGTTGAGGACTTAACAGGCGCGGGATATGCCGCCTTACTTTTTCATCTGCTGTCCACGGGCTGTCGACTGTCCTGTGAAGTCGAGCCTGTGTGTTAAGAGAGGAAGAAAAGGGGGAGGCTAGGCACACAAATGCCTCACTGGAGATGCTGAACAGGTCTCCAGTGGGGGTTGAGCCACAGAGCTCAAAACGGGGGGTACCCATTAGTATTTCAGATTGAGGGAAAAAAGGCCTAAATGAGAAGTGTAAATCGCTCCCAGCCCCACCTCCACCCTTTACAAATGCTCACTGACTAAGACTAAGAATAGTCTAAATCCAAAATAAACCGGGGCCTTATTGTGACAGTCACAGCTCACCGATCACAGAGCTGTTTTTCCCCACCTTTTTTTTTCCATCTGCACATTGCCTTACTACAAAGCAAAATATGTGAAACGCAAAGCCTACATTTTACTTATACTGTTCGTGATTTTAAAGATGTAAAACATGATATACTCTTATCGTAAAGTGCACTTTACATATACAAAGTACCGACTGAAGTCTAAAGCCAAACATTGGATTTTATTAGTCGCCACAGATACGTTGTGGATGATGATGATGACATTCTTAGAGTGTAGGTGAGTTTTGGAGCGGGTGTGGATGCTCGTCCTAAAAATGAAGAGAGACACACCCTGTAAACCCCCTGTAAACCCTGAACAATGAGAAGAAAACACTGAAAGTGAATCTAGGGGGCAAAGGTCATAGCAGTGAAACAATGGGCTTTTATCTACAGTATAGGTATGGTCTATAGCTGTCCAGAGGAGTCAGCATTTTCTAAAACACCACATTCAAAACACTTTTTAAAGGTATGATGCACGTATATAAGAATGTTCTTATTTGTTTTTGTTTTTGAAAACATTGTCGAATGATTAAACTATTGAATACAGTACTTGTATTTTCCCATGTAAGACCAGTGATGTTGGATGCAGGGCGTTTTCCTCAGAGGAAAACTTGTGTTAACTGAAAAACAGCAATTGAATACATAAAGGAGGAAAAAAGCAAAGTTCAAGGCATAAAACTGATTTACGTTTCAGAACCCGTCAGGTCAATTACAAGGTTGTCCTTAAAATATGTGTTAATAATCACGGTGAGTAATATACGCTGCTCTATGCCAGACAGTACTCCACTCTGAAACCTCTTAATACCCATACTGTATTTCATGTCCTTCATCAGTCTTTTAGGGGGAGGCTACAGATCACAACAGTGACCAAAGCCTAGAGAACGTAGATGGCAGAGCACAGAAGCCTCACAGGCAAAACAGGCAGATGCAACATGAGCGTCGGCCGTTCCTGCCGGGGAGAGGGAGCGGGGGCCGTAGGGGAACAGAGAGGGTGTACACAGTTGAGCCCTCGCCTTTGCTTCAGAAACACTGAGACAGGAAGTCAGGGGTGAGGACAGAGATCCTGAAAAGTCAAGGTTCAGTGATCACCATTAGAAGGGTCACGATGTCTCTAGCCGCCTATAACAACATTCCTTCCTCCCACAACATCGACATTTTGAATATGATCTTGTCCAAAAGCACTCAATCGGGGTTTGGGGGGACAACTGACACTCAGATTATAAGTGGTTTTGTTGTCATGTCCTAAAAAGCGTAATCAGAGATATAAGCGGCAGTTGTGATTACTAGGCTACTCAAGGGGATAAACTAGAGGGGTCTGCTAGCGTATTCTCCTGCTTTTTCTAAACGGGTGTATTTATCAGAGATGTGCGACATACACCCTATTAAACCAAGGGCACTGAAGAAATTCCTCACATGATCACCAAAGCCCCATAACTGTCGGGGACAGAAATGGAGACTGTGCCGTATGTCAGTTATATGGAGCTATAAGGGACTTAAAGAAGTGTAGTAATAGAGCTGTTCACCTGATCCTGAAGAATGAGAGGTGGAAAAAAAAATCCCACAGCCATTTGCCGTTTTAGCTGGTGTTCCGTTTTATTTATTCTAAATGCACAGCTTACGTCAAAGAAAATGCTAAAATGACTTGGAATGAAATCTTCCGTGTTAGGCATATGGTATGTTTTCTTGTTTTAAGATCACATTTTAAACGAGAAAGGAGGCGAGTGGAGTCAGCATCTGATTGAAATCCACTCCAGCATCGGACTAGATCTTGTATGATCAATGTGACTGTGTACAGGAACAGATCAACCTTCATGTAATGGCACCGTGTCCTGAATTGCTTACTGACACTTTCACAAAGCTCAGTAGATGCCATATCTGGACACATCCACAGTAGACTACCTGCCTGTCAGCTACACTCCGTCTCTCTCCCTATAAGCACGGCGTTCTGTGGTTCTGAGCGATCAGCTGGCTTCTTCAGGAGAGGACTGAGTAGGTAGAGCAGGTGTGAGCGAGTGCACTGCGGTTTATTCATCCTTTGAGTGACAGGGTGAAAGCACTGAGTAATATGACTGCATTAAAGAAGACAAGGATGTACATCAGTTTACAATGAGTGCAACAAAGTGAGTGTAGGATACTAAACCCACCACTTGTCATCTCAATCCAGCTGCCAGTCAACGTTGGGCCTGGGTTAGGGAGCCCATTGTCAAATGCATACCAGAGTGGTTGTCAATTTAATCATGATTGTGTCCAAAGGAGCAGAATTAACAAGGATTAATTGGAGGGGGGAGGCAAATAAGGTTTTTGTCATAATCAATGTTGACAGTTGGTGTATTTGGTTTTCTAAAGGGGATTTTTTTCCCCCTGCTGTTCTAAGGAACTGTTGACCTGAAGGTTTACCTGTGGACTATGATATTGCACACAGGCTCAAAGAATCAGACCATGATCATAAAGGATGAACAGGGATACTAAGACAAACTAACAGGTAAGTTTAAAAGAGTTACACAGGATTGTATGCTCAGAATCCCAGGTAGCGTCCACTTCAAGCAGAGCATTCTCTCTGGCTATGGAGAGGGCTTCCAGTCAGAAGATCCATATTTATGTAGCCATGCATTGAAAAGCAATTGCATGTGAAAGCCTATGAAAGGAAACAATGAGGTTCTCCTCAACCTGTATCAACCAAAATAGCAGTATAACTGCTCCCCCTGGTGTACTTATCCCAACATTGCTTATGGGGTGGGAGATGTTCATGTGCATTTCTAATGGACCCTGAGTGGAGGGTGGTGATTGGATAAGAGAATGAGGGCCATTATTTTCTATACTGCTCCTCTAAAAGACCATATCCCTCCATCTAGCACCTGTTTAAGTCAGTTCAGAGGTACTACTTTTAAATCGTACATTCATTGTTATTGTGATGATGTTGGAGGACTTTTGTAATGATCAAGTACCTGGGTTGTTGTTTTTTTCCTCATTTTTAGCCAAAATCGACAAAAGATGAATGCTGGTGTATTTATTATAATGTCAGTCACGTGCCAAATCGCATACCTGACTCTCAGAAGACAATCATTAGGATTCATGAGGGTGCCTGATGCTTAAGCCCCATAGTGGGACAACGGGTAGAGAAATATGTCTGAGTCACAAGGTCCCTGAAGAGTTTAAGAGGCCCATACACAGGCACCCCCCCCCCCCCCCCCCCCCCTCCCTCTATCTATCACACGTACGCTCACGCCTGTGCACACACAAACACACGCACGCATGCACACACAAACACACACACACACACACAAATTATGTGTAAAAGTGGTCGGGTCCAGTTGTGCATACAGATGCACTCATCATAATTCATTTAAGACCATCAATCTCTGCAGGCTAATGCCCCACAAAAGCCCCTCAACATCCTTAAAGAGTTAAATCATCACTTTGTGGAGAGAAGGAGGAGGGGAGGGCGTGAGGGAGTGGGAGAAAAGAGAGAAAAGGGGTCAGGCGAGCTAGTGAGAGTGCTGTACTTTTTCAAGGCTGGCGGGGAGTGCTGGGACCAGTCCCTTCAGTCAAATATGTTGCCAGGCAAGGGATTAGAGGTCTGTGAAG